>NW_024358722.1:2402887-3002887 GCF_014805655.1 Passer montanus | reverse complement strand
GCTCCCATCAGAGGACTGAGTTCTCCTGCCTTGGCACAGAACATGCACATACCTGTGTGCCAAGCAGCTTGTGCTTCTCCCAGCTCCATCCTTTAGAGCTGGCATCCTTTCAGGAGAGAAAACAGTCTCAGGCTCCCTTCCACTCATCCCAGGCAAGGTAGCAAAGCTTACAGAACTGAGTACCTTGAAATACACGTGAGCTGCTGCTGTGTGCACAGTGGCTCCTGGATGCTTGCACACCTTCCACAAAACATGTGAAAACACTTTTAGTGATGTAGTGAACTCATCTTCCTACATGTCCTTTAGTATACCTCATCTCCAAAGAAAGAAAAATAGCTATGTCACTTCTGTTTCTGCTGGTACAAATTAATAAGGCTGTCCTCAAAACCCCCTTGCAGAACAAGTCTTGCACTGTCCTGGGCATCCATTGGGCTGACACTGATCACAAGGTATAGTGCTATCCATCACCTGCTTTTTTGTGTTCTGGGGACAAATCTGCTGTTGGTTCTGATGCAGCAGAAAAATGGATACGGGTTATTCCTCCCAGGTGTGTTGAATATAAAATCTCATTTTCCTTGAAATCATCTCAAAAGTTCAGACTGTCTCTGACTTCATAAACATTTCAGCTTTGAATAATTTTCCTGCTTGTAAGTCATTACTGCTAAGGATAGTAAAAAATAGTAAGCAAGAGAGAAAAGTATGGGGTTTTTCTCAACAAGGAAGAAAGATAGATGGCTGCTTGTCAGAAGAGGAGGAGACTGTGGATAACAAACAGCTGAACAAACTTCAAGAACTGCAAAGTGAAGCCTTGAGCTATGCTGAGCATAAAAAGTAAGGAACTGGAGCCAAGTGATGGTTTAACAGCAACAGAAGGGATCAGGAGTGTCCCTACCTGATATAGTACAGACACTTTCCTCTGTCTTGGAGATTGTACTAAACAGGGAAAAATGCTGGAAATATTTTGACTGCACACTGTTCAAAGGAAAAAAGTGTGGGTCTTTTGGATTATCCAGGACCAATGCCATTTTCTCCATTAGTGGGACCTGAGCTAGCTGTGTGCAGTCATGGGAGACACAGAGAGGAGGGAGTGAAAATACAGTGTGTGTGCCATGAACTGGACTCCTCCACTTCTGGAATGCCTGCAGTAGCTCTCAGTAACAACTCAGCAAGAAATTTGGCTAGTAGGTCAGGATGGGAGCAGCTGTGCTGAGATACAGAGAAAATCTGCAGGATGACTGTCACAAGCCTTCCCTGGAGATTCTCTTTGGCATAATCCTGGGCAGGCAATATGCCCAAAAAAAGTGGTTATCCTGCCTTACTCAGGAAAAGACAAGCATGAGAGCCAAAGAGCTTTGTCATTTTGTGACATGAAATTTTCTATGTCTTTAAGGTTTGTTTCCTGCTTTTCATCACTCCCCTAACGGCATCTATCATACTGACTGCTCTTGGCACAGAGGGCAGGGAGAGTTTACTGGGGTAAGAAATACCAATGTGCTGATTACATCATCCTGCCTGGGCATCACTCGAGTTGCTGTGATGCTTCTAGGTGACAGCTGAGCACACATGTCTGTCTTGATTGTTTTTCAGGTACCCAGAGGGGTGAGATGTAGCACTGTGACTTTGCACATACCATGCTGCCAGTCGGACTGCTGACAGTCTGAGCAGGAATGTGCTGTTGAGGAATCCTGGGAAAGAAAGAACAGCACAGGGAGAAATTGCTTTGTCAGTGTAGTTCTGACTGTGGTTAGGCTTCAGGAGGATTTAATGCATTGGTATAGGTGTTATCCACATTAGTATGGGTATTATCCAACCTATCATTTTAGTGTCTTGGCATTAGGATTTAATATATTTACAAATAACTAATAGAGGGGTTTTCACACATCCTGCAAGGATGGGCTGTGCATGGAATACTGCTAAATTGTCTTGGCGATTCCCTGGAAGCAACCTGCTGATGACATTCCCTGGTCTTTGTAAATTCAGTTTTTAGGGCTGACACTCAACTCTACCAGCTGCAGTTGCTACATCAAAATGGTAGAAGAGCATGCCTTACAATGCAGGGATCTGACTGATTTAGGCTTTTCAGAGCCATGACCAAGACTGCACATCATGGAGTGTAATGAATCAGCAGCCAGCAGTAACTACAGTCTTGGTGTAACAAGGTTTAATCAACTTGTCCTTGGAAGAGAGCTCAACAAGTCTGAAGCTTTCAGGTAGTTCCAGGCAGAATCCTTCTAAAGTGTTTAAGCAAAAAAAAGCAATGAAGACTCAGGTGATGCCTGATGCATGTGGCAAGCTGATGATGGGATGGGTGTTTCTGGCCTAGCACCTGAGAGCCCAGAGCAGAAGTAAGGAAGTGCATGCAGGGAGCTCTGGGATCAGAACGATTGATGGGGCAGATCTCATTAACTAAAGATAAGGTTTCCAGAAAATACTCTTCTTGTAGCAGTCTTGGTTTTTATCCAGGCAGAGCTTATTCCTGTTGGAGACATCTGGGTGTCTCTCTTTGCCAGATAGTCAGAGATCACTGGCCTTTTCTCAGTGTCACTTTCTATAGTGATTGCCATTTTCAACAGGTTTTTTTTCCCTCAGAAAATACCTTCCAATAAGAAATTTCTACTCAGTCTGAGGCACCTGCTTATGTCTTTTAACCTTTAAAAATGTACAGGAGCCTGAGACTAGCTCAGGTGAGGTGTGCAGCTTCAGACAACTGTCTGTGTCCTCCAAGCCTCAAACATCCAGAGAGGTGTTTGCATCCCCATCTTTGGGGCGCTGACTCTTGCCATCAAAGCTTAGCCATCTCCTCAGCAAGGCTTTTGCCTTTGTGTTGATTCACTCTTCCACCTGCTGCTGAATTACTTTGTTTCAAAAACCCAGTTGCATTGTGCTGACATTTATATGTGGTTTCTATTCCCAGTAATAGAGATGAGCCAGGTAAATTATGTCAGAAAAAGGGAAGGAAAAGAGGGTTCTTTGCACATCATCTGCTGCAGAGGCTGTTCCTTCACATGCAGTGTGTGGCCCTCACCCAGGCAGCCTTGCAGCTGCACTAACAAAGGAAGGGTTTCCTCATTTTTACTGCAAGACTGAAAAATATGTTCTGTCTAATTCAGGAGAAAATGTTACTCCTCTGAAATTTCCAGCTTTTCTTTCCTGCCTCAACTCAGCTCTGGGCAGAGATTGAGGAAATCTGAGATGACCCAGGAGAGAGAGCAGCAGAGACCTCTGCCTAAACTGTTTGAATAGATAATACCCTTTCCAAATGCTGGCACCTGGGAATCCTTTAATGACTTGGATGGTGCTTTGGGTAGACTGAATATCTCCTTTCAGAAACAGAGGCTTATTATTATTTATTTATCTGCCTTAAATCCTGCAAGCAGTTAGAAAGTAACCCTTTCTTGTGTTGCATTCCTACCACTGTGCTGAATATCATGAGGCCAAAATTTATTCTCATTTACTCTGATTTAACTACAAGTGTAAACCTATATTAGGGCAGATACTTTACCTCAAATTTTCAAAGGGCAGAATTTGTCTCTATTCATTTAGTAATCTTAAACACACATTTCCCATTCGTAAGGGAATTACATGTGAAAAATTCCAAATGTTAAATGGATATGTGCCTCCAACATAGCTATTATTGAAAAGCTAAGTAATAATTTTAAACTGAGAGGATAGGGTTGTCACTGAAAGAAGTAATAGACCACCATGTAAAAAGTATTTTGTTCTCTGCATTGGGAAATTTTTTTAACAACTGAACCTTTATTGACGTTTCTTTATTTACAGAGCTCTGGTATTTTTCCTTCTTGTCTGCATAGAGGCTTCTATTTGGTCTAAAGAGAGAATGCAATCTTTGATGTCATGGGCATGCCTGAAGACTCTTCTTAATAACCTGATCCAGAGTCCTAATCCCCTAAAATTTATTTCCTACCTGTCTCCTTCTTGTCTAGAGTTGTTTGTCACTGTCAGCATCACTCCCAAAATCTGATCTACTCTATAAAATCATAATTTGTAGGCCTGAGCCACATTCTTTTCAGACTCCTGCCTTTCTTGTCTTCATCTATTTTCCAGTTCTTTGATTTTAAACAATTGATAGCAAAACCAAAAAAGTGAACAAGTAAATGCTGCAGCTTTGGAGGTTTTCCTTTACCTGAGCCCAGCTCACAGCTGCAAGGCTGGAGTTCACTCTGGGTTTGCTGGGCACCTTGCAGAATGAATCCTCCTCCCAGTCTGGCCTTTAGTCTGTATGGGATTACAAGTGGTGTCACAGTAATAAGTACCAGCTTGCTTTCCTGCACTAACTGTTACATTTGCCTTTGCTTCCACCGGCCCCTACCTCAGAATTTCCTGCAGCAGAGTGACCTTGTCCAGCAAGGTCTGGAGGTCATTGCAGATCTGAGCCAAGGAAGTTTCCTTATGACAATAAGAAAAACCACATGCCCAAGTCCCCCCCGTGAGTTTGCCCATGCAGCAGCACAGAGCATGCCCATGAAAGATGGTGTGGGTCTCTCACAGCCAGTCATTTGGGCTTCATAGCCAGCCACAGGGCAATTTCCTGCTTAAAACAACTTGTGAGGCGTAGAGGTGCATCTGAACTGTGAGGCCTGGGGCTGTTTTCCAGCTTGGAGGCCCAGATGTGCACTGCAGTCACATGTGCTTGTTTGTCAGGATGCAGCCCGGGTGTGTAACTGTCTGCCCTCTCTTCCCTCTCCTCCCTCCCATGCTTCCAGCTTTCCATTGGAAAGAAAACGGATTGAGGGCAGGAGGGTGGGTGGTGTGGTGGACTCCTGGTTTAGACTGCCTCAGAATTTCACACAGTTCACCTCAGACTAATAAAAACACATTGCAAAGCTTGACCTGGCATGGTAGAATCGCTGTGGGATGGGTTGTTGCCAGCTTCTGAGCACCTGAGACCTGCAGACTGGGACTGTGGTAGTGCTTTTGAACCAAATTTCCTTTCCCAGACAACCACCACGAGGTGTCCTCAAGCATTCTTTGTTTTATAGCTACCATTACCAGTAGGGATGAGCTAAGGTATAATTGTTTTGGGAGAGGGCTGTTAGGGTCAATTCTTACCAATCTGTCTAGTTCTAGGACTTCAGAGTGGGTCTCTGTGTGCACATGCTTAATCAGTTTTAAAATACAAAACCAACTGAACTTTCCTTTTCATTTGAACACGCTGCAGCCATTTTCTCAACATCATCTACTGGATGTAAAGAGAAATAGGATCTCAGGTATGGTGTTGGACATGTGCATTGCTGACTGGTTGGAAGAATAGTGCTGTGAAAAAAACCTGAAATAAGGAGTAGGTTAAAATACAGGTTTAACAATAGCCAGAAACTATTGGTTGAAGCCTGGGTCCAGCAGGAGTCAGTGTCAAAGCTTTCATTGATTTTGCTGGATCAGCATCTCATCTGGAAGTGCAAATGCGGAGTCAATGGAACTGCAGTTGCAGAAAGAGCAGTAAAGCAGCTGTGGTCAATGTTTCATATGGAGAAACAAAATTAAAAACCTACAGTATGAACTTGATGAGAAAGTTAAAAGTGGTTTTGAGGTGTCTACTTGTTCTGAAGAGAAGCTGTAAGATAACATCATGGGTGATTAGAGCAAGGCCTGGGCTCTGGCCTCTGAGAGATCCTCTCTCCCAAAGAAAACTCACAGCTGTCTCCCATTACTGACTAAAGCAGACTCCTAAGGGGAGAGATTCCTCACAAATTACTTGTGAGAGCACAACAGCATGGTTCAAACTCCCAGAGGACTTCTGGTTACAATTGTATAACAATACTAAAGTCCATTGAACTGATTGCTTAAGCCAGAAGTAACCTTGGCTGATGATGAACTCCCTTGTATGTTGTAGAAATCCTACCTGGTAAATATTCACAGGCTTTGCACCCACCAGAGCAGCCCCCTGCTTCCTCAGTAGTAGGAACATCAAGCAGTCATTCCTACCCTATAGGAAGTGGTTTGGGAGAAGGCAGAATGAAAGAAATCTCTTTTTGTTTAGTTTAAACAACATCTCCCTGGGTAGTCTGAACAATCATGAATAGTAAGTAACATTACTATTTCTCTTCCCCTCCACTGTTTTTAAACAGAAAATTTAATGCTAATACAACCTGAAGGTAGCAAGGGAAGCTTTTGTTTGTTTGTTTATTTAGTAAGTGCTTTTTAAAACTCCTTTTAAAATCATATTTTATAAGGATTTTTTTCTTTGCAAGGTTATGGCTAGAAAAGATCTGGAGTGAATAAAAAATTATCTCTCTCTCAGGTACTGTGTTCAAAACCAGATGTGAATTGTGTTCTATGGGCAACTTTTTGACGTCTTTTATTGTTACAGTTGTTGGATCAAAAAATAGTGGAGGTACTGGAGACAGCAGGCCTTTTGAGCAGCCTAGGAGCAGGCAAACAGCAAATGGGAATTTCACGGAACTGATTTGTCCAGCAAAAGCTTGGTACACAGTGCCCTCTTTGTTCCACAGAGAAGAGTGCATCACTCTGAACCTTGTTGCAAGAAATAAGCAAAATTCTAGCTAAGAACTATGTTGAAGGGATGCCAGCCGTTCAACTTGGCCTCCTCCTTAATCTTTGTGTGTTTGGAAATGCTGTGCAAATCAGAGCTCCTCCAGGCCAAAACGGAGACTGCAACAAATATCTGAGCTTAGACATTTGTGTCCCTGCAGGGAGATCTGTCAGACATGGACACACAAGCCTTTGCCAGCAGAAGAGGGGCTTTGACCCTCTGTAGGAGCACCAGAACTGTGTTTGCTTCAAATGCTCTTTCTGTTGAAAGGCTCTTGGAGTTTGGAGCATTTGAGGAACCCAAATGCAAGGATCCAGTGAGATCCTCGCTTTTTACATTCTCTGCCTCTGCTAGAGTTCAGCCAGGCTTGTCACAAGCTGGAAATGCCCCTCCTCTCCTAATTTTGGTAGCAACAAGAGGATGGGTCTTTTTGGAAGCCCTCCTCACTGAAAGAAACACAAAATGCAGACGTACCAGAAGCTAAGAGTTTTCACACTCCAAAGTTTCTGAGTTAGAAACAAATCTGCATGGGAAGAATCTGAAAGTAGCCTGTTGCCCTGTGGTGTGGAAATGTGTGTGGTGGACAGACTGCACATCCGTGGATGCGGCAGCTGCCGTGCCTGGCGCACACACAGGTGCTACTGAGGCCTCAGCTGCTCACAGTTCCAGGAACTGGAGGAGGAGGCAGCCAGAAGGAGCAAAGAAAACACAGATTGAATAATCAGGAAAAGAAGATAAACTGTGCTGAGTGGCAGCTGGTCTTTAGAAAACAGGCTGTGTAAATACCCCAAGGGCCTTGTGCATCATCCTTGGGAAGCTAGTCCCCAGAGGGGGACTCAGCTGGATCACCACGCCACACCACTCCACACTGGAGGTATGTTTACTTCTGCACAGTCTTCAGTGTTTCCTGTGAGAACATTCCCCTGCTCATAATCAGTATCTGCTGACCTTTCCACAAGCAGTGTTTCCCTTCTCTGTCTATACACATCTGTCTGTGCCAGAAAAAGCCTCCAAATAAATTATTTACTGCTCATCTTCTTCTGAAGGCAGAGGTGCAGTCCAGACCCACTTTTTACGGTGTTGAGGGGAGAGACCAGTGACTAAATAACAGGATTGTGCATTTTGTCTTCAATGCATAGGTGGCATCTGGTGTATTTTCTCTACCTGTGTATAATGGAAGCAGTTTGTAGGAAAAACTTTCCTGGAATAATTTTCTGCGTTGCATATACTGACAGCTCGGCTGATACTTCTGCAGTGGTAGGGATGGGTGGCTTTTAGAAGAAGAATGCAGCTTGCCAGCAGTGTGTCAGTGCCGGCTGTTAATGTTGCCTCTGGCTGTGATTGTGCAAACCATTCTTCAATGAATATTTGACAAAAGTCAATATCACCAGTTTGTGCTTCTATTAACCCATAGGTCCATTTTGTGTCTGCTATGTCCCTTTCTTTTCTGTTCATCCTTTGCTGTGTTTTTCTCTTCTCTCTCTGTCCTTCCCATGGTTCTCCAGAAATATGCTTTGTAATGTTTGTTCCCTGCAATTCATTTGTACTGTTGGGCTTGCCAGGCCTGGAGGCACACACAAGTTTTGGCACTGACTTTGATGTGATCTTCAGTGATCTTGGCGAAAGAACTGACCCCAGCCTGGAGCTGTGGGTTTCCTTATAGGGCTCTGCAGAGGCCCCACAGAGCAGGGATGACCAAAGGAGAGGGACAGCTGAAATTATTTGCTACCAAAAGTTTCTTTGTCTAAGCTGAGGTTTGGAGCAGAAGAGCAGTGCTGATGAAGCAGAACTTAGGTGCCCTCTGGCCCTGCTTGGGGCTGCAGCTGTTGTAGCAGTGAGACATCCAGTCCTGCACCAAACCCTTGGTCTCCCTTCCACTGTCCTTAGGCTATGGTTTCCACCCACCTCTTCCATGCTTTTGGTACTTGTTGTCACCCAACACGTGGCTCAGTGAAGGAGCTATCTGGCAGAAAACTTTGCGTGACTGACATATTCTAGGTAATTACTAAATGAGAAACTCTGCCACACCAATGGCCTGTCAAGCATATGGCAGTGCTATAGATACACTGTGCTTGATGCCTCACACAGACAACATCCTTCCTCTAAGAAATTGTCAGCTTGATTTAGAAGTGATTAATGGGAGGAAGAAGAGAAGAGATGTGCTCCATGGCAGACACCTGCCCTCTCCCCGGAGCATTGCCTGGAGTGTTTATTTCATGCAGGGGAAAGGAGCTGGGGATTAGCTGTTGTCTTTACTCCACGGGCAAGCAGCAGGTAGTAGGAACAAACTAGGGAGTGGAAAAGTAGTGTGAAGAATTAACTTGCACATTCATGAAAGCTGAAAGGAATTAAATGCATGGTGACTTCTGGAATTTACTTGTGAACTTACTGTTCCACTCCTTAGTCCTGTATCTAAGATCCATACAGCGTCAGTTAAGGATCTGCGTCATCCATTTGTTTATTGGCTGTTCATGGTGCCCACAGACTCCAAATGAGAACAGACAATTATTTGCATTTACTGCTGTACTAGGGAACTTGTGCTGTGTATCAGAATCTAATTGTTCTAGGAATACAAACAAACAGAAAACACAGAAGCACCAAAAAACAAAAAGTAAAAAATTCTTTCAGTCTAAGAAGATTTTTTAAAAAGCCCTGGAGAGAAGAAAGCATTATCACTTCCTTTTCATGTATGGGAACTAGAGCATTAAGAGATCAAATAACTTGCTCAAAGTCATAGAGAGGGTGGGTCAGGAAATGAACCCAATCCATCACTAGCCTTTGCTTGCAATCCCATCTCTTCTTTAAATAAGGGCTCTGCTCCACCTGTGCAGGGAATGTGGTGATATAGCTACCAGGCAATAGTCTGAATGGGAGCGTAACCCTCCCAGTTTAGGATGCAGATTAAATTGTAGTTTTTGTAACGGGTAAGAGCTAATGCTACTAATGACTGGCTACTCAGTTCTATAGATCCATGAGAAGGACTCAGATTATACTCTCTTGCACCTGTGACTTGCCTAAATCTGACAGTTTACAGAATGTGCAATCACCTAAATACCAATGGCAGTGTTTTAGGGCAGAAAAGTGGGGGAACTAAATACTTGGAACAAAAATCTGGTTTGAGCTACCTATTTTTTAATGAAGACTGTCTTGAATATCCTCATGAAGAAAGCCTGTCTGGAAGTTGCTGAGGGATGGAAAAGGCAGCTTGTTTTTCCAGAAGCTGAAGTGGTTGCAGCCACTTGTTGTGTTGCAGGTGGGCAGTGGGCATGCAGCTGGTGGCTCCTGTGAGTCCATCAATTTGCCACTGTCATCACAGCTGCTGGACATCCATTCCTGTATCCTGCCCTCTGTAAACAGCAGCTCATAACCACAAAGCATCAGGCATCTCTGGTCCAGCATCAGCTCAGAGAGCCTGAGAGCTGCTTGCTGAAAGCTGCTTTCTGTTTGCTTGCAGACATGTCAATATTTACTGAGTGAGGCTCCACTTTTGCCCAGCTGGAGCATGACAGCTTTGCCACTCTTGCACTCAGTGGCCCTATCTTCCAGCATTAACATCAGGAGGTGATGAGTGACCAGGCTGGCCTGATAAATGGAAAGAGATCTGCAAACAGAGAACAGCAAACACTTCCTGGGGGGCTCAGGACACCTGCTGAGAAAGATGTTCTTTTTTTCAAGGATCAGGTAGCTTCTGATGCTGTATCAGGAGGGACACAGGAAAGGTGCTGTTGGAGGTGTTGGGTGCTGGGGAAGGCCCAGCTGTGAGCAGGGGTACCTGGTGAGCTGTTAAGGTGCTCTCATGGGGAAGGCAGAGTGCCACCTCAGAGCTGTAGCTGTGTCACTGGGCTTTCAGCAGAGCCCTGTGAGTGCAATACTGGGGGGCAAATGACAGTGCAAGAGGTGCACCACCAAGGTTGACCCTGTCTCCTGTTTCTAATGGGAACAGGGAAGGTGGGATGCAGGACACACTTGTGGGGAAGATGCTGTCAGGGGCTGGAAGGCACTGAGCTCTGCTGCAAAGTTACAGCTGCAGTTCCTCAGTTATCAGATGTGTTTGAGTGAGCCATTACATGCAAAAAAAAAACCAAGAGGCCAGGTTCTGAAGTTTAATGTTCAGGCTTAATTCTCTGGGATTTCACAGCTATTTGCAGATACTTTAGTGGTAGACACATTACAACTAATGGTTTGAATTTGGCTGGAGCTTACTGGCAGGGTCTGCTCTGCATTAGCTGGACAATAGCTCCCAGTGGTGGGGACTGGCAGAAGGGAGGGATTACTAAACAGTAGAAAAGGCTTAGACACACTGAGGGAGAATATTCTGAAAAGGATAAACTGTTCAGTTTGAGATTCTTCTAGGTTAGGGTTTTTTTCATCCTTCTCCATCAGGACCATAGAGAAAGAAATTTAAATGACTGAAAACTGGGCCTTTTTGTACAGTTTAAGTGACAAGATGGCACAGTAGGTTTTCCAGATTTGGCTGAGACACCTTCAAAAATTCCTCAGAGATGTCAGTGTTGGTGGCAGCATTTCCCTGAGGATTTAGGAAACATGAGAGTCGGCAAGGAGGATATGAGGACAGGGAGTCAAGACATTATATAGAATCATAGAATCATTTATGTTGGAAAGACCTCTAAGATTACTGAGACCAACTGTTAACCAGCACTGCCAAGTTCACCACTGAATGGAAAGAGCACAGTGTAAAATAAGGGAGGCAGCGATAGATCAAGTATTGAAAGAAAAGCTATGAACAATGAAAGGAAGACAGGAGAAAATGATACAAAAATGGGGAATAATAGTTCATGCATTAAGTGAGAAATAGGAGTCTTGGCAGCAGAACTGTGTATACAGACAAGCAGTGTCAGTAGCATTTTCTGGCTTTTTTAATGCCACGCTTTGCTTCATGCCTGGTTTAACGTGGCATGGGACTAGTGACCCAGAGTCTCAGATTTTCTTTGCCATGATGGATTTGGCATTTCACCTCAGTGGGGCACAGCATCCCACAGTGATGGTGGGGGATCATTTAAATGCATTTTCACAAAAAGGATGTGAAACGAGCTGGCACACCAGAAAAGGGCACCAGCAGGGCTACACTCAGTACTGTCATTCAAGGAGCAATGCAAAGCTGCAAGGATCCCAGCCCTGCTGTCCTGATCTAGCAGAGCCTGGGGCAGCCAGCAGCTGCACTGGGCTGCCTCCCAGGAGCAGAGTGGACAAGATCAGCCAACATCTGTTCCCCTTTAATCAGTTATGTTCCTTTATGTTTTGGTGTTGTTCTTTGTGCATAATTAGTTGCATGCTCTGGCACATCCCCAGCCACTGTCCTGGATGGTGGTTCCTCAGGCAGGCAGTGCTGCCAGAGCTCAGAGGCTGGCATGTGTTAGGAGGTGGTGCAGGCTACAGCCCCCAGCGTGTTTCTGATGGCCCAGCTCCTCCTGCCCCCTGGGCTTGGCAGGATTCCCAGGGCTCACCAGACCCCATTGGGAAGAGGCTGAACCATGAAAGTTGGTTCCCCTTCATGTCACTGCTTCCAGTTGTTTTGATTACAAGGGGTGCAAGTCAGGACAGTGTTCAGGGCTTCCTTTCGTGCACACCCTGTTACCCTGTGTCTGCAAGGAGAGCACTTGCAGGGTCCACTCACCTGGAGCCACTGGTGCTTTTCACCTCGTGTGGGTGCCACTGAACACACTCAGTTGCTTTAGGAGGAATGGGAAGGGAAAAAAAATGTACTAACAGTACATTTTCGTTTTCCACAAAGGCCTTGTACTGTCTCAGCTTCCACCATTGCTTCAGAAAGTTTACTGAGACCCTGGTAAAGGAGCTAAAGATGGTTTTTTGATGAAAAGAGTGGTCACAGATACTCTGTGGCATATTTCTCCATTTAACCCCTTCCTGAAGGAAGTGGCAAAGCAGCATCCAGGGCAGCAGCCTGGAGGGTGATGGCTTGTGGAACAAAGGGTTTAGACACACTTTAGGAGGGGAGGCTTTTTCTCTCCAAGAAATGTATGAAATTCCAGATAATTTCCTTCTGCCTTGGTGTTTGGTGGTGTGCCTGCAACTCCTCCAGGTTGGGAAGCATAAGGATAATACAAATCACCTTCCACCTCTGAGCCTTTTGAAACATGAGGGGTGGGATCCTTACAAATGTTTGTTATCCAGGAAATCACCAGCAAGAGAAACATACACAGCAGTGAACTTAGCTGAAGTAGTGAGGCACCAGCTTCTGCATGAGTGCACACTGCAGTCAGGAGTAGTAGTGATGGCAGTATCACATGTGGAAGGGCAGTTCAGATGGTAAAGGGATGTCAGGAATACACAGTGGGACAGATATTGGAGGGTAGTAACCTAGACCAGCTCCAAAGGATTGTGAAATGACCTTTTTCCATGTCCAGCTCTAAGACAAAACTGGCTGGATCTATAGTCCCAAAACTCAGGGCAAGGAATGATAAATAAAGCATGAGGACTTAAGCAGAGGGAATTGCTGGCTTCCAAATTTTCCAAACCAACATCACTCAGCCCAGCATGTCTACTTGGGTGGATGTGTTCTCCTCTTGAAGTCAGAAGGGGAAAGGGAGCAAGAAAAGACATGGAAAGCTGAGCTGCTTGCCCTGCTGTGCTGGTTTTGGCAGGAATACAGTTCATTTTCTTCATAGTAACTAGTATGGGGCTGTGTTTTGGATTTGTGATGGAAACAGTGTTGATAACACTGGGATGTTTTCTTTATTGCTGAGGGCTTGCACAGCATCGAGGTCCTTCCTGATCCTCAACCCCCTGACACCAGCAGGGGCTGGGGGTGCACACAAAGCTGGATGGGGACACAGCCAGGACAGCTGACCCCAGCTGACCAAAGGGACATTCCCCACCATGCAGCATCGTGCTCAGTATATAAAGCTGGGGGAAGAAGGAGGAAGTGGGGACATTTGGAGTTGCTGTGTTTCACCTTCCCAAGGCACCACTGTGCACATGGAGCCCTGCTTTCCTGGGGATGGCTGAGCACCTGCCTGCCCATGGGAAACACTGAATAAGTTCCTTGTTTTGTTTTGCTTGTGGGTGTGGCTTTTTCTTTCCCTATTAAACTGCCTTCATCTCAACCCACAAGGTTTCTTACCTACATGAAGTTGAACCATGACACCTGCTCACACATCCAAGAGGCAGGAGCCAGTGGTGGCTGTGACCTGTTGATGATGCACCAGTGGATATTTGGGCACCTTTTCCTGTCCCCATCTCTGTGCTGGGCGGAGGATGCTGGACTTCCTCATGCCTGTTCCCATGGGATCTGCACAGCAGGGAGGCTGTGATGGCTGGGGAGCACACATAGTTATGGTAGCTATTGTTATTCCATGGGTGGTGTTCAAGGGCTCAACCCTTTGGATTTTTCTTTCATGCTCATGATATCTTCATTTTCCAGAAGCCAGTGAAAACAGGATATGATGACATCAAGTGAACCTCTCTGATTGCTCCTCCCAGGAAAACAGCCTGTGGGCAAGGACCCTACAAAGCCAGAAGGAACTGCCAGGAAAAACAAAACAGTCTCTTAGCAGTGACTTCCCCTCCATCTAGGGAGACCTCTGCCATGTCTTCCATAACAGAACAGCTTGTATCTCCTACTCCATGTCTCTGCACAGATCAGGTACTTGGATGCCGGACACCCTTTGGATGTTGCTTTGCAAGAGTAGAATGTAAGACTAGGAGAAACAAACACAGAGGAATGAGCACTTCAGTACTGGTTGCTCCTTCCTGCTTCTCATTCTCCCCTGAGAGATAGCCAGTTTGGGAACCTGCAGAGCATGCTGATAAAGAACAGATGGGGCTTTAACTTACCAGAAAGGACATGGGTTAGTACTCTCTATTGGAAAATAATTTTGCCTTTTTTTTTTTCCTAACAATTGCTTCTGACTGTGCAGGTTAGGGACATGTCATATGAACTTACTTGCTCTGTGTCCTGGCTCCTGTGCCATGGAGGTATGAAAGCCTTTTGTCCACAGAGCTTCCCACACCAGCTATCCAAAGGACATAAAGAGAAATCTGTCTTCTTTCCTGGGAATCAGTGGTTCTCAGAACAAGTGAACCCTCACTTGATTTGCTTTTGCTTAAACAGAAGGCTTGAATCAGTATTAGAGTCAAAACAAAAGCTGTTTGTTCTTTGATTATTAATCTTTAACAGAAACCTGTAAACAGTGGACTGTGGGGATAATGCTGTACTAGAGATGGTGCATTAGTGCCTCCAGGATCTGAGATACAGGCTGATGTATTTGAGTGTTGACTTCTCAATCTCAGGGGAAAAAAATATTGCTTCAGACTGTAGGAAAGGTGTCTGGTTAGCTGTGTTGGCAAATAATTTCTCTGAGAGAAGACAAAAGATTTTCCCTCTATTTTTCTTTTTTTTTTAAGACCTGTGATCATTTATATAGTTCAGGCCCATACTGGTACTGTTAGAAGAATTAGGATTTCCTTTCTTAAATGTGGGTCTAAGAAGGGAAGGAGGCATTGCTGTCTTCTATTTCTTTGTGTTTGGAGGCAATTTAGTTACTTAAGTTTGCTTTGCTTCCCCAATTTTCAGGCTCTGTCACACACAATGCATGCCTACTCCAGCATCAGTGTTTAATTGCAGCATAGCAACTGCATATAAACTCCAACAGGGATGAAGTAACAGCAAGACAGACGTCCAGGGAGGCCTGTCAAGTCCAGTCAGGGGCTTGAGCAAGCTTGTTAGACCACACTGCTGCAACTTGACTGCTGTTGACATCCTGACTAGGAGTTAGATGAGTCTGCCAGTGCACCATTCTCTTCTCCAAGTGCATTCTAAAAAGGAATGTCTTGTGGATCCCTCCATTGTCAAGTCCAGTCAGGGGCTTGAGCAAGCTTGTTAGACCACACTGCTGCAGCTTGACTGCTGTTGACATCCTGACTACTTGGAGTTAGATGAGTCTGGCAGTGCACCATTCTCTTCTCTAACTGCACTTTAAAAAGGAATATCTTGTGGATCCCTCCACAAAGTCCTGGTATAATGTGCCATTCTGCACACCAGACAGGCTTTCCAGGGCTCTCCAGTGGCCTCAGATCACCATGAAGATTTTATATCTCTACACTTTAAAGATAACGAATCCCAAATCCATGAAGGGAACTTGGCTCCCCTCCTCACCAGAAAAATAATTCTCCAGAGTCAGAGCAAATGGTGATGTGTCCCACGGACTGCTCCAACCAAGGGCTCAAACACCAGCACTGGAAAGTGGAAAAGCAGCCCTCGTGTGAAATCAGTGTTGCCTAGAACCAACCCCCTGAACTATGTCACAGCCTGGCTTTACCCACTCGTCACCTCCTGACAGTCAAGTGTACTATGAGCTGCTCCTCTTGACCAAGATTTGCTATTCCTGGCCCATACTGTGCTTACTCTGACAGAGCCTCGATCTTTCATTAGAGAAGCAGAGTATGAATACCTCCCATTCACAGCCTCGTATCTCACATGAAGGCAAAGTACAAGAGAAAAACCACACATATTTTTCTTGCTTTGTTGCCACCAATTACTCAGTTCTCTCTGCCTATATTGTGCTGGATAATTTCTCGTCACTCTCCAGATACTTGGAGGCCAGGATTCTGCTCCTAATCAAACTAGACTTAGGCAAACTAGATTTTGCTTTTAGAATGTTTTTCTGCATAGGATCTCCAGCCTCCTAATCATCTTGGTTTCTGTTTTTTTATCTGCTTCTCGTTTGTCATGATTTTTCTGGTAAATGGGATTCCTCAAAATGAGAGCAGTATTCCAATGAGTGCAATATTCCAGCCACAGGAGCCCTGCATGTCCCATTGTGTGTGTGATGTTGCCCTCAGGTGGTTACTCCAGAGAGAAAATGCAGCCTGAAAAAAAACCTTTGCTATTTCAGGGCAGATTTGTAACAGCACAGGATCTGTGGAAAGGGTAACTCCGTGCTCTGAAGTGGTGCCTTTGCAAAGAAACCAGGACTACACTGGCTTTTTCTGATCCTCATCCATTTTAAATGTATTTTCTAATGTGGGTGTTGCTGTGCTTAAAGAGCATCAGGAAGAAGCTCAGCTTTGGTGAGCTGCACAAAGCTGAAAGGGATCCCTAAGACAAGAGGCACAAGAATTGAGAGACTTTCACCATCAATAGCTTTATTAATACTAATTTTATCACTACAGCTTCTGGTCTTGGTGAGACTTTTTAGTAATTCTTTTTGTCGCAAAGCTCTATTTATCATAAAATCAGATTTTCTTTCATTATTACACCAGGTGTTGTGTAATTCCTAGATTATAATTCACATAAAGTCATGGAAGGTGCCAGAAGGTGACAAGGGACTTTGCTAAAAGTCTAATTAGAAACTAATCATGCTGTCTCTTCCCTGACCCATTTCTTCACAAAGCTAAACCATAATTCTCACTCATTCTCTTCTCCCATCACAGCCTCCACTGTCTCATTGATTATGGTATTGATTATTTTTTTTCCAGCCTTTTCAATTCCTCTCTGCCCCTTTGTTAGGGAAGTGATCATGCCTATCACTGATTTCAACACAGCTGATTTGTTTAGAGGTTCTTATGGTAGTGTATACATTCCTGACCCATTAATAGTTGACAATCTGCTCTGGTTTTATCTTGCTCTGCACTGAGCATCCTCTCTCTAGACTGCACTGTTCTCCACAGAGGTGCCCAGAGCTTTTCCTGCACATCAGCTCTAACTCCCAATTTTTTCGTTTAAATATTAGGTAACTGAAATACAATTTTCCAGGTTCCCTTAACTTATACTGGCACACAGAAACGTCCATCTGCCATCACTTTGTCCCACTTATCTAACTTTTGGTTCATTCCCACTGAATGCAAATGCCAAAACTCTCACTTGGTTTAAAAGGAGTGGCATTTACTAGGGCCTAGGGAAGGTTTTACCAATCATTCCTATATTACATAGATTTGGTCACCTCACTGAACACTTCATCCTTTGGATATGGCACAAAAGTAACTCTAATCTCCCTAATGGCACCAAAGATTTTGCCTTTGAAGCCAAAGGAACTGGATCACTCTTGGCTACTGTGTCTCAGCCCTGATCGTGGGAGCTGCCTTGCAAATCCCATCAATCCCTAAGTGCTGAGAAATGGATGCTTTCTTCTGTTCTTTCTTTCACAACCTCACTTTAGTTCCTTACTTCCCACAGAACCAATGCTTGTACAATAACTTGGTGTGTCTATAGGTGTGTCCTCCTAGCAATGTCTTGATCTGTTTGCCAATTTCAACAACTTCAGCAAGCAGAGATTTCAAAAATAGTTCTGAAAGATGTTTCTACATGTTTCATGAAAACTGATGGTTTTGGGAGGTGCAGAGGGAATTTTATATACACACCTAGAGAGAACAAAGTCTTAGAACAACTCTGTTACAAAGTTTTTGTGTTTGTACTTGCAAAATACAAAGTCTTTGTGTTTGCAAATAGTAGCTGCATTTTGCAAATACATGTAGAAAATGAGGCTTCATTAGTTCTGCTCCTTGTGGAACTGATTATTAATCTTTGGCAAGGATTCATCCTGCAAGCCGTTGTTGCCAAGTTTTCTTAAGAGCCACTTGCAAAGGGCTTTATCCTTGTACCTTTTTGGAAGGGCCAGTTATTTATGCTGGGATTTGACTTAGCTAAGTCTTTGCAGGAATGCTGAAAAGATGAAGGGGGAAAAAAATATGCTTACGGACTTGTTGATTGGGTCTTGTTAACTGTATTCAGTAATACAGTAAAAAGGTACATTAAAAAACACAGACAGATACATTGAAAAACAATCCCTACCTATTTTCCCAGCTATATTTTGGGTCCTCATATAGGCCTCAGGATCCATAGTGCTATTTTCTTTAGGTGAGATATCTGCAGTGCTGTTATTGCATTATACTCAAACATGCCTGGTTTTCCAGACTAGCTGTTTTTAATGAAAAAGGAAAATCATATCCTTATGTTAGAAGTTCAGCTGACTCAGTCTTAATTTTCTTAATGCCTCTGGACCTGAAGGGTTTCTTCAGATTACTGTTGTTGTTGTTGTTATACAATGTCGGCATAACAACTAATAATGGGCAGCAGGGCTACCACAGAGAGAATAAATAATTACTCAGAAAGAAGACCACAGAAGCATTTCCAGATAGCTAGTGCAGTTCCCAAAAGGGGAGGAAATAATGCACAGAACCAGAGCAGAAAAGTCTCCAAAATTTCCATTGAAATGAACAGATCATGAGACCGACTTCTCAAAACACACATCTTCTCTTGTGCATTTCCTCAGGCCTGCAAAGGGAGCTCACGCTCCAGCAGCCTCTTGGCTGCCTCCCAAATCAATTTTGGGAGCTCTGTGGGTGCCTAATGCTCAGCTGATACCTCTGCAAAACCATGCTTAAATCTCCTTTCCTCTCCGAAGCCCTTCTTTGTAAGGGCTAGTTTTGGGAGCTGCCTATGAGGAGCTATGGCACAGCAACAGGACGGAGAACCTGCCTCCCTTCTGCAATGCACCTATCCCTCACATCCCACAAATCCCACTGATGCTCACCAAAAGCCACACCTGGAGTTTGCCAGGATCAGGATGGAGAAAAGGAACTTGGGATCTGGCCAGTGATAACAGTTACTATTAAAGGATCCTCAGCAGCAGTAATTCCCTTTGAGAAGGGTGGCAGTCATTCTCTGCTGCTTCTTTTTGACTCAGCCAAATATGATAATTGCTTTTTTGGATTTTATTTTGTAAATTATATAAATGATTGAGTATAGACCCCCTATACATACTGATTGATCAGCAACCCTTTGTCGAAGACACGGCCTTTGTTTCTGCCACCAATACTTCTGTCACAATAATGAAAAATCACCCAGGATATTCTTTTCCATAAGAAATGTATAGCTATACTGTTGCACAGATCTTAGGATTAGCCCTTCCTTCAAGTGCATTTGACCAGTTGCATTATGTGTTTTAATGATTTTTGCTTTCTTTGCAAGATGGTACTTTTAGATGGCTTGGAGCAATGGTTTCAGGGGTTACACTGTGCCCTGCTAAGACAGTAAGACAATAAAAATGGCAAAACTGACTAGGGTTTAAATTTGTTTCTCTACTGATTGGATGGAGTTTCCTTCTATATAAGCAATTCCTTGTGTCCAGGCTGCTGTGCACCAGGGTTAGCTGGTGCACAAGCTCGCAAGCCTCCATCACGCTTCCCAAAATGCCAGCAATGTGTCCAGGCCCAAGAGGGCTTTGCCTCCCCTTATGCTCCAGGATTAGCACTCTTTGTGTGCCGAATGTGTCCCGGAGCACAGGAAGGAGCTGCGCACCCGGCTGTCAGTGATGGCTGCCTGCACAGCTGGGACCATGGCGTTCTGCACACCCGGCTCTGAGCCCGGGCTCCCGGTGCCTGCTGCCCGCCTCCCATCACCAATACCCCTGAGATTGTCCCTGCGGTATCACTGACCTAAATACACTGCTTTGGACTTGAAAGTTGCCTTTGTTTTTAATGATGCCACGTCTCTAAGTCCAGCACACGTAACAGAACGCTGTTTCCAAACAGCTGTTGTGTAACTCGGCTCCCCACCCCCAGAGATGTTGCCTGCCATTCATTTAATGGGCTCGGTTTCACTGGGAAGTGCCTGGGGGAACCTCTGGGCTCCCCTAATTAGCAACAGAAGGGGCCAGTCCTGGAGGTAGCAGTGAAACATTTGTGAGGTCTCGTGACAATAAGGGATGCAGAGAAGGGGCCGTTCCCAGCTGGGAAAACATTCACTTCTATTCAACTTGCAGTGCAGAACAGAGGACGGGAGAGAAACTGTTGGAGGGAAGGTACCTGTAGAAATTACGAGAACTTTCTAGGCAAGAAAAGAGCATTTGTGAAGGGGGAGGAGGGAGTGAGAGAGATTATCCATTGAGAGTTGTCCATTGCTCCTGCAGCCTGAGTTTTATGTAAAACACTGTGGAGAAACACAGAGGCCTCGTGGGCTGGCTGCTGGTGGAGACAGGAGCGAGGCATTGCTGCAATCTGCTCTCAGATGTTTGAGCTGGCTCTTGTTAATAAGATTCAGGAATTAACAGCTTGGAAGTGCTTAGGAGCTCAATGTTTCCTCTGAGGGTGTGATCACTGAGGCTGAGGACAGAGCCTGCCATTCAGCACTGGAGTAGACTTGGGTGCAAAACAAGTCTCCCACGAACCAGCTGAATGTCCTGTGACCTTACAAGGAGGGGGAACACTTTCTCGTCCATTGACAGTATGGTGATGTGCTTGGGGCTATTCCTTAATCCCCAGGACACAGCAACATGTGCTAAGCTCTCTGATTTTTCCCATGCAGTTCCATTTCTGGGCAGGGCTTTTTCATACAATACCAATTGAGAAGAGTTCTGTGGGAGTATGGACAGTCCCAGCTTGGACTCACTGGACCTTGGGGACCATTCCCCTTCAGAAGCTATGCAGGGAAATGCATCATTCAGAATCTCTGGACTGTGGGAACAAACATCCAGTGAAGCAAAGGAAAGCCTTGTCAGCCTTAAGGACCTTCCTTAAAAGCAAAGGAAGAAGGTGAAGTTCAGAGTGAAATCATGAGGCAAGCAGGGTTGCAGAAGCCTGGAGGTGCAGAGGAGTGATCTTAAATTTTCAGACACTGGTAGTGGCCACTCAGAAGATGAGCTCGTCCCTGCTATTCATAAACGTCCCCTGTTCTAAGCACCATCTGCTCCCTGGTCACTTAAGACACTGAACTTGATTTTGTGCATAAAACAAGAAAATTATGCAGCCAAGTGTTCAAGCTGTAAGATGAAGACCAGCACATTGCAGCCAGGGCCATAACATGCAGTGGGGGCATTGCAATGACTTCAAAGGTCAAAATAATAATTTCTGAGTTGCAACAGCATCTCAGGTTATAAAAGAGCTGTGCTTGAAGCTTTTGTGGTCCACTCTTACCCGTGTTTTTGAGCTCATTTCATAACCAGAAACAACCAGCTTTCCTTCTTCTGTCTCAGGTTTTGGTATTAATAGTATTTATGGAGCTTTATGGATTATGATTATATGCAACTGGAAATGAGAAACAAGAAAAGTAAAAAAAAAGAAAGTGCCTGAATAGAGAAAAAAAAAAAGTAATTATGTATACTATGAACTCCTCTCTCCCACTAGTGAGCACCCAGCATTTTGCAGAACTCCTGCTTGACCTTTGAGTGCTTTTTCCAGCAGCAGTGAATGGTCCTGGGAGACCTGGCAGGTTATGTTGTGTTTGGCTCTTCCTGCTCATATCCAGCTGCTAAACCAGCTGAAAAAATACTTTATGCAGTTCCATGTGCACATTTTTTGTCATTGCTGCAGGGGTGATCCTGCAGATCAGTGACAAGAGTGATACAAAAACATAGGAAACAAGCTTTCTGTTAGTATGTGACTTGTGCAATGGAAACATATTAAATCCCCTTATAAAATTACACCAGTTGGAAAGAGACTACAGGATGGCAACAACTGAGCAACTGAAAGTTTAGATGGAGCTGCAATAATAAGATACGGTATATCAAACATTATTCTCTCTCCTGGTTATCTTGTTCTTTTTCTTGTTATTGTTGGGGGTCTTCCCATTCCAGAAGAGCAGCTACACCAGAAAATCACAGCAGTGTGACAGAAGCAGAAAACTTTCCCATAGTGCTCCTAGGAGGCTTTTTAAAAACATATTTGCTGAGACATATTTCGCTAAGGAGTCCTGCTCCAGTACAGGGAGATGCTCTGAGACATTTGTGCAGTTCCTTTCCTGTGGGATTCCCCTTTCCACTTATGTCACATGAATCAAATCCAGTAGAAGGCAGCCTTGCTGACTCCAGCAAGTAGTTTTTGCCTGGATTTGTGCATTTTGGCCACTAGAGGTTGTAAGAGAGAGGGAAATAAAATCTTGTTTTCCACGAGAGAATCTGCAGCAGCATCCCAGAGCAGGATTTTTTCTAGGACCTTGTCCACCAGAGCTCCCACAAAATTCCTGCACATTCCTTGCATGTACGTAGACGGGATCCTGATGTCTCAGCTATTTCACATTTATCAATATCAGTTTGTTGCCTTTTAGCCCCAGGGCATTAATGGCCTTAGTGTGATCCCTTAAATCTGAAATAAAATGTCTTCTGATTCTCAGAATCTTTTAGAGAGAGAGCAGCAACCTGTATCTTTTCTCTGCAGCATGAACTAGCTCTTTTGGCTCTTTTCACACGTTCCTTGTACAGATAATTTCACTCTAAGATGTTTAGGCCAGACCTTCTTCCCCCAGCCTTTATGCTTTTTCCTGGTGCTGAGTAAGAATTTGGTAATGGTCTTGTATGAATGTAAGAATTTTGCTGTGGTCCCCTGGAAACATCACAGTCTGTTGTACCTTGGCACCTTGCAGGGTCCTCAGCTGCCTTCCACATGGGCTGTAATTCTTTCCTCTAGTTGCTAATAATTCTCTAAGTCTTCTAACTTCAGTACCTCTGCAGTTGGGGATACCATCTTCCAAGAAGCCTCAAGAGTGCTGAATTTTGTTTGGGAAATACAATGTTAAAGCTAAGTAATCCAAAGAGTAGCCATGATCAAAAATAGCTATAATGTAGCAATAAGTTGAACTTCAACCAGGTGAAGGATTTGCAAACTTTTCTTGCTGATGGCTCTTTTGGATGGCACAGTGGCTGCATGTGAACTCACAGTACAAGACCTAATCATCACAGAGCTCACTGATGATGGGACTCCACTTCAGGCATTGCACACTGATAGGAATCCTGTCCTCTGCAGTAAAAGGCAACTATTCCTCGACTGAAGCACAGCAAAGACATTGCAACAATTCCATTTTTCTGGCTGCAATTTTTCTCAGAATTTTGGGGACAGGATTATCAGCACAATATTTTAAACCTTCAAAAAATACTTCACAATCTTAAACTACTTATTTTTTGATATATTTTATGCCAGTATGTTTAGCTTTATCATCATGTGGTTGAAAATGACTAATGTCTTCAGTCCTAACTCTTTACCATGCACAAACACCAGTAGACCAAGCTTGTTTACCAGCACTGGAAAAACACAAAAGTCTCAATTCCAAGATTTTATGGATGGTAAATAGCAACAAGCCATACTGATGATAAATGTATTGAATTGTACCTTGCAGTGCACATCTTAATGTACAGCAGTGGCCTTGATTGTGTAATTTTGTCAGTCCTCAAGTTTGAGAGACAACCACTTGTGTCATGGATCTCAAGGTCCCAGTTCAACTGCAAAAAAGAATTACTATATTTACGTGCCTTAAAATGTCCTTATTTACACACTTTAAAAAACCAAAAAACCAAAACCCGGTAATAAATCAATTTTTCTTCTTTCACCTTAAAACTCACTGACTGCAAAGCAGAACCTCAGACTTAGGAATAAGGCAACACAGATTTCCCTATTACTTAGAGTTCATGGACAGAAATATTTTCCATCTGAAGCAGTCTCACAATTTAATTTTTATGACTAAGACCCACCATTGCCCTATCTTCTCCATAGATGGAGACAGCAAAGTGTCCTAAGAGAACCCACCAAAATTGCTGAAGTTCATGTTTCAAGCTTCCTTGTATTGGATGCAAATGTATCACATGAAATGGGTCCTTCTAGCCCAGTCCCTGCCTCTGTCAGTGGCCAGAAGGGAAGCTCAAGAACAATTTGAGAAGAGGCCATGCCCATGGTGGCAATTTCCTGGATATCCCCAGTCTCCAACAGTGGAAAAGCACAGGGCCCTCCCAACCAGCAGGGATTTCTCGGTGGATTTCCTGCTGGCACCAGGCCCTGCTGTGTAACTCCCACTGCTTCCCTGGCAGCTCCCACCCCTCAGCGCTGCCCACAGGGCCATGCAGGGCCAGAACCCTTCCTCAGGTCCGTGGTTTGGGGTCAAATCCCAGCCTCCCCAGCTGGTGTGGGCTGGGGGAATGGAACAAAGCAGTGAGGTTTAGTTGCCATAAGAGCCAGAGTGCAGGTGCCAGGCTGGAAGTGCAGCAACAACTGGTCAGGAGTGAGGGCAAAGCCAAGCCCTGTGGCAGAGGTGAGTAATGAACCCTGGGCACACCTGTGCTGGCCCCACAAGGCAAGGCAAGGCAATCTGGTAGGATTAGAGAATCATCCAGGTGGGTTCTAAACATCTCCAGAGAGGGAGAGCCCCCTGACCTCCCTTGGCAGCCTGTTGCAGAGCCCTGCCACCCCTCACAGCCTCACTCTGCTGTGGAGTTGCCCCAGGGGATGCCTGGCCAGCCCTCTGGGGAGGCTCCTCCGTGCCTGGCTGTCTTTCTGTAGCCATGGACTCGGGGCCAGGGTCTGGCAGCTGAGGAGGAATGGCTGGGACTCCGAAGAGCATCACCTGTGGTCTTGCAATGCACGGCACCACCACACCAAACCACACACTGCTCCAAGTTCTACTGCCAAAAAGGGCTGTAGTGGTTTGGGTGCCAGGTGTTCAAATCATGTACAAGTGTGTATGTGTATGTAGGAGGGAGGAATGTATTGTGGGACAAAATGATCTGTACACAATTCCTTCTCAAAGAAAGAGTGGCTTGTCCCTGCACTGTACCAGAACTTCTGTTACCTCTCAGCTGCTGCATATTCCTTTAACTAATACCCTTCCTTTAGCATTGCCTCTTAAATCCTGGAACACTGAATTTTGTCCTTTGGTGCTACTCAAAGCTCAGTCCAATCTGTCATATATCAGAAAAGGGGCCATGTCAGGGAATTGTTGAGGATTTTTGAAAACCACTTTGTTACAACCTTTGTAAGCTTGGTGCAACTCTCCTCCCCTGCAGCATGTGGTAACTGTACCCTTGTAATCACTCATGACCTTATGACTTTGCCAAAAAATTGCTTTGAGGAGAAGGGAGAGGATAGAAATAGCGGGGTTTTCTCTACTGAGTTACTGTGACTGTCCTTCTGGTAAGGAGGCTGCAAACTGGAAGGTTGTGTTTCTTACCTGCTCACAGCCTGGAAAAGGGAGAGAAGGTTTTGATATCAACCTTCTCTCTGTCTTTTTCACATTGATTTGGGAACTTGCTAATCAGTTAGGAAATACTTCAGTGACACTGCATGTCACAGACATTGAAGATGAAAAATGTACCCAAATGTAGCAAAAACCCATAAAACTAGGAGTGAAAACCTAACCCACCCACTCATCAGATACAGCAAAAGAAAAAGTTTGATTTACAATCTGCTTCTATAGAAGTCCTCACTCCTATATGTGCAATCAATTATTCAAATAACTTGCTAACAATTGATATAATTATTTCTAATTATTTCTGATTTAAGTCTTTGAATTATGTGATTACATCTTGATGTATGCATCATAAATGCAGAAGGTACAGCCCACATGAGGAGGAAATATAATTTTATTTTTCAATTTATTTTTGCTAGATAAAAGGACTCTGAAAGTTTAATTTTCATGACCCTAAGCAGAGGGTCACTGAACTCATCTTTATTACATTTCTTTTTGTAAGTGAAGTAGTAGAACTTCTTCAGTTATGGAAGCAAAATTCACTGTATTCTTTAATATTTAGGAAGGCTAAAAAATGCAGTAGAATTGTGTGATGGGCATGCAAGTAATGCAAGCGTGCATGTCTTCTTTCTACAAAATCAAGTCTGTAGTGCTAAGTTAAGTGAGCTGTTCCTAGGAGAATATAACCATTGGAAAGCAGCAGTTAATTCAATGTTTGTTAATTTGTTAATTTCTCTCATGACTGAATTTTAAAATTCATATTTCCTTCTACTGTAAATTCAACTATGTTCTTATGATTGTTTAGCATTTTACAATTATTTGTTTTAATATGTATCAGATAAGCATCTGAACTTGAGGCATTAATTCAGCAGGGCATGCAGCTGGAGGAGATTGCTGGCTCAAAACATCTCAGGTGGGTGGGTGTGAGGGAAGGGGCAGGTGGGGCTTTGCTCTGGTGGCTGCCAATCCCTGGCACACTCGGGCAATGCTCCTCACCTGCCTCTGGAGCTCCCACCTAGCCCCAGAATGGCCAGGTGACAGCAAGTCCCACCTGGGGGAACAGCCCAGGAAAGCCAAAGGGCACTGAAACTGAGGCGTGAGGCAAGCACCAGTTTTGGCTTTTCCTCCTCTCAGAACTTCTCTGAGCTGAACACTGCTGGAACTAGGAGAGGTAACTATATTTGTTCTTTTCTATAGTGTTTCTATCTTTCTCTTTCTTCTTCTAATTCCTTCTTCTTAGAGTTTTCAGTAATTTAAAATCAGACAGGCTTGTAGTTCACTAAGTTAAATGGACTACGTTAATATTTTGTGAAATGTTTTATGTTGATTGAATGCTTCTCTAAACCTTTTGCTGAAGTTCTCTGATTTTCTGAAGTTGCCAGTAAAGTTTTTTGCTGTTTTGACCTCTTGAGAAGATGGTGCCAGTATTTCTCCTGTGCATCTAACTCAGAGTACATAAATAAATGTAAGCCTTTTTGAGAGCCTTATTGGGCAAATTTTTGGGGGGCCTTACAGCAACCTAGCAGGGTACTAGGCAAAGTGGATGCTGAGGAAACTACCTAGTGATCAGAACTAACCTGATCTCATTGCTTCCATGTATCTTCACAGTTGAGCAGATTGATTACACTGAAATATCTTCCTTTTTAAATTATTCTGTTTAGTCCTATCCTTTGCTGATGCATTCTACTCACTGATTTTACAGTCCTTAGGGAGCTCGATCCTTCATGGTACTAGCTGTGTAATAAAGATGAGGGAATTATATCTCACATGGCAGACCCTTGTGTCTTTGTGTGGTGCTGCACAACTGCTGGGTCACAGGAGTTACCACCAGGTTTTCATCATGGTAAGTCCAGCTGCTTGTGCTTGGGCACACCAGTTCAGTGTGGCTCAGCAGCAGGCAGGAGCATGGACTGAGCTGATGTAACCTCTGCAGCTTGAATCACAGCAGCATTTTGCTCCATCTGCATGAGATGGTTTCTAGTGTTAGGAAGAAAGCCAGCCAAGCAGAAGTCCTGAAGACAAAGAAGAGTTGGATCAGCAGGGAATTGGTGAAATGGAGGCAAGGGCAGATGAGGATGAACTGAGTACCAGTGCTAGCAGTTGCACCAGTTCTGAGGGGCTGCTTCTGTGATCAAACCTTTATGTCTCAATGGCATCTGAACTCAGAGGTATTTCAGAATAGATTTTACTCTTGCTTAGTGTCTGGCTCTTAGAAAAGACACTACAGAATATCAAGAGAGACAACAGTTATTATCAGCCTGTTGTATACTGTGCTGGGGCTGACATGAAGATTATTCTGGCCTCAAAGAATGCAAGGACATGAGCAATTTGGAAACAGAGCTAAAAGAATGAAGATGAAAGTCACATAAAACTTTCTTATCTCTTTTTCTGAATTTGTTCCTCTGTATTTACATTCAGCTGAAATGTCATAACTCAATGCTAGTCTTGGCAAAACAATGGGAGCAAGAAGCAGCCAGGGATATGCCCAAGCCAAGAGATTTCCCCTCTGAACTTGTGGAGCAGAGGGGAAGGCGACTGGCACCAGGGTAATGTTTCCTTGTAACACAATGCCATCTTCTGGGCCTCGCTCTGGCAGAGGAGGCAGTGCAAATGAACTTGGGATGCAAGTCCAGCAGAGCTAGAAAACACCTGCAGCCCCACAGCCATGTCAGCACAGACTGAATGAGATTACATTTGCAGTTAGCTACTACATATGGTTTAATAGAAGCAGGTTTTGGAGATTTTTCATTCCTTACTGCCTCACACATTGCCATGGAGTATGACAGTGTATATACATCCTGTGCTACATTCAGACTGGCTATTGCTGCTGTAAGCTTTTCCCTCTGGGATGAAAACCAAAGATGTGGTATCATTAAAGAGCAATTGAGACTTTCTGGGTTCACTGCTGTGTCATGTGTAAGTCCAGGGCGCATTAAATAGTGCATTTGTCATTCCTGCAGTGGATAGACAGTGATAGGATAGACCTGTCTATGAAATTGATGTTCTGACTAGCAGGTAGGATTTCCTACTCACCACAATTCCCAAAGGTATGATCCCAGAAGCGTATTGGTTTGTGATACACATTTGCTGGTTGGGTTGAGGTCACTTATATGATTAGAAGTGTAAGATGCTAGTGCCAGACTCCTCTGAGTTCAAATCCTATCCTAACACAAAACTGCCATGTAACCTGAGGATAGATGAGGAATTGGGAACTTTTCCAAGCTGTTCCCATGAGAGGTTTCTTCATATATATTTTGTTTGATGACAACACACTTGGAAGAAATTCCCCTGAGTGCAGATGCTGTATTTTTCAATTTATTTTTTTTTTACTGAGGAGGCAAGGTTTTAGGCAACCTGTTGCCTCAGCTGCCTGAGTCTGTTAGAGAGGAGTAGCTTAGTCATTACTGCACACCTACAAACATCTCAAACTAGGTGCTCTTCCTCCTCAGAGGTTTGATCTAGAAAGGATGCTCAGATCACACCATGTGCACATGGCTCCCCGTGGAGCATCCAGGACCCTGATGTTCAGGGCATAAGCAGCTGAGATCTGGCTCTTGTTCTTGCCCTTGCCCACAAGGATTTAAATCACAGCTCCTGCCTCTCAGCTGTAGCAGGGTTTGTGAGCTGATATCTGATAAATCAGCTCTCTGTTCATTATTTTCCAGGGAGGTGAGGGAGGCAATCCCCAGTGGCACTCAGAGCTACTTGCAGTGAAAGCAGCAAGGTGCAGTGTTTGTCCACCTGCAGCAGAAGCTTCCTGTGGCCTTGGGATGCGTGGTAAGGGATTATGAGCTGCATGTCACATATGCTTTAAGGGCTCTCACTCCAGAGGTTCCAGCCATGGTGATTATATTAGATCTGAAATGGCACACAACATGCTTCCTTAGTACTACTGTGCCTGGCTGGGAATTCTCAGTGACAACTTTTGAGGATTTTAATGTGATGCATTTCCTAGCTTTGTAGTAATGGCCATACCTGATAGTTGTCACTAAGAGATAGTTTACAAAAAATACCAACCTTTGATTGTGGTTCTGGTCTGATATGGAAATTGCTCAGATACAGGGCAGGTAGCCTTCCTTACCTGCAGTATCTACGACTTTTGGCATTTATTTCCTCCAGTTAACTGTTAAACAGCAGCTGTCCCACTGCATGAATGCTAAAAAAAGAGTACAAGAGCTCAGCATTTCTCTTTCCTAACAGGCCCATTTTAGAGGCCCTCACTTGGCAGCTTCTGTGATTCATGCCAAATGGAACTAATTTCCATGACTATTAAGGGTCATTTGCAGAGAGTTACACAAAACACAGCACAGGTTTGCAGTGAACACTCTCTGAGAGCTAATTTTTCTGCTGGCTATGGTCTGTATCACAGCAGCACTGTGACCATCTGTGGGTCTCCCTGCATCTGTGTGAACAGAAGCACTGCACAAAGGCAGAAAAGGTTAAGTGAAAAGATCTACTGCCAAGGGAAAACTCTTATATCTCATGGACAGCTTTCTTCTTTTTAATGTGTTAACTCCAACCCAAAATTGCATAATGGTAGGAGCCTTTGTTTTGCCCCTTGTAGGACATGCATACATTCCAGATAGAAAAGCCATTTCAGATGCTTGAGGAGGATGAAATATGAGTCAGCTCAGTCAGTTGGAGTGATCTTGCTCTGAAATTTAAAAATGGCACAACCTGAAGTTAGTTCTGCAAATACCCTAACTCTTAGCTATTTTCAAGGCAGCACAAAACATATACATGAAAGGAAAACATTCAGGACTTCTGGGCTTCCTTCTTTGGATAGCAGAAAGGGCATCTAGCTTCATGAAGTTTCTTGCATAGAGTAAAGCTGGCACTGAGCCCCTTATCCTCTAACTGTCCCCAGAGAGCTGCAGTGAATGCACAGCAAGGTTGCACCTAGTTAGTAGCAATGTGTGAGGATTCATCATTTTTGCAGCCTCATTCTTTGGTTTAAGGCATGCTCTGTGCAGGCTTGAACTTCACCTAGGGGCAAGGCACTCTGTGCATTTAAATGCTAAGCAAAACAAGTAAACACAGACAGAAATAAGAAGGTGATTAGCATCATTAAAGGGGTTTGCAAACTCGGTTTGAACTTTCTGCAATTACTTAATGAAACAAATTCACTCCAGTTTCTCTTCAATCTTTCAGATTGTCTCAATCAAGACTGAGGGGTGTGAATAAACAGGGACTTGTTTGGTCACTGCTGTGGTAAAGGAAGGGGTAGTGAGTGCTGACCTGGCACATGCGATTTAAAGGGACTTTAAATCCTACCAAGGAGAAGAATGCCCTAGATAACCTATTGAATTGCCTTCTAGACTTACTGTGATGTTATCCCCTGTGGCTTCAGGTCTGCACAGGCCACAGGTTTTTAAGGGCAAATGACATATGGTGTCAGCTTGGCCAGCAAAGGATTTTTTCCCTTCAGTGTTTTTCCTGTGCTTTGTTCATGTTTGTTAAATTTCTCCAGAGCCTCCTGCTTGTTGTAACAGACCTCACCAATGCCAGATTTTCATTGTACGCTTTTCAATAGACTAGTTTGTTGCCCAGAGCAATAGCCTGAGCAAGTCTGGGGACTAAAAAGATCTAAAATTAAAACCCTGCAGAGAAACTGTCTTTGTTCATTCCCAGAGAAATGAAATATGAATATATCTTCGCCAGAAACAAAGGAACCTATTCCACAAAAAATGACAGTATTCTGTCCCTCTCCAAGAGGACTGGCAGCAGCTCCAGACTGCGAGAGACCCAGGTATGAAAGGCAAAGTGACCGTGCCTTGCTCTCTGTTCCCCCCTGGGCACGGAAGGAGCACGGGAGCAATGTGACCGTGGCCCTGGTGACATCAAGCAGAAAGCACTGCTGCCATTTGGAAGATCACCTTTATGTAGGTTTCTCCTTTCTTTACATTTCAGATACCAAGCTTTCCCACAGCATGGATTTCTTTGTCACAGTGATGTGTACCCAGGCCAGTGGACTGCACGGGCTGCTCTTCTGCACAGCAAATAACTGTGCTGGGAGAATCATTCATTTTCCACGCAACGCTTCTGCTGTGAGGGCCATTTTTCAGCTTGGCAGAAGGGTGGCACCTGCCTAGTTTTTCATTTGGCTTGAGAACTACTTCTTCTTCTGTCGAACTACTATACCTGCATTTTTTGACAGGAAATACCTGAGAAGCTGCTGGACTCACCTGCCCCCCTTTCAGCACCCACGCTGGTGGGATGCCAGCATGGGCTGTGACTTTTGTGTGTGGTCCCTCTTCTAAAGATTTATTTGGTTTTTAAATGGGTTTGTAGTCAAATGAAATAGTAACACCCTTTCAAGGAGACATACAAAGGCTCAGGAGAATGATGCTACATGAACTGACTTCCAGACCTTTCTCATTTGTAGGCACATTCTGTCTGGTGCCCTTATGTGGCAATTGTGATCAGAAAACATCTTGAGTCAGAGCACACCTTTGTGTCTTTATTGGTACTTCTCTTTGTCTCAGGAGCTAAGAGTTTTAAAATGTTGAGGAACAGCACTTACTAACTGTTCATTTTGATGCTGGCCCTAGCCCCTAAGGCAGGCCAGTGGAGGTGTGCTGGGTTGTGAGCTGAAAAGCACCATGAAGTGCTGACAAATAGATGTTTTTCTTTGCTTAAGATTGGACCTTGTGTAAAGCAAAGCAATATTAAAATACATGTTGCCAGCTTGTGACAGGGAAGGAAATCCTTCTCAAATTGGCAGGGTTTTTTTATCAATTCCCCATAATTTTCCATTGTTGTTACAGGGAGAGAAAGCATTGGAGCAGGACAATGTGTGTTTGGAAACTGAAAGTATCTTAGCAGATCTTGTAGGATTTGAATTGAAGCTCTGGTGAGAAGTGAGGTGGTTCTCTGCCACGGAGGCAAGAAAAAGACCTGTTAAGAACTTCATGGTATATTAGGTCATTTATACTTCATAGATTTATTGGCTTTGCACTTTATCTGCTCATCACCTGCTCATCATCCATGATGCTGTAAGTACAAAGTAATTTTGGTTACCTGTAGGCTTGCTCATCTGGGAACACCAGCAAATTTAAGGAAAAGAGTTTTACTACCTGTGTACAAGTCTAGGACACCTGGCAGAAAAGTGGTATCCCCTGCTGTGGCAAGTTGAGGAGAGATTGAAATGAGATAAAACACTTTATCTAGTTCCAGGGCAAATAAAAATGCCTAAGAATATCTTTGTGCCATCTGGAAGTACCTGAATACTTCAGCGTGCCAGAGAAAGCTGTCACTATCAGCCATGACATCTTAGAAATTCTTTACACATACTGCTGCTACAACAAAAGTTGTTTATTTTTCTACGATTTTATAATACCATTTTATAATTCCCTTTTCACAGTGTGCAAACATTTCTTTTTGTTATTTCAATGAAGAAACAGTTTCTCGAAGTATTCTTGACAGAGACTAAATGAGCAGTAAAACCCTGCTCTCTGTTTCCCTCTGTCTAATTACACTCACACCTTTAATGACTGGTACTCTAAGGTGTAGTAATTTTTTTGACTGGGATTTAATCTCATGCTTTTTATGACCTACCATAACCCAGATAAATTAAAGGATGTGCAGTGAATTTATTCAGACTTTTGTCACTGAGTACTCTAGTGATGGCAGACCAACATACAAATTCCTCATGCAAGCTGCTGTTTCTTTGAGCTATGAAAGAACCAATCTTTGGTAATCTCTCAAGTGTTACTCTTAAGAGCAAAGAATTCCTAATCCAGCAGGATGATACACAGTCTCACTGGGGCTTGCAGTTACTGTGCACAGTGTTTAGGTCATTGGGCAACTGGGACTTGAGTTTGATCAACAGGCACTCCAAAGATCTTTGGCTTGACCTCAGAGTAAGGCTAAAATGTTAAAATGGTTTCTTTTGCCCCAAATTTCTAGCTATGAAATCAGACAGGCCTAATTATGGGCACATTGCCTGTGGAGTCAGGAAGCCTGCATGCAGTTTTGAGGAAAATATCACAAATGGAGATAAAGAGAGGGATATTAAGCTTATGTGGAGTACATAAATTGTTTCAAATTGCTACCAGACACCTTTGCTGCAGGAGTATGAGGTTCTGCCTCTGGAAGAGGCCATTACTGACTGCATTTTCTGGCCTCTGCCTGTAGAGCAATGTGTCTGATGGGGCTCTGAGCATCCATCACCACAAACTGGTCTAATGGCCACTGGCCAGGCTGCAGTCAGATCCCCTGGGGCCCTGTGCCACCATAGCTGGGGACTCTTGAGCACCCATCCAAAACTGAACCGTGATACCTGACTCTGGCAAGTGAAACCTCTCTGGTCCTAGCAGAGAATTTCCTTCATTGCTTGTAAACTTGTACGGGTCCTGTGGGAATGCTGACTTATGTCAGGATGAATCTGTGCACTTTCTTCTTCAAAGTCCTGGTTTTGTTACAGAATCTGCTTTATTCTAAAGGAGACTTTTGTGTACAGCAGGTGCAGAGAATCAGGCGGGCAGAAGACCAAGAGGCATCACTTGGGTAGTAGCTTAAATTAATGCTTCTCACTTCCAGATTGCAGCTCCTGATTCTCTCATTAATTTCTTTGCTGTTAATATAATTTATATTCAATTCCTGTAGACATTCCAGAAGCCATAATGATAGTAAACCCCTCTCCCATGTTATTAACCTAATGAAATGCAAAACAGGCTAACAAAACTCAGTGGAATTGCAAATAAGCAGGCTTATAGGATATATGAATAAACTTTTCTGTTTCCTCCTTATAGAAGTGGCAGTGGAACAAGTTCCAATTTGTTTGAACTTCTAGTCCTGGCACTTATTATTATTGTGATGTGTCTGGCCACTGTGTGCCAAAGGCAGCAATGTGAATTCCTGACAATACAGACTTTGAGTGACTTTCATCGAGTCACCAGAAAGAAGGTTCCATGTCAGGTAGCTCCCTCCATCATACATACACCATAACCATTGTGCAGGCATTAATTCTGACAAGGCATTTTAACAGCAAAAAAAGTGAGGCCTTGAGATGAGTTTCACCCTTCAGTGTGAAAACTGACTTTTACTGTATACTTAGGTATGGATCAGTGATGAGGTACAGACTTTGACTCTTCTGCACCATTTCCTTGCAAGCACTGATGTACAGACCTAAGGAGGTCAGGCTGCAGCACTCTGTCTATTTTGGGTGTCCCATGACATGGGTGAATCCACTGTATCGAGTTAGAACAACTTTTTTCTCCAAGTCAGGTGATTGAAAACATGGTATTCTTGAAAGATTATTCTGCTGAGAGTTTGATACTTAGAGCTGGGGACCAAGCTTTCCAGGATGGTAGCCACATCTTGGGACGCTATTTTCATTGCCTATATGAAAAAGGCCTATATTGCCTTTTTAAAATTTTTTTTAAATTTTTTTTTTTTAAGCTGATGCCACAGCCTGGCTCATGTCTCTTTCCTCTGCTTAGATGAGAATATTTTTTTTTTTTTTTTAATTGAAGGGGTTCAGGAGAGTATTTCTGGACTGAAAACCACTGGATGTAGACTTTGCTGCTTTGGTTATCTGTAAAGTATCTGTTTGCTGTGATTCTAATACAACCAGGGCCCATTTTGAAAGGGCCATCCCAGTGGTTCTCAGTATTTTCAACTCTCTAAATTCTGTATCAATATGAACAAAAATTATTGTGCTAATCCTTTGGTTTTAAATAAGCCTTCAAAACAGAGCTTACTGAGCTGGTTCTGCTATAGAAGACATGACCTTTCTGGGAGCTTGGGGATGTGTTGGCATGCTGTTGGCAGGCTGAACACAGTCTTTGGGAATATTATGTTACACCACCAGTAAAATCTACCTAAGGGCTTACTGCCATATTGGTTCATTAGTGGCTATATCCATAAAAAGGATACAGAGTAGGGACTGGGACATGACTCTTTGGTACCGAGCCATGATTTGTGCTTTCATCTTTGTGTTCTCTAGCATCATGAATGAGTTTAAAACTGCAGGCTGCAGAAGGCTGTGCAAGGCTTGAAGAAAGACATCCCTTCTCTGTCTCAAAACAGGACTTGGTTCAGAGATAAAAATTGAGACATGGGAGCCTGAAAAGTGGGTTATTGCTGTTCAGTGATTTCTCTGCCCTCTGATTTCAGACTTCCTGTGCATCATTTTGATGGCATTTTTCCACCATTGGTTGTGGGACAACAGGAATGAAGTGATTTGGAAGATTTCTTGCAGTGAGCCAAACACCTGTTCTGAATATTTTTCTTCTGTTTATAATACATTTCCAAAACCTGGGTTACATTTAGCAGAATTCTCTAAGTGGGCTGGAGTTTTGTGTTGGGACAACAAGTATAGGATGTTCAGGAGTTATTTAACCTGGGACAGTCTGTCTCAGCATGCTACTAGTGTGTTATGCACTTCAGCTACTTTAGAGAGCATGCTTGTGCTGGTTGTGGCCAGGGTAGGGTTAATTTTCTTCCCAGGAGCTGTGTTTTGGATTTGTGCTGAACAGAGGGCTGACAACATAGAGATGATTTTGTTGTTGTTGAGTAGGGCTTACACAGAGCTGAGGCCTTTTCTGCTTTCTGTGCTGCCATGGCTGGCAAGGAATTTGGGTGTGCATGGGATGTTGGGAGGGGACACAGCTGGGACTGGTGACCCCAGCTGACTAAAAGGATATTCCAGCCCATATGAGATCCTGCTCAGGATGTAAAATGGGGGGAAGGAGGAGGAAAGCAGGGGAACATTTGCAGTGAAGGAATTTGTCACTGGCACCTGTGATGGGGCCCTGCTCTCCTGGGGATGACTGAACACCAGCCTGCCCAGGGGAACTGGTGAATTAATTCCCTGTCTTGCTTTGCCTGTGTGTGTGACTTTTGCTTTCCCTATTAAACTCTCTTTATCTCAATCCACGAGTTCTCCAGCTTTTACCCTTCCCATTCTCTCCCTGGCCCCGCTGGTGGGGGAGTGAGTGAGGGGCTGGGTGGGGCCTGGCTCCTGGCTGGGGTTAAACCATGGCTAAGAAATGGCTACTGCTAAGAAACCCATATGTGAAAGAAAATGGCTTTTCTACTTTTTGTCACTTGGCACCAAAGGGTTTAGCAAAGTCCAAGAGCATAGCACAGCTGATTTGGTGTTGTTCCTACTGGGTACAGGTGCTGCCACTTGCTGGGTGCTTTCCATGCAGCATTGCTTGAATACCTGTGGCACTCCATGAGAAATGAGTATTGGTACTCAAAAAAGAATCAGGGGTGGGGAGAGCTTCTTTTTTTGTAGGAAACTGTGAAATTCTTGGAGATGTCAACATCTTCAGGATCAGTGCCCTACTTTAATTGATAAAATGTATGTGCTAACTTGGAGGTGGATATCAAGTCTGAAAAGGATGTATCCTATGAAAAACATTATAGTATTGTAAAGAAGGATTGTCTGCTTTACTTGAAAGGTGGCCTTTCTAGTGCACGTGATTCTGAATGGAGAGGGGATCCACCCTGATCATTTCACCATGATCATCTCATTCCACAGGAGCACAAATCCTGTTGTGGTCAAAGGCAGGGAGTAGGATAAAATCCCTTCCTTCTCTGTGAATCAGTCCAGTGGCAGTGGCCTGCACTGTAGCTGTGACGTTGCAGCTGATTTCTTTTCAGCTACTGGGATTCAAATTTTTTTGTCTTCTTATGGAATGTATTTGAACATTTCAAATCATATTTCCAGAGAAAATGTATATTTGGAAAGGAAATTTAACATGAAAATAGATGTCAGCAGCTGAATGTAAATTTTGTGTATTTTGCAGGCTAATTGTAGTGATACAGTGCACAGTAAGCAATTATAGTTGCTAATTGTCTGTAAACAGGACTAATATTTTGTTTCCTGCTTCATATGATTGTTGTGAAGCTGCATCTGTGGAAAAAAATATTGAGTTCCTAAATGCATATTTTTGTTAAGCATATACTTCATTTTTAATGAAAATGGGTGCTAAAATAATAATCAAGTAGAATAACTGTCGTGCAAAAAGCAGACAAAATGTGAGGTGCTCTGATATTGTCAAAAAACCCCAACAAGTGGGGACACAAGTAGTTTGGGAATTAAGGTAAAGCTTCTCTTCTGGGAATTGATTCCTTCTCCTTGTTCTGCCCTCACCACTCCTGCTGCACCTGAAATCTGTTCAGGTGCTGTATTTGAAACTCTGTGGGTCACAGGGCAGCAGCTCTTGCTCACCCCACTGGGACCTGTGCGGTCAAAATCTGCCTTCCTGTTGCAACATAAAACAGCTCTTAAAAAAGCACATGCTACTGAGGCCGGTGTTTATCTTGGGAAATCCAGCTTCCTCCCATCCCCTATCAGTCTCCACCTTTTTGTTTGAGTGTTGTTTGCTGCTGAGTGTTCTCATTTCCAAACTACTTGGAACATGAGTCTCCATAGAGCGAATTATTTAGAATTTGGTAAATTCTAAACCTGGTAGCAGCTTTTCAGATGCAAATCAGAGGGGAATTTATGTTCATTTGGTTAGGACTCCTGTAGTCTTAACAGAATGTGACAGCAGTCCTGGCAACAGAAAATCACAATGACTCCGTGTGTCTCCTGAGAAATGAGAAATCCAGGGTAGGGCCTGCTTTCCCAGATTCCAACCAGAACTTTAATGCAAATCTACTTGGAAAGATGATTCTGTTGCAGAAGTCCCAGTGGTCTGGCAGCAATGCCAGCGCTGCTCAGGCTCTGCAGAGCCCTGCATGGAGGCACCAGGTGGTCTGTCCGTGTTACCTGGTCTGCCTTTGGGGTGGGCTGTACAGAGGACTGGGAGCTGGACAGAAGGGGCTAATATGTCGGATTTTGTGCTCATAGAAACAAACAGACCAGAGAGAATAAGAAAAGCATTATGTACTGAAACAAGATTCTTTATTTCAGTGCAGTACAAAGAAATGGGAGTTACTTTGCTTTGAATGAAAGTACCGAACCTAAAAAATGGAGCAGATAAAATACGTTTGTGTAGTACTAGGAATCCTTGGATATCAAAGCAGTGAAAAATGATCTCTATGATGCTGCAGCATTAAAATCAGTATTTACATATCTTTAAATTAATTAATTACTACCTTGATTTATGTTATGTCATTGGTAACTTAGTTTCCAGCAGTATATTACCACTGACAATGCTGTCTTAGCCATCAGTCTTTCAGCCAGTGATTTCCTTACATTAAAATGCATTGGTACAGAAGCAACACTCTGTACCAAGCCAGCTCTCCAAAACATCAGCAAAAGCAGCCTCTTCTCTTTTTTCTTCCAAGCAAATGAATTTGATCAATTTTGTTAATTGCATTGAACTTTGGTTATGAATAGTAATACTGTAAACAGTGGGCCCAGTTCACAATCAAGTAACATGAACTATCTAAATTAAGGTCATGAGTATGAACTTTAAGTATTGTTTAAAGGAAAAAAAAAGATTGATACATTGTCATCCTGCAGCACCAAAGACAGTGGCTGCTCAGGATTGGATTTTTTCAATTACACCTTGCAATCAGGACAGGTCATCTGTTTTCCTAGTAAATGCAGATTTACATTTTCAAAGATACAAAAGCACACCAACACAGTGGTTCGCAGCAGACTCAATGGTCCCATTTATGGATTCAGGGATAATGTTGTATTTTTTTTTTTTTTTACTAAATAAACATTAAGTACGCAGGTATTGCTGTGAACCAAGCCCATTGTCTAAAGGAAGCACATTTCTTGCCAAATTAAGTCTTTACATAAGAACATGTTTTTATAATGGATTTGAATAGCTGCTGTGCAAGTTATTAAAATCATGTGTCTTGCAGCTTGCACATTGTACCAACACAAAAAGATGAATAAACATGCAGTAAAACGTAACATTGTTTATAAAATAATGTGTAAAAAAACCATTAAATATCTTATATTAAAGCATTTACACTGCATAGGCATTCATATAAGGATATAGTATAATAAAACTTATCAAATATACAAGCATGCAGCAGTTGCCTTATATTCACAGTTCTAGAAATGACCACACATTGATTTCCTCAAATATAAATTGGATTATCCAAAATAGATTTTGCAGCCACTCTCCTTTGCAGTGGCAAACTATGTTCTCATGTGCATTGCAGATACTGACCTATATAACAGGCCTAAGCTATGCCGCTGCATTGTACACATCTGTGATAAATACTGTGGTTTGGAATAGGAAGGATAACGAGAAGTGATCCATACTTCTCATAGCAGAACTTGGAGACTACACAGTGCTTGAATTGAACAAAATATATACGCATATTAATTGTATTCTCCTTAGAGAGTAATGCTGTAACCTTGCCACATATCTAGCTACTGCATAAGCTGGCCATGCAGTTTTCAAAATAAGTTTAGACTGATTTTTCTATTTGATATTTATTCCATCAGAAGAGGTATAGTAGGAAACATATAGTACACATCCTTTTTGCTCTGCAAACTCTACACAGGACTCCTGATACTTTTAGATTGTGTTGGAAAATACAATGCAGTGCTAAAGTCACACTCGGAGATTTAAAATACATTTGCAGAGAGATATCTTTCTTCATTTGCTCTTTTGAATGTGGTGGTGCTATATATGATGGTGAGCTTGGATCAACTTAACTGTCACCAGATGACAAGTACCCAGGTTAGACCCCCTCCGTGGCCAAATGCCATCTGGAGGATAAAGGTGAGGTCATGTGGCTTGAAGCTGTCTGTGGTTTTGACTCGCTTATGCTATTGCCTAGCTTGGCAGGTTAACCTGGAGTGTGACTCCAGGCCAACAGCAAACAGAATACCTGGAGGCAAGGCTTGTGTTAGTTGTGCAAGGTTTGCAAAATCGAGCTCTAGATCCTGATACAGGTTTTGAGTGTGCCAAGGCGGAATTGGACTGAAGAGTATGACTTTAGACCCTTTCCCTGTCCAGGTATTTTTCCAGTAGTGCCTGCATTCTGCTTTTGCCCTGACTTCCCCTCGTCTTTGTACATAGTAATTTGTGTATCTTTAAACAGTGTGTGCAGGCACTTCCTTCTTCTGAGCACTTCAGGTAAAGCTAGTGGAAGTAACCGTGTAGGATGTTACAGCACCAACAATGCAAGTTGCAGGAATTCATCCTCATGTACAAAGAGCAGCAAGGGATTCAGAAACAGCATTCAGGAAATAGCTTGGAAAGGAAAAATACAGATGAGGCAGAGATGGTGGAAACATTTGCTAATTTGCAAAGTGGAGTGTGGAAAGGGAAGAAAAGTGGGGCAGTGATTGCTGTTCTCTCTATTAAAATAAAAAGAAAAAAGAAAAAAAACGGTATAATCCTCTCTGGAATGTTTCATTCAGAGAGAAACACTGCCTTTTTTTTTTTTTTTTTTTTTAAAGTGAGCTTTGGCCCACATGCAGTGTTGGAATGACAAGGTGAGTAGATGGCTTTGGTGTATGCTATCAGAAATGGTGACACTGATGTCCCTCTGTGTGCAGCCAGGAGTCCACTTTGGTAGCTCATTATTCTGAGTCTCTTTGTGTGCATATTTGCATTTTCTAGTAAAGGATATGTGGCCCTTTCCAGAAAACTGTACTATTTCCTGTCAGCCTTATTTAAGAGTAGGACAGCAGTGGAACAAGTAATTGTGCTAGAGATGTTCCAAGCTCTTCTAGCAAAGATACTAATTTTTCCTTTGAGGATATGTCTCTGAGTGAATGTGTGTGAGGAGCCTCAAGTCTGCATTTGGAATCTGATACAAGGACATTTGGAATCTGATCTGGATGGGGGTACTTGAATGCTTTTATTGTATCAACTAGCACTTGGAAATGGGCTTGCAGCTTTTTTTGGTTGGCTTACTTGCTGCCACAGATGTTGCTTTTCTTTCTCCAGACGTGTTCCGTAAGATCTCTGTGGTGACATCTGAAGACACAACTGCTGTGAGAAGTGACTGGTTTTCAATGATTATTTGGCAGTAAGATCTGTATAAATATACACAGAATCCCATTTTTTAGCCTACCTTCTAAGCTGTATACACTGAGAAATGGACATAAGACTTTGAATGCTGAAACATTTATACAGCACATCAAAGCAGTTCTCTGATTCTTCACTGCATTTCTGCATACTGAGAGCAGCAGTTCAGATGTGGGGACTGTCCATAGAAGTAAGAGTTTTGGTTTATAAATTCCAGTCCTATTAATCTGACGTACTGCATTTGCCTTTCATTTACCCTCCCAAGTCTCATTTGCTGGCAAAAATGAGAATGCCTTGTGGTTTTGATCCTGATTCTTATGTATTTTAATATTTGTACTAGGTTCTTTGGATTCCTCACTGAACCTGCCCTTCATTTTTCCTTTTCACAGGGAAAATTCTTATAGCCTAGTTTAGAAATGTCTTTGAAGAATGTGGAGATTGTTAAAAGTAGATGTCACAACTGTCTTGAGCATAGTGAGAAGGAGGAAAAGGAGCTCTCCTGAGAAGTCTGACAGTTTGCCACAAAGAAATTGGTACAAAAGCTGTGAGCCCCAAGTTCCCACAGAGAAGCACCATCTTGTGAGAATTAATAGAAGTCAGATGTGTAAGATCTTTGCTTGTTTTAGAAACCTTATCAGCTCTATTTCTAGTAGCAACCTGGCCTGTTCCCTCAGAAGAGCAAATGTTACCTGCTTCTTCTACCTCTCACATAGTGAAGAAATTAGTTCAATTCATAAAGATGAGGGGCATTTGACCTTTCACCTTTTCATGCTAAAGTTAGCCACACATTTCAGTCATTGCAAATCTGGCTGTGTGGTAAAGAATGGTTTATTCTAGAATAAAGCAAGCTCACCAGAAGAGGTATTTATATCATCAGAAGACCATCTACCTAATTTAAAGCCAGCCAAGCATTCTCCCCCACCCACACCTTCCATCTCTTATCCCAGATTCTGCATATGTGTCTTTCGAGGTCAAGAATTATGTGAGGCACCTGGAATTAAATGCTTGGCCCCCTTTATTACACTTCTAGTATCTCATTAGGTGAGGGATCTCTCAAAGGGCAAGAACATGTTGAACAGCCAGCAGTTTTCATAAACAGCAGGTGTCTAAAAACATTTCATTTTCTTTGCTACTCAGGCCATGACAAATGTCTGGACTGGCTTGCTGAAGAAGTAAGAGACAATAAGAGACAAGTTAGAAGAGAGGAAGTCCTCTGAACTTTAGAAAGAAACAGCTATCACTTCCAGAAGCATCCTGCTTTTTTGTCAAGTTTCAAGTAAAATACTGAATACAGGTACAGTGTAACTTGAAGAAATACAAACAAGGAATACTTGCAGAGTAATTTAAGAGATTATTGTGAAGTAATTTAACATTGAGATCTACTAGACTGAAATCTACTAGAAAATACTTGTTAGCAGGTCAGTCCATAAAAAGTTAGTCTACATACTTCCATTTGAAGAGCTTCTCATTTTACATTTTATATGCTGTTTTGCTTAGACACTACATATAACAGTGCATGCCTTTAATCTTTAACATAAAGATTCCTTCCCCATTAAAACCCACATTAAGTCCCTCAAAGTTACATTTGAAAACAATTCTAGCTTCTAAGCGACTTACAAACTTTATACAGTTAGCTCTTCTGGGAGGATTCTTTTTCCTCATTTGAGTGTGTCAAGTTGGATCGCCTGATACTTGTGCTTAGTTTTCACCAGTTTATCCATAGTTCAGAATGGTATCTGTCTGATGACTGTACTTGTACATTGAGAGAACAAGCAAACCACAAGCAAATGCTGCGTGCGATGTGAAATTTGCAGGTGCCTTTTATGTTGTCAATTTTTTGCTTATATTGTACTAGAAATTTCTAATGTCCAAGGAGGAATCCCATTTCAAATAGTGCTTTACTACTTGGTACCTGCTAAAGAGAAATCAATGGACTTTTATTTGTGCTGATTTCTTTCCATTCAGCATAAGTTTGTGGTTGTTAAAGGTTCTTTCCTCATTCTGAAAACAATTATGGGATTTCACTCGTATCAAGATAAGCAAGGAGGATGCATAAGAAACACAGGATTTTGCAGAGAAAGGAACAAAATAAAAATGCAATCCAGAGCTTTTGTGTCAGCATCCAGTCCATTAACTCAAGCTGATCCAAGTTAGTTTGCCTCTGGCTCTTTTTGCCCCTTCCTCTCTATCTTTCTACATTTTATGCTGTTACAAGAGGGATGGATTTTACTGTATGGTATTCAATGTCCACCATGTGTTCACGCAACACCACTGTGATACATGTAATTCATATTGTTCATGGTTGTGGCCATGCAACACAAAATAACACAAAATTATCCTCTGGAATACTGCAGTTGCCAGCCATTTTATTATATTTTGTTATGTTCTGTAGCCTGAATTGGCCATCAACCTTCTTTCAGTTCTTAAAGGGAGAATGATCATGCTTATTTTATAGGGTTAAAAAGTTACTGAGTCTTCCTGTAAAATCTCAGCGTAGAATTTGTTGTGAACAAAATAGAGTTGACTACATTAGTATAGCAGAATAATTTGCAGCCAGAGTTGAATTAAGCTCTTAAAATCTGTTTTTAATAACGTTTTCAGAAATAGGTTGCTGTAGCTTGATTTTTGTCCTACATGTTTTTGAACTGTAGGGAAAAACCTGACATTAGCATGTTAATGCAGTTTGAATTGTATGCATATGGAATATAAATGTGTTTTCATGAGAACCCAGTTCTGTTGCTGTGTTGAACCACTCAATACAGCTGGATTATTTTCAGATTCTCTGTAAATTCCTGATCCCAAGGTAATTCAAACAAACAATTCTCACAGACTTTCCTGGAAGCCCATGCAGGATTAATCTAAACCGGAGGTACAATAGAAAGCTCCACTTTATTATAGGACCAGAGTTTATCCATTGACTTCAGCACCCTTCAGAGTGTAAAGCACATGAGTTTTTCTTTTCTTGTCTAAACTATTTTGAATGAGGTCTCTTTTACATGCTAGTTTGGCAAGCTTCTAAGGCATTTGTGCAAAGTGATGATCCAAGAGCAACCTGATTCAATACTGAGAAATTAATAAATAACATCCAGCAGTAATTAAAGTGAAAAACTACAGCTAAGAAAAGCAATCTCCTACAGTATCAGTTGAGCTGCTATACCTTGCAGTGTTAGAAGTGGAGCAGTGTCAGAAGTGGTACCTTTAACTCGGGAGGCATCATTGTGAATTTTAAACACACCAAGGATTCATTCTGGTTTCTTTATACAGATTGCATTGGAATAATGATGACTGAAAAACCATGAATATATTATAGCTGCAGAGAGAGAAAGGGTAAGAGTGGAAGAAAAACACAGCACCAGAAATTACCATCAGGAAACATACTAAACATTTAGTCAGTATATTTGTATTACAATGATGAGTTAATTTTGAAGACCAGAAAGGTTTGAAGATAACTTAGTGTACTCCATGAGGCCATTCTCAGGAGTCAAGTGTATAACCATCTGAGACAGGGATATTTAGAACTTCAGACTGAAGAACTGGAAGAGCCAGCTGATGTCTTTACCATCTTGATGAGAGTGCACTCTAATCACTCTTTCCAGTAATTACATGCTAAATTCACAAAAAACCCCTATAAATTTTCTGTATTTTTTCTTAGATTAGGGTTAACTGGCAGATAACAGAACTTATTTGTTCAGCTTTTATGTGTGCAAATCTCAACAAAGTAGTAGAATTTAGGCAGCTGGTAGTATAGCAAATAATGGGTAGGTGTTAAAAATAGCATTTGGAAGCATTTCTACGTGTTTCTCAAGCTCTCTTCTGAACCACCAGCACAGCCTGGATTTTCTGGGAGGAATACCTGGCCCTACATTGGGTAAAGCCTAAATATTTTCCTCTTAGGGTACAGCTATAGCCATTGTGCTGTACCATACAATCCATGCCTTTCTGGTCTTCAAACAAGAGGTGAGAGTAGCTGTGGATACTAGTTCATGCTTCAGGCAGAAAAAGTAGCTGGCCCACAACAACTTGAGACTTAACATGCAAGATCTGGAAAGTAGCCACTGTGTGACATTTGGGCTTCAACCTGTGCTTACAGAAATTTCTGTGATTATGGTTTTGATAGCAGCCAGATGTTGGGGGAATTCAGATTTTATACCTTGGCAGGACAGACTAATTCAACTGTGTTGTAGATAACTGGATAAAGAAGCCAGGAGTAAATTGTGAAATTTAGTTCTTGAACAGGGATTGGATAAAAATGCTCCAGTTTAGACGTGCTTGTGGTTTGGACCAACATCTTGCAGCCACTTTTTGTCTTTTTGTGACTAGTTTTAGGTACTAAACTGTAAACATCACAATGTCTTCTTACTTAGGAAGTTTGCTCTATGCCTCATTACAAGGTACAGGATCTTTAGCAGGACTTCATGTGAGGAACAGTTAAACAAAAACTTGTATGAATAAGGCACTAGTAAATGTTTGCAGCAAACAACAATTACAGTCTATATTCTTTAAGAATAAAACCGTTCTGTTTAGGAAATTGCCTTTAATATGACAGAGTTACCAATGCCAGTTAGAAGGGCCTAGAGAAAGTGCATCTTTTGGGTTATGCCTGTGAGGTCTGTAAGAAACCCCTGAATGCAAATCCCTGTTACATTAGGAAATAGCCTGTGCAGTGGTGCTACTCAGGAGATTGGAAGCAAGAGGAAACTGGTTTAGATTCTGATCCCAGCTAAATTAGTGTGAAATCACTGTAATGGATTTGCTTCCCATTTATTACAGTGGTAGAAGGATCTGAAGCCAAAACTGAGGATGTTTTAGCAAATCTAGTTAAACAGTAATAGCGCTGGCCCAGGCCAAAGAATTGGCAATAATCCCCTTATACGTTTTCAAAAAATAATCTGGTATTTTAAATTTCCTATTTGCTGAAGTTCAGGGATGCACTTTGTCTTTTGGCTAATGTAATAGGTCAAGGTCTTATGTACTACTTTGGAGCTGACGCCATTCTAAACAGTTATTACAGTATTGATCCATACTTTATACCAAATGGAATTTGAGTCTGCCATTCCATTTATAGGATGGCTGGCCAGTATTTTGAGTTGAAAGTTGTTCAAAACCACCTAAATTCTTCCATTCATAAAACAAAAATATACTACCACTTTTAAAAAGTACTTTTATGTATCTGCTCTTTCAGGGGGGTCATTGAAGCACCAAGAATCTGTTTATCTAGCCAATAATAAAATGTTTGCAAACCAGCAGACCTTGTTAGTATTCATGATCTGCATTTTCCTAGGATCTGTCCAGTAAAGTTATTTTACCATTCATTTGTTATACTAAATCAGTCAATGGTCAGTTTGATTTCATCAATAAACCCTGCTTTGTAAACCCAACTTAGATTTATCGTCTGACAAATTTGTGTTCCACCCAGATCCTCCATTTGTTATACAAGATGTCATTTAAAATTATGTAGTATCCATAATGCTAGAGGGGGAAAAAACCCCTACACTGATTGATTACTGTGTATTATTGCCATTAGGTGCTACATATAACAGGCAGTGGGGTTTTTTTGTTTGCATGAATTATTTTGTGTTTTATGTAAGGTCATGGTATTAAGTTTATCTCAAACTTTAAGGTCACCTATCCATAGGGACCTCGAAACTGTACAACTATCTCAACCAGCTTTTAAAAATGTGGTGGGCTTTTTGTTTGTTCATTTTGTGGGTTTTTGACTCACAAGACTAAAGTTATTGATGGTACAACTCAGCTGAAATTTTCATCAGTAATTAATCTGGACTAATACTCATTTCTTAAACAAAACAAAAAATCCCCAACAAGTAAGTTAAGTTCTTAGAATCTCTCTCCCATACATGCTATACATACTCTAAATTAAATACAGAAGGAAGAAAATCCAGAAATTTCTACTCACAAAGATCTTTCCTCATAGCAACACAGGAAACCTTTTTCTTTTAAAAAACTTGTTTCTTATCAGTATAATAGATTATATGCTGTTCTATGTGTGTGTGAGACTAATACATGCCATGTGTTTATCTGAATATCAGAAAATGTTATTGACTATTGGAGTTGTGCAAAATATTTTCTGTAAAATCTGACAATCTTTTTTGATTTATCATTTTCAGTGAGATGATGTAAATCTTTGCAATTGCAAAATAAACAAAAAATCTTTGTCAAAAGTGTGCCTTTTGGGGTCATAATTAGTCTTGTGGGGTATCTCTAGCAGACAATCTGAAGTTGTGCATATGTTAATTTATTAGAATTTCCTAAGCTGTGGTCACTGTGGAAATAAATTTGAATTTTTTCACCTTATAAGTGTAAGATATGTTTTGAAAGTCAAGATGCATTTTAACTTCTTTGTAAGATTAATACATTGGAATGTGGTTGGGTTTCTTTCTCTTTTTGCCCTCTGCTTCTGAAGTGTGCCTTCAGGAGATGAGAAGAAAAGTCATCATTTTGGAAAAAGTTCTGTGAATATTTAACAAAACACAGAATGCAGTTTGCTTTCATGGCTGTGTTTCTTCAATGGAAGCAGAGGCATAGTAGTGAAACATTTTTGTTATGAAACTCTGCTATTACAGCTCTGACTGGAGAAAAATCTGTCATCAAACATTTCTGTGCATTTCTTTAAAGAGCAAATTCACACTTTTATAGACCAGTTGCTTCTTGGTGCAACTTAGTTGTGATTGTAGAGGCACACTTTTGACACCAACTAAAACTGTGGTCTAAATGAAGGCATCACTTTCTGTTCATGCAGATGTATTTAATTATATGGATGATATTTTAACAAAAAATGTCACTTCGCAATTTTTATTTCTTTTTAAAGTAGAAGCTAGGAAATCAAATTCTTCAGGTGTAAAAATCAACAACATTACTGTATGATTATTTAACAACAATTATTGCATGATTTTGCATAACCCTTGGCCTTTCTAAAAAGCAGTATTTAATTTTGAGATGTGCATTGGCTCAATAATGAGTCATCACATATCTGCTGACTCACACGTGACAAATATTAAACTTGGGGAAGAAATTTTCTTCAGATTACAAAAACATAAAAAAACCATTTCTAGGTTTTAGCTATTAACCCAGAGATTTTCACTGTTAGATGAAATGCATGTAATTAGAAATAACTATTCTGTTGAAAGGAATCCACAGTACTTTGACAAAAAATCTGAGAGGCTTTAGGGAATATGACAAACTTGATGAGGCCAACCCCAACCCCTCAAAAATTTCTCATACTGTTAGGAGATGAAAGAATTACCAGTCCTGTAACTCCAATGTATTTTAAGGCTAGTTAGAAGACATGGAATAGTGATACTCAAAGTAAACGCTCAAAAGCAGTAAGTATTTTTATGACAGAGTAGTTATTCAAAAGGAATTATTTTATGGGTGAAACTTTGCTAACTCCTTTACATTTTCTATTACAGTAAACCTACCATTTATCTGTATGTCAATAATAACTGATCTTAGAATGCCATTTCATAGCTCAAATCTTCATTTTGCCTCATGGTTTGCTCTAACCAGGTTGGCAATTGGGGAAAGTCCTAAAACAGAAACATTGACACATGCTCATAAATTGCTGATAAATTTAAATGTGGAACATTAAAATTTACATGGAAGTGGAAATGACATTCAGTGTCAGAAGTAACAAATTTGAAAGTCTTAAATAATCCATATAGAGAATATAGGTTAGACAGATTTAATATAAGTGTGCTTTTTCCTAAAAACACCCCCCCAAACCAAACTTCTTTTTTTTTTTGCTTTTTCTTTAAGTCTTTTGTCTGTAAATATGAAAGAAGGCTACACCCCAACATAATTCTTCATTGCCATACTAAACAGTAAAATAGTCTTTCTAATTCACATTGCTCATGGAAGTCTTATTTGAAGTTCCTTTATTGAGTTTGTGGTTAAAGCAGTTTGGGATTTTTGTTGGTTGTAAACTTTTGGCATAATGTGAATACCAGTCCCTTTCAAAAACAGCCTTGAGTTGCTTAATGATGCTTGTGCTGTTCCCCGCGTCTGCTTGGTTGATAACAAGGCCAGCTCCAGCATTCTGCGTAAAAGCATTTCCTACCCAATCAAAATTACCTGCAAGCAAAGGCAGGAATAGACAGTGAGTTTCTAGCAGTAAAAAAATAACCAAATAAAAACCAATCTCCTTCAAGGCAATCCAGAACGAAATACTACCATTTTCCCAATGTAGAGATGTAAATAAGTTAGGGGTTTTTTTTAATAGCAGCAGGAAAAAAAGCTCCAATACATACCATGCGTAGTGAAGATTGTTTCTGGAAGTTTTAACAGCTCTAAGCCTTCAGAAGTGAAAAGAGGTTCTTCTATGTATTCAAAACTAATTTGCTCTTCTTTTTACATCTATTACATTATTACTCCATTTACTTTCCTCACTGGCCTTTTCAATGCTAAAAATGATTTTTTTTTTCTGTATAAACAATTCAAAGTTCCAAACCAGTAGATATTTTACAACTTACCTGTTGATAGATACTATTTGAGGAAAGAGACTTTACTGGTTTATGCCCGTTATTACAATCTTTGTGGAAATCAAAGGTAACAAGTAAGCACTTTGAATCCTGGGGATATCAGGGCAAAAAGGTTAATTGGACTAATGGAAAGCAGGTAAATCAAGTGCTTCAGCTACTTTTTTTCTTTATTTCACTATAACTGTATTTTAAATTATACACTTAAAACACAGCCTTGGACAAACAAGGCTGTTACTTCAGCAGGAAATGTTAAGAATTCTAAAGTTATCAAGGATGGTAAATTGAAACCTCGTCACAAGGGACAATTTTTCCTATGCTTTCAAGTAAAAGTAAAAAATCCCAAACTTTTATGAGGCGCCACACAGAAATTTTAGTTAAATACACATTTAATACACTTTTAATCCAAAATACCAGTTAGGTATGTACTTGGAGGGTGTCTGAAAAGCCATTATAATAAATGGAGTAAGGCTTTGGATGATGAGGATGAAGAGCATCTGTACAGTATTTGCCAGAATTGACCATAGCTCTAGTAATAACATGGGGAAAGGAGAACACTCCATCTTCATTGGATTGCAGAACCAGAGAATATGCTAATAATTATACCTGCTTCATAAATTGTGTTGTATTTGTGCTTTCAGTCTGTTTTAGGATACTGAAAGCAGAATGCTGGTCTTGAGAAACTGATTCAGAGGGGAAGAACAGGTTTTAGATCAGAAAGTTCAGTCATCATCCAGGGACCCAAATAAATGAACTATTATCTTCACTTAAAGAACATATCAGCTGCAGATTGCTCCTCTACAAAAGGTTGTTATTTCACGCTTTTGGATACAAACTAGAATTTCTTGAGGTGTGGTTACTTACCAATATACGCAGCTCCATCAGTCACCATGTATTTGTTACGATTCAGTTTGGGAAGGGAAGTGTTCTTCTGTTCTTTAAGAAAGCAGGCACTCTCTTCCTCAAGGTCAAAGAATTTCTGCCATGAAATAGAAAGAAACACAGGTTAATGAGAATTGCTCTACAAGAGAGTGAAAAAATACAGTCTGTTCTCTAATCTTTATTGAAAATTAGTTGGTACTAGAGAACAGCTTGAGTTTTTACTACCAAGTATTACTTTTAATAAAATGCTGCACATTGCATTTCTAATTAAATTCTCATAGTTTATGATACTCCTGCCTTGGCATTCTGAACTATATAAAGTATATGGCTACTGCATGCTAAAAGCAATACAGTGCCAGGTAGTAAAGGCTGTAAAATGAAAAAAAAAAATAAATCTGTTCTCCATGTAAGAGCCAGGAACTTTTTTAAACTAATTTCCTCATTTTTCAAGGGATGCTGGGGTTTGAAGTCTGCTTCAGGATTGGGATCAGTGACACAACAACAGCTGAATTAATACCTCTGCAATCACACATTGCATAGTTTCCAATAGGAAACTTATGATTTCAGAAATTTAGAAGCTTCTCAGGATTGAATTTGGTATAAAGAGATCAAATTTTCCAGGCAACAAGAGGAAAATGCTTTACCCTGGAGAGTGAAGTATGAGCAAGATTTATTTATTTATTTGGTTGTTTATCTGTTTATAAATTTAGAGCTATATGCACTCTTCGTCTGATCAGTAACAGACAAAAGTGAGCAAGAATACACCTACATAACTCAAAAATAGATTCACATGGATGCTCAAGAATAACTTGGCTGTAGATAGATGCTTCTTGCCACTCCTTTGTGTTTTCCAGTTGTCTAGAGACAATTTTGTTCTAGGTCATAACTTCTGCAGGCCCTTTCAAAGCACACACCTTCCTCTGTTCAGCACTGCACCCAGCAGAGCTGGCCCCTTCCTGCTGCTCCTTTCAGAGTTAGAGCAGGCATTCGCACACACAGGATACATTTACAGGGTCAAGTACACAAAATGTAAGGAATACAGAAATTAAGGTCCCAAGAAGCACAGTGGTGAGCTCTTCACCTTGAGTCTGCCCTTTCTGATTCAAGCTTTAATTTCATGACCACTTGTGCACAGGACAGAGCTCCCTGCTTCAGCAGCAGTTTGATATGCAGGTTACTCCTTGCCCTATGGCTGTGAGCTTATAGCATTTAGTTAGCTCTCAAACAAAGCTTTCTAGGTGCAAGTTCTTCTAGTGGTCATTTTCTTCAGAGTACTTGTATTGAGTTTGCATTCTCAAAACAGTTTCAGTTGAAACCAGTAATCATTAATGCTTCTGTGAATGGGACTCAGAGATGCTGCACACGCCAGGTGTAACAGGGTTGCAGTGCCCTAACTCTGTACTTGCAGTTAGGCAATACCAGAATTTGCAATAGCCTGGTCAGGAGAAACCAGGAGGAGATTCTCATCCAACAGAGAAATTACATCTGCATCTCCTTCTCCAGGATGGCCACTAGCAAACCAGTGCACCCTGCAGCTGCAGCCAGCCATTAGCACTCACTGCAAACTTTCAAGCCAAACTGGTCTTTCCATAGGGATAAGGAAAAAAAATAAAGGAAAACAATCAAGACAAGGCATATCACAAGGATCAAAAGCTGAATGAAAAATAAGAAGTTACTGAGTATGCTTTGTAGGATCCCCAGAAGAACAGGACAACATGGGGATAGGAGGTCATGTGCTGTTCAAAAGCTGAATGAAAAATAAGAAGTTACTGAGTATGCTTTGTAGGATCCCCAAAAGAACAGGACAACATGGGGATAGGAGATCCTGTGGTGCAGGTGTGTGTGGCATTTTGGTCAGGACCATATGGAGGTATTGCGGCAGCCTAGCAACCTTAAGTGCAATTTCAATCAGAATTTGTAACAGGTTTCTCTTAAAATTTCAGTGTATTTGTATATAAACACACACCATACATGTCTGCAAGACAGTATTTTTTGTACTGAGGTTAGTTTATTTTCTCACAGCCAAAGCAGAACCAAGAGGGAAAAGGAATGTTTTCAATAGTTCAAAAGGTAATTTAGTTTTTTACTTTTTTAACCTATTCTTTCCCCTCCATAAACACACATAGTTTTGTTTCACTTTGATCCTGGCTGTAATGGATGAATACAGAAGAAATGCATCTTTAAAACGCAGTTGCTCACCTGACATGCTTTTTAAATTAAAAGAGAATTGAGATGGAGCCTATGGCACTGCTGTCAGCCAAAATCAAATTGATAACAGCAAACTCTGACCCTTGGGCTATTACCCATAACAAGGTTTATTTAAGGCAGTGGTTCACCCAGACTGGGAAACTTGATGCACACACAGAGGTAACTGACTTAGTGTTGTACCTTTACAACTCCCTGCAGCTCATTTTTTTCCTGAAGTTGTTTTTGTTTTTTGTATTTTCTAACTGCAGAGACTCTACCTGAACTATTTAGAACAGATGTTTAGGAGCAGGTTTTTTTTTCCTTTTACCATTTAGTTCTTGACAAGATAAATTCTGTACAAAAGATTTTATCTGCTGTAAATAGATGGCAATGGATATAAGTATTAGGTACCACTTTGCAAAAAAAAATTTTGAATATATAAATAGATTTTTGATGATAAATATGGAAAAAGCTAGAAGTTATTTAAAATTGAAGTGTCTTAAACAGAGTCAGCTATGTATGGGGTTTTTTTACTTAAAACCACACTTTATGCTGCTTTTTTACTGAGGAAACTTATAATAACAACATATATTATAACAAAAAGCCCTATTTCTAGATATGCATAATACCACTTATTGTGTGTATAAGAAATAGTACTTCCTTTTTAGAATTTTTGTCAATTTTCAAACCGCCAGAAGGATTTACAGGATTATCAAGTTAGGAAATCAAAATAATTCAGCAGATTATTTAGAACTTTTACCTGAAAAAAAAAAACAAAACAAAACAAAGCCAAATAAACCCACAACCTCCTCCCTGGCAAAGATCCAAGGTGGCTGATTTCCAGTGTGCCTCATTTCATAAAAGTCAAGTGTGTCACACTGGAAATAGCACTTAATATGCATTGTGTTCTCTAATACTTTTGTATGGTATTTCTCACTTTCCTGTACTTTTCATGCATGGCTAATGTGGTCCCAGAGTGGTGTTTCTGGTCTTCACATTTTTGAGTTTGCAGCCTGAATTTAATGTAAAATCTTCATTATTTTTTCTTGTAATTTTCACTTGACTGAAGAAAAAAGTAGATGCTTACACATCTTAACAGTAAGGTTACGTGAATGCAGACTAAATCATATTTTTGTTCTCTCAGATTGACTCTTATCTCACAGTATGAACATGACCAGTGGCTACAGTTCCCTCTGTTGGTTTCACTGTGAGAGACCACATCAGGTGTTTTGCACAGGCTGTCCACCACACTGACTGCCTTTTGGCACCAAGGTATTTTTCTGTCTTAATTTCGAATTCTGTTAGTACTAGGAGTAAATTATTTGTTCAATATTTTAAGTTTCCTGATATTTAATTGAATTTAAAGACTTTGATAATAACAGAAAAAATTCTCAGTTGTTTTATTTTCTTGATTCTTTTTTGGGGGGTGGGGATTATCATATATTTTAAAGTAATATGGATTATACTTACAACTTTCAAACTACAGCTTGGAACTTCGGTGCAAATAGCTTTCAGAGATGAAACAAAGTTAAAAGTAAGGGGATCTGTGTCTCTCGAGAAACTTATGAGAAGTCGTACTTTAATACTTCGTAAAACTAATGCTTCTCTTATCTTCCCATCTAAATACGGCCAGTACCTGTGGAGAAAGAAGACAACGTTTGCAGAGAACTTTTAAAACTTTAAAACATTTGGGAGAGCCGCTGCCAGAGGGCGCTGCTGGCCAGCCCAGACATGGCCACAGAGCATTTCCCTGCTGGCACAGGTCAGGGAACTGGAACACCGCATCTCCCTGGCTGGCATCCCTTGTTCAACCCCTAAGCACTGGGACAGCACAGCCTGGGCACTGGAATGCCTTCTGTGATTTCTCCTTGGGAAACAGAGCTGCTGTGCAGAGTGCCTGTGTCCTTCAGGAGCAGCAGATGAGATGGGATGCTTATGGAGGATGCTATGTGATAGGAGTGCAGAAATTCTGCCATGGGATGGTGGCTTCCACGGTGCTATTCTCACAATTGACAGTTAGCTTTGTATTCCTGACATTTGGTGGGAGCAGGGCAGGGCAGGGAGAATTAAACAAAGAAAAATGCATGTTTTCTACATTCCAACAACATCAAAACACCAGGGCTAATGAAATCCGAGCTCTACCATGCCAGAAAATAACTTAGAAGCACAAACTGGGAGCTGGCAACGTAGAGATGCTGGGGCAGTGCCTCAAACACAAATCCATGATGAAGGAAAAATGCTGACAAATTCACACAGGTGCTTCCTTCATGTCCCTAATCCAGTAGATTTCTGAATGCTTCCACCATGAGAATAAAGTAAGGAGGAGTATAGGAGATAACATACAACACTGTAGTGGTTCTACATACTAAGATGCTTTCCAAGATAAAGGAGAAGTAGGAAGCATACATAACATGAGACTGTGGTTCCTAAAGCACTGCCCATGATTCTTTCCCTGTGATGGAGGCTGTACATAATGAATTTATTGGAAAAACTATCTCATAATCTTAAAACAGTTTATGCTTGGTATCAGTCACATGATAATTATTTTTTGAAAATTTTGAACAGAACAGCTCTAAATAGAAAAGAGTACACAACCACATGCTTAGTTTGGCTTAACTGTGTTCAAATAAAATGCAAAGATGGAACAGCAGGCTTTGCTAGGTTCTAAATTCATTGTGAACATTATCAAGAGTAGGAGGGACCAGTGGATACTTGCCTCCTGAGCTGGATGGTTTTGATGCACTCTGGCTCCAGTGTTAGACCCATGAATGCTTTTTAATGGTCCATACAAACTGGCTGTTCAAACATTATGTAATTTTGTTTGGTTTTATCACCTCTCAGTTAACCAAACTGTGAAATCATTCAAATGTAATCTATTCTGAACTGGGAATTTTCATTTATATGTGTATGCCAGTAAGATAATGACATTTCCCACACAGTATACAGATTATTTCTCTCTTAACACACTGTCATGTTGAATATCTGCATGATACTCATAATATGCCAGTAGTTGTGGGCTCAGAATAGTCAATATAATAGGGCAAGAAATAGGATTAATGTGTAAGCAGACTTATATTCCTGGGTTCCAGTCCCATGCAGATGGTCAGACTAGACAATTTCTGATCTCCTTCAACAGGCAGATCCAAAGCTTAGGACCCTGAACTGGAAATGTCCTCTTAGGTCCCAATTCTGCTCCCATTTAAGTCAATGGTAGGACTCTCACTGATTTCAATAAGAGCAGAATTGGGCCCCAAGAAACTGGTGCACAGTAGTAACTAACCTCCTGTGAGTTCATTTTCTCCAGCAGACCCTGCTGGCATTATGGGAACCAGCTGGAGCTGGACACTCACCGTTTAGCGTTGGTGTCGATGACAATGGGCAAGTAGTCCATGACAGCAATGTACACAAACTGTTTGGCATCGTCAATAACGCTGTAGATAGCTTCGATATCCAGGACTCGGTCCTTGGGGCAGAAGAGTTTGGGTGAGTTCTGTGAAATGAAAAGTTGAAATATGGCATTAAAAACTATTTATTTTCTCTCCCCCTCAGTCTTGAGATGAGAAGTAGTATCCATTATTTTAGCAGAGATTATTAACTTCAGCTGTCCTGCTCCTGTTAGAATACTCAAAGCTACAAAGGCAAGCTACTTGCTTACTTGGCCCTCAAAAGCCTCAACATTTAGGTGTAACTGTTGGTAAAATGCAAAAGACACAGACTTCAAAACATCTATTGTAATGAAAGAAGCTGTAATTGAAGTTACATTTCAGGGAATTTTGGTCCAAAGAGCCCCAGAACTGGTTTCTATTAGATGGAGTGTTCATATGTTCTTGCCACATGAGCGTGATCCTTCACTTGGTAGCAGGAATTAAGTGTTTTATATCAGTTGCAGGGAGACACTGCAGTTTTGCAAGAAACTTATCTTTAAAACAAAGCTTCAGGTATGAATTTCCCAGTACAGAGCTGGTAGAAGCCCAGGTTGCAGCTTTTCTGCAATCTTCTGGGGGTGTCAGAGGCAAGGTGAAACCAGTGGAAATTGCTCATCTGTGGCAGATGTGCCCAGGACATTCTACTCTGCTGCACAAGCAGGGAGAGAAAAGTGAATCCCCCTTTCAAGTTGCAATGACTTCATTTCCGGGACAGAGGTTGTTGAAGGCACTTTAACCCAGATGGAACATGTGCTTTTCTGCCACTGTAGCACCTTCTCACCTTTGTCACTTGCTTGGGTTGCAGCTGACATCCAGATGAGCATCTTTCCTTTAGGGAAAGATCCCAGAGGTTTTATTAGTCTTCCTTAATTTCAGTACACTGCCTGTCACAGTGTTTTCTAATTACTGACAGTGTTCTTAAGGATTTACTACAACTAAGTACAGAAAATACTAGAAAATTAACTGTAGCAAGATTTCAAGACCAATATTCCAGATCCATTCCTGAACACTAAAAAACCAAAACCTTTTACACTTTATCAGCCAGTCTGGAAGATGAGTTTGTTGCTAAGCAACACTAAGCTACGATTCCCAAGTATAACAAAAAAATTCAATGACTGTATATTACGCTTGTTTTATATAGCACAAACATTGAAATAAGTTTTCAAAAAATTAATTTCAACTCAAGAAAAAAGTGTAAAATGATTTAAATATAGTTAAAATATTAAATATAATTTATTTCAATTATCTGACACTTTTTGGAGGTAATTGCTCCGAGATGTTATTCTTAACACTTGTATTATTTTCTTGACCTTTAAAGTTACAGAACAGCTGAAGAAAGAAATTGTCATGCATTTGTCTTCTTCAGATGTGTTCAATACAAACATCTGAAAGTGAAAGACTTCCTGAAGATAATTAGGAGAAAAATCTCTAACTGTAGCACTATGCTTTGGCATTCCACTTGTTACTCCGTGGCACAGCTGATCCCTGCCCCACAGCCACGGACTGGCTTAGGACTCGTCTCCATGTCGTGTAGCACTTGCCATTCTGATCAAGCACCCACCTGTTCCTCCTCTTCACCTACGAGGAACAGGCCTTTATTCTGGCTGGGAACAGCACCTTTCCATGCCTCTGCTCCTGGGGTGTGCTATCCCAAACTAACGGGGAGGCAGCAGCCTGTCTCTGCCCCAGGCAGGACTGCCACGGCAGCAAGGGAACTGCCTGGCTCCTGGGAAACTCCTTCTGATCATTAGCTGGAGAACACACAGCAGCATTAACATTTGGTCCATCGAGACAGTCCCAAGCAACTCTAGGACTGCACTTAAGAGGGGCAAGTCCCAAGTGGCTGTGGATACAAATTTAGGTAGCTCTTGGAGGTGGACTTCAGTGATCTGTGCTCCTGAGTATTACTGAGTCCTTCCTTTTGTTTTCTGAAGTGAAATACCAAGAGAAGAGGCTTCCATGCCTACAGGAAAGGAAAAAGTCACAGAGGAAGGGAACACTCTGCAAACTGAAAAAAAAGGTAGAGTCTCTCTCCATCTGCCTTTGCCTAGGATCCCAGATTCCGTAAACTGGGCCTTAACCAGCTTTCAATTCCGTGTTCCCCTCCAGGATCGACTTTCAGCAGGATTTCTCCATTTCTTACAGATTTCTTAGAAAGGAGTAGGTTTTCATTTCACAGTGCATTAGCAAACTGTCCAAAACACTGTCTCATTTAAGCTAGTCCTTAAGATTCTCCAGAATCAATGGAAGTGTCCATTTTTTCAAACCACTATTTATTCTGGCTGTCCTAGGCACTTCCACATTTTCACTCCAAAATAGTTTTCTGTCTGTCCACTGGTGCCCAGCAGGTGAAGGGGAACCCTGCCCTGTATAACCACTCATCTGCACTGTCTGATGCCAGTGGCTGTACAACTAAAAAGTGGCTATAAAGCAATGGTGGTTTTGCCCTTGTTTTATAGAGAATGGAAAATTACTCTCAGCAACTTTATCTATATTCCTGACTTTGAAGGGGCAGTTTACACTCACGTAATTACCACTAAAATAAATGACACTCCACATCTTCCATCATCTCTATCTCACTGGGTACTTTTTTCCAGTTTTGCTACATCACTGATGAGATGGAGGATTCAGTTTCTTTCCATTAAAAAGACATGCACAGACAGTGCTTCCATGAGGATCACTGCTTGGATTTTAGAAGTTTTAAAATGTCATTTAAAAATAAAGTTGAAATAGATGATCTTGTACAGAAGTACAAATGCTTTGCAATAGGGTGAATTCTTATAAATTACATTGATAAAAATGCAAACTCTGCTTATTCTGTATTATTTTCTATGTCTGATTAATTGTTCATTTACTCCCAAGTCATTCACATTCTATCTATTAGTATAAATAAAATAATTTAATTTGAAGGGTCTCTGTATTGTTTTCTGAACATGACTGGAAAAGTGTTGAACATTGCAAAGAAAAGGAAATTGAATAATACGCAAATGAAATCCTGCAGCATCTAAAGTCCTGACAAACTGCATATCATAGAAACCAGAACTAAACAAAAAATAAATATTGTGATTTTTCGAATTTCCGGGTCTTTCAAAAATCTTGTGGGTTAAGTACATTTCTTCCCTATCCTCCCCCACCACACCCTGGAACTCATTTCAGAACTTACCGACACAAAAGCTTCTGATTTTGTCTCGTTCAGCTGCAGTGTCAGTTTATTTTGAGTATCGTACACTCCATAGAGTCTCTTAGACCAACTCGGAGGTATTTTATTCTTATACCTTAATGAGCTATACAGGGCAAAAATCCTTTGTAAATCCAGGACCAGGCAGCTACAGTTGTATACGATGACGCCAAGTTCCTTCATCTGTGAAATTAAAAGTTGGATCATTAGTGATATTTTCCTTGATGGATCTGTGGAAGTATGCAGCAAGAACACAAAAACCTCACCTCGGGTGCCCCAGCTTTCTGGGTGTCAGTTTCTTCACATGTTAAAAGGGAGATAATGATACTTTTCTCTCACAGAAAGTACTCTGTAAGCATAACAAGCATCAACATTCTCACATATAAATTATGAGGAAAAATAGTCCAAGTAAATACAGACAGCAGAGTACAATTAACTTCTTTAGCCTTCAACAGGCACAATCCCACTTCTCATTTAGGTAAAGGCATGTCTCCTGATCATCATAAATCTTGTCTTGGCAGAGATTTCATTAATTTTACACCCCCAGTAGCTAAGTTGTTGACAGAATTTCAATTTCAAATGTATTGTCTGGCTTTTGTAATCAAAATGTAACCACATGCTCATTCTCTCCCCTTCCTTTGCTTTAGAACAGCTCAAGAAAGGACTGGTGTGGGTCTGGATGCTATTGACCTCTCATTACCTGTATTTAAAAATAGTTCAGCCATCTTCTAAAACAAAGCAAGAAGAAAATCCGCATGTATCTGTTGGAAAACCATTTGTACAATAAATATTTAAAGGATCGATGCTTTTTTTTGCAGGCAAACTCTCTGCGAAGTCTGCCTGGCATGATGAAGAAAACAAGGGTGATATGAACTCTCCAGCATGTTTACCCTTTCACTCCAAAATATTCCCACTGATGCTATTCCCTTAGATGAGATCTCCACAGTTACACGGACGAGTTTCTGGTAAAAGCGTATCTTTCTGTAAAGCCTGTGGGAACTCTGAACCCCACACTGATGATATCTCAGAGCTTGTTCCAGTGCAATTCTCCCTGACTGCAGATGTGAACCACTCTACAGGAGTGGGCAGAGAGAAAGTGAAGGATAGAACTGAACCTTGACTCCCTCTGTGGTGGGTGAACACAATACTCCAGTGAGAAGGAAATGCTATGGGTGACACATTCTTCATGTCCCCGACCTGGAAATACCACATCCCTAAGAATACACAACACTGAGCTATCTTGTTCCTAAATATTTGCCAAATAGTTGTAACCATAGGAAGAAGACCTAATATTATTGCTACCTAAATCAGAATATTTCTGCAAGCTTCTTTAATCTGTTAGCCTGCACAACCTGAAATTTGCAGACAATTAGAAAAAAACAGCCATACTGCACTGCAGCCTTTCATTTCTGGATAAGCCAGTAAATTAATTTTTATGATAAATATAAATATGACCAACATCCTAGCTGAAGAATCTATTGAAATAACATCTTTAATTTTTCTCCTGGGTGCTGGTATCTTCGAGGATGCTCCTGTATTCAGCTCTAGGCTGTCCCCATAGTCTGGGCACTATTTGTCTCCAAATATTTTTAACTATACATTAGCACTGTTTTCACTGTGTGCTGCCAATACAGCTCTCTTAATTGCCAGGCATGCTATTGCAGAGGACTTGCTAATAGTACTCTGTTACATCTATCTGCATAATGTGGTTTAATCGGCTTTTCATGGCTGTTAGTTGATTCTGACATAATTATGTGGTTATACTTTTCCTTTCATTTATCAGTCCCATTATTACCATTCCACTTTATCCATTCTATTAAAAGTAAAGATGAAAGGGTCCTCATTGCACACCAGAAGCTGCCAGGATTGCATCTGCATGAGCAACTCTCCTCGCAACAGGAGTGCCTGCAGTCCCCTCCCCGAGAATCCAGACTGCCCTTCTGCCTAAGTGGTTCCTCATGTAGAGATAGGGAGGAAGCCAGGGGCACTAATGGATTTTGTTAAACGCCACTTTCACAGATCACTAGCTAGCCGGAGTGCCAAGCGAAGCATTAGGCACGCCTTAGAGCCAGCCCCTCCCGAGGACCCGCTCCCGAGGGAATGCCGGGCTGGGGCGCGGCCGCCCGCAGGGAATAGGCTCAGACCGGGGGCTGCCATGGAGCCACCCAGAGATGTGGTTACAGCGCAGTAATGAACGCTGCCTTCCCAAGGTGTTGCGTCTTGCAGTTGGCTTCTCAAAGAACTGATCAAAGCTTTTCTTGTTTCTGAAGCTTTTCCCCACGGGGATTCCCTAATACGTGATAGAGGCAGGGCTCCTCTCCCTCGCTGGGGAAACACAGATATCCTCCGCTGCCTGTTTTCATTAAGCTTTTATAAGCTTAAGTTCAAATTTAACTCAACCTGAACAGTAGATTCAAAGCTACAGGCAGAGGGCAAACAGCAACTCTGATGCTTCTTGCGCAAACCAAATTTTCCGTAAGAAACCGGTTTCGATGTCAGCCTGTCACTTTGTGACCCTCTCAGCTTAGGGGTGATACATCCCCTTGAAATGCAAACAATACATGTCTGTAGTAAAACCCCACCTGTCTCCTTTCTTGTGTAACAGCCCCAGTACGTTTGGAGACAAAAAACCCCCCAAAACCCTGTTTCAGAAGCATCTTCTACATTGAGCTACTCCCATACTCTGAGGTGAGAAGAAACTGCTCTTCTTCCTATTAATCATGAAACCTTATAATCCTGGAGGCATAGGGGGCAGCAGGAATCAGGTAGTGATAGATTTAGTATGAAGTGGTATGAGATCTAGATAAGGAAAAAGTCTTTCTCTTCTGTTTGAGAGCTGCTGTCATTACAGACTTTTTTTTTTTTTGTAGTCTCCAAGGAGAAGCAGAAAAAAAACCATCTATATTGTAAGAATCAAAATCTGAGTGTTGCTCCCTGACTTGTCATCATGGAAATCTTCAGCTAAGCATCATTTGAGGTATCTGTTAAGGTAAAACCCTTCAGGGCAGAAGCTCTTCAGGCAAGGGAAGTATTTCTTCATCCTGCGTTTTAAGAGCAATTAATACAGTAATGAAAATGTCACTAAAAATTAAAGTGAAGAAGATCTTAAAAAAGCAAAAGCTTAATGAAACTAAGGAAGATAAATGTGAAATGAAAATATGGAGTCACAAATTGATTACCTCAAAATGGAACAAAAGTTTTTGGAAGGTAAATTGTACAGTTGCTTGTGAGTGATATTTCCAGGGCATGTGCCAGGGACTGGGGAGAGAAATGGCTATCTGTACAGAGAATTTTGTGTCCTCTCTTGAGCAGGATTCTTCTCCTCTTTGTTAAGAACTCAAATCAAAGAATGAAAAATATGGGAGCTTGTTTTCCTTGTTTTTCCCCATGCCATTTACATTTGTGTAGAGCAACTATTAAAGACTACCAAATTACTGTTTGACTTCCCTGCCAATAAGGGCTTTCTTAAAGCACCAGAAGAGTGAATAATCATACTTGGCTTAAGAAATGTAGTTTCCTCCCACTGTACAATGACACTTTAACTACAGAACTCAGTTAAGCTATGAAAAGTAATAAATATGGCCTAGATAGAAAAATAGTAATTTTTTATGACAAGAGGAGGAATTCCTTGCTAAATTGGACAAAAAGCAGCATTTCACAAAGAGGAATTTTTACTTATACTTTTTCCATGTGCATTCATAGGCATCTTATGCAAAAGGAAGAAAAAACATGGGAAAAGAACCTGAACAATGCAGGCTATGAACACAGAGCGCTGTAAGATTCCTACCTTGAGAAACAGAGTTAGCAGGACTATTTTGGTCTGTTTAGGTCAGGGGCCAGAGAGGGTGTTCAATGTGTCCTTATCCTGCACTGTGCAGACGAGACAGCTCATTTTATATTTACCTTGAGCTACACTCTGTGAGACAACCCCGCTGTGTAGGCAAGGTACTATTTGACCTACATAAGAGCGACACAATCTGGTTCACAGCTTGCAATATCTGAGCTGTGGCAAATGTAGCAGGAAGCTTTAGAAAACCCCTTGCTTAAAGAAAAAGTTTTTAGCAGTTGTTCACACCCAAACCTGATCCTGTAAACAACAGGAAGGAATTGCCTCTTACCCAAAAGCTCTGGCCACTGGCAGATGCCAGGAATCCATTGCCTGTGCTACAGAAACTCTGGATTAACTACAGGGAGCCTATTGCACACAAAATTTACTGAAGTAGACCTTTGGTATACAGGGTAGTGTATGCATCTGTCATTTGCCTGTGTTTGAAAATGTATATTTAATTGTACATTTGAGCCTCTGATTTTTTTTAATGACCAGTTTCTAAATAAATGGCTGAGCAAAGCCAGAATCACAACAAGGTAAACTAATGGAATAACAAAAAGCACTCCATACTGGTAAATCAATTACTAAAACCTACAATTTCAATAGCTTCTAAAGGAAAGTAATATACAGTATATTCATTACCAGCTTAAGACAAATCACAGATATTTACACTAATCTTTTTATAAAATATCCTCTAATTATCCAGTTACCCAGCACTCCAAACATACTTTCTTTTTCATTATCAGGCTTGCCTGATCCTTACTGCAGATCTCCCTTATGTTTTCATGTGGTACCCTTTAATACTGAGTGAATATTCCCCAGTCATACATAGCAGAACTGAAGGCTGTCTCCATGCAGCTATTCTTTATCTCTCTTTACCAATATATACCAACATATCTGCTGAGCAGATGTGCATGCCCATTGCATGCCAGGCACAGGTGACAGCCGAGGGGTGGCCTCGGCAGTGCAGGAGGAGTGTGGCATTCTGGTGGGGGTGACCATCAACAGAGAGAGAGTCGGAGATTTGAGAAAGGTAAGTGTTTCTCTGTGTAGAGTTGTTTGTTGTGACTGCTGTAGCACACTTTGCTGGAAGAGGCTGGCAAATGCACTCGGTGTAACCACGCCATTCAGGCAGACCTCGTTTTGATGTAAACCAAATGTGCAACCTGAAGCTGAACAGGCTGAGAAGACTGTAGCACTGCTTAGCAGCTCTCTCACAAAACCTCGGCAGGTATTATAGTCCACCACAACAGCAAAAGGATGTGCCTCAGCTACCACTTCACTAGACACTGAAACCTACCCTTACATTCCTGAGACAAAAATCCTCCTTCTGTGGTTGGCTAGTAATACAGTACAAAGACTTCACACTTTGTTATGTTAAAATCAAAAGTAATTCAATGAAATTCAAATCCAGCACAGTTCTGCTTCTGCTCCAAGTTCCACTTTTCCTTTGCTAAGAATACGAGAGCTACATTGATATTGGAAAATACTAACCAGAAAACATTAATACAAATGGGAAAGCACTATTTTCCTAGGAAGTTAATAAAACTCTGTCTAGCTTTAAGTATCAGAAAGTGAATAAATCTAAATTAACAGCATCTTTGGAAGTCAGAAATCATCTAGGGGACAATAAATGCTTTTACTTGAATTCCCTGTTATTTTGACAGCCACGAATTGCTTTTGAATATTACTTACAGAATTCAAACAGATTAAATTTTGAGACTACCTATTTCATTATTTAATTGTGCAACTTTCCTGTTTTCTAAAGACAATTTCATTGAATAAATGGTATTTTTAAAATCTTACATTCAGCTCTCAACCATTCTCAAATTAATTACCTTGTGAATATTGCACTTGGATCTCTCTTGTGCCTGGCCTATGTACTACAGTTTTGTAGGTTTTACATTTCTGTCATCTAAGGCTAAAGGTTAATTTTCTATCATGCAGGTTTTAAGTAATTTAAAAATAATTGCCAGGTAGAATTTCTGATGAACAAGAAAAAAAGCCCTCCCACTTGACAAAAAAATAAAATTTCAACCTGAGCCAGGAACTCAATCTCATCACTGAAAATGGAAAACTGTCACTCAAGCCACTGTGCTGGAAATAAATGTTAGCACGTGACCAAGAAAAGGTGATGCCTTTGATAGACAGTATACCCAGCATTTGCACTGAATGTCACTATAAAACCATGACAAGTTTTCACCAAAGGAAAGGAAGTGGTATAAGTGGACTGACTGTACCACTGAGGCTGATAACTTTGAATTGTCAGCCACCAGGAGTCCACCAGTCTTTAATTCTCACCTTTAGAAAGTACATTTGATAGATTTGGAGCTGTAGATCATGCAGAATAGAAGTCCCAAGAAGTTACAACTTCATATGTTATTTTTACTAATATTACCTAATAACAAAAAGCTGCTATGATAAGGCAGAGAAGATCTTTGATGAGCTGCTAATTTTTGTATTCCCTTCTTTTTTTCAGTGGTCCATAGGCAAAGAATTCAGAACTGCATTGTGATGCTCTACTAATTTCCACTTCACTTCAGCTGCACCATTATTTTTCATTGCACCCTGATCTAAAGGAAATCATGCTGAGAAAAAAAAGATAGGCTTAGCATTTCATTTCTGCTGAAAAGTATTGTTGCTGAGACACAAAGCAAGTTAGGCACCCAGGCAGAAGAGAGCTTGTTTTAAAATGGTGTGGTTTAAAAAGAATTTTGTGATGAAGAGGTAGCAATGCATATTCAAAGCAGAAAAGCAGAAATCCCCCGTGTCCTCATCACATTAGGAAGAAGCCCCATCATGATTTTTCTTTTTCAGCCATCTGTTCTATTGGTACGAAAAACTCAGCAAAAATAAATTTGTTTGCAGAAAAAAATCAAGTATAGTTTGTTTAAACCATGGACCACTCTGGGATGATGTTTACATAGACCCTACCATAGAATTGTGAGTGCAAGTTTGGGCTTTTTACTGCTGTTGTTTAAGCTCACTAACAAACCAAGCCTGACACAATTGTCAGAGCAAGCCAGAAGGCAGAACTGAATCAGTTAAAAATTCGTTGCCATATAATCTATCAGCATAATTAATATCACTTGGCATAATCACAGCTTAATTTATAATTTTCAAACGAATTTTCAGTTTATAGTTTCATTACCCCTTCAAAGCAGGCACAAGTGTCTTCTTTAGGGGAAATGGAAACTTGCAACTGCAAGAAAACATTTTTCCAAGATCATGTTTGATTTATTTCTTGTTTTACTGCAGGAAATCTAATTAGTGTGAATTCTAATTTGATTCTGTTTCTCTTTTGAAACAATTTTGTTCCTTTTGTCAAAGAAAAGTGCAGGCTGGAAAGAAAAGGATTGTGTTGTGTTGGGCTCCCATCTCACTGCTGGCAAGCTGCATTACATTTCAGTCTTGGTGTCATTCACATGACATTAAAAATTCCCTTCTCCAGCAGAACCACAAGAAAACTAACAGGTGAAGTGAAAGACCCTGCTAGCTTCTGAAACGGGCTGGACTCTCCTTCACCAGGCACATGTGTGTACCTCCCTGAAGCCTCTTCCCATCTTCCCTGCACCAGAGCCTGTCCTGTCAGCCCTTATCTCGCAGTCTTTTCACGCAGCAGGAAATCATCACAGCAGGAGCCCTTAGCATTTGTTCTCATCCTATGCAATGCTGCAAAGGGCAGCCTGCACACGTCTTCTGCTGTGCAACAGAGAGAGGAGAGTGCAAAGGGCTCATCTCAGAGTATGGGCAGTATTTATGTCCAAACATTTCTCTCAAAGCACACAGTTTCTTTGGGGCTTTCAGATCCATGGCCTTCAGGGAAATGCAACAGCATGTAGTTGACTAATTGGATGCATTATTTATAGCGTTACTGACACACACAGTGGGTTTTCCTTTTGCAAACTGAATAGAGATTGGTAGCAGGCATGCTGGGGACACAAACCGGGACAATGACATTGCATATGAATTATTGCTGTAACTGTTGAGCTTTGCCAGACTAGCTGATCAGAATAAGAAACCTATTTTCTTGGTGTAAGTAGAGGGCCAAAGGCACCAATTAATTTTTGACCAAGCCTTGATTAAATTCAGTGTACAGGACCTTGAGGTAAGCTAGAAATCCAAGCAGTTTAGATACATAAGGCAATTTAGCCAAATAGTACACAGGCAGCCCTAGAAAAATGGCTAGTCAATATGAAAATCTATTTTAAAAATCCACTGTGCTCTCTGTCCTTTTTTCTTGAGTAACCATCTTAGATATTTGTGAGGTTTCTGCTGCTTCAACATGGAAGCAATTTCTCTTGTAAAGATACAATCCCGATAAAGGCCCTTAGGAAGAAAACTGGTAGTTAAATTAATACATCGTATTTCTGCCTCCTGACTCTAACAGTACAATTGGGAACACAGAAGGACAGACTGTGTAAGGCTGGAAGGATCCACTGGAGGTTATCTGGTCTAGCCTCCCTCCTACCAGGGAGGGTCATCCTAGAGCATATTGCATAGGACAGCGCCCAGACAGTTCTTGAACGCCTCCAGTGATGGAGACACCACAACCTCTCTGGACAATCTGTTCCACTGCACAGACACCCACACAGTAAAGTTCTTCCTCATATTCAGGTGGAACTTCCTGTGCATCAGTTTCTGGCCATTGCCTCTTGTCCTATTACTTGGCACCACCACACAGAACCTGGCTCCATCCTCAACACCTTCCCTTGAGATGCTTATAGACATTGATGAAATCCTCTCTCAATCATCTCTTCACCAGGCTAAATAGGGTGAGTTTCCTCAGCTATTTCTTGTGAGGTGCTCTAGCACTACATTTGAAAGAAATGCCTAGTAATTCATCTTACTGATTTGAAAAAGTTGCCTGTCCACTATCACAATTCCTATGACTTCCACAGTTCTCTGAAAACACACTTAGCAATTCTGTTTGCAGGGGCTGCCTGCCCAATGAACCTCCCTCATGCAGGGATTAATAGTTTTCCACTGAACAGTTCCAGGGAAACATCAATGACTTCACTCTTTTGATGACTGCTGTTTACTTAGAAAAGTTAAGAAAGGTGACTGAATGATGACTTCTAAACCAGGCCTTGATGCTTATGACGACAGTATAAAAATCTGAAAAGGTTAGTGATGACATTAGTGCTGCACATTCATATGGAAGGAATGCTTTGTCAGAACCTATTTTTTTTCTGCTTGATGACTTATGGGTATAGAAAGATGAGAATTTATTCTGAACTGCAGAATCATTTGTCTTTTTTAAAATGACTGAAATTATTGTCCTTCCTTACCCTGACTCATGGATATTTATGCCATGGTATTTCAGCCTGATTTACTGTGTGTCTTTTTCACAGGACAATACCAAATCCAGTTTTCCATGAAAGGATTCAAACTTTCAAGCAGAAGGTGACTGGGCTCCATCTGGGAACCTTTTGGAGTTGAAGCAGTTCTGAATGAAGACATTTTTCTAGGGGGGAACTGTCATCTGTGCAATATCAAAGTGCGTGTGCGTGGGTGGAATCACATATTGGGAATACACTTTCATGATTATTTTAATGTTGTTATTTTAATTGTTTAGTTGAACAAGATTGATCTGATGGGGTATGCTAATAACTAAATCCCTCTGAGAGAAATCTGTCTACATTTGTTAACATTGCTGACCAAGACTAGCTGCCAGCAAATTCTTGTGGAAGATGACAGAATAGATTGTGGTGCATTAGCTCCCCTATCAGAGATTCAGCTTGGGTTAAACAAACAAGTTTTCTTTTAGTCAAACATAAATCAATTTTTTTGGAAAATGCTGGATTTACTGCCTTTTTTATACCCATGTAAGTTTACTGGTTATTTCAGACTACCCCTGGGTGGATCACTGCAGAGATGTGCCTAGAAACAATTTTCGTCTCTGTGACCAATGTCTTTTTTATTTTTATTTTTTTTAGAGGCAAGACAACATCCAGGTGAGCTATTTGTGATGCAGTTTCTGGGAGATCCTCCTAAACAGTTTTGATAAATTTCAACAGCTTAACTCTTAGGCTACTGTGCCTTATCCCTAGACTATAGACCCATGCAAGCACACCTCACCAGTGCTGTCTATTCACCAGTAGTTGCTTTGAGATAGCAGAAGAAGTTTTAAAAGCTGTCTCCTTTTTGTGCATGCACTTTTATGGATGATTTTCTATCCTGTGTGCAGTGGTGTACAGTTTGTGTTCTGGCAGCAAATTCCTGCATGCCTCCAGTTCCTTAAACACTTTTAGAACCCATCTAAAATTCTCAAGTCTGATAATGCTAGTAAACTGTTATTATTTATCAAGTATCTGAGGGACCAGTAATAAACCAGAATCAATCACTCTCTCTTTGTAATATCCATGACTCTTAATTAAGACAGTAATGGTATGCATTAAAAGGCAAGCAAATGATTATGAGGTTAGTTTTACTGGAGAAAGAACCTTCTATTTTTCTTTGGGTTTTGGAGATCCAACTACCTGAATATGCCATGCTGCTTTGGAAAGAAGTCAATCTATCAATTTAAAATGGATATACCATAATTTTGTTTTGCAGGCTTATTATTTATTGATTTACACTCTATTCTCGATTACTCCAACAGCAGGTAAACCTGTTCACAGCCCTTCCACAGCACAAAAAAAAAGATGAAAAGAAAATATAATCATAGAATGATTTGCATTGAAAATGTCCATAATGATAATCTTGTTCCGACCCTCTTGCTATAGGCAGGGATGCCATTCACTAGACCAGATTGCTCAGGGCCCCATCCAACTTGTCCTTAAACATTTCCAGGGATGGAGTAGTCACAATTTCTCTGGGCCAACTTGTTGCAGTGCCTCGCTACCCTCACAGTGCAGAATTTCTTCCTAAAATCCAATTGAAATCTACTCACACTAAACCTGGTATTCAGCAATATTCAGGTACCCAGCTACCTGAATATGCCATGCTGCTCTGGAAGGAAATCAGTTTATCTGTTCAAACCAAATATTCCATCATTTTGCTCTGAAGGTTTATTACTTACTGATTTACAATTTATTATTGATTATTTCAACAGTAGATAAACCTGTTTCACAGAACTTTCAGAGCAACTGCAAAAATTGACAAAAAAATTAAAAAGACAAGATCTGTAATTTCAAAGGTCAAAACAGTGATGAGCATATTCCTACAGTCAACAGAAATCAAATAAAAACATGCAACAAGCTGTTGATGTATTTTGCCCTCTCCTACATTAAATACAGACATATAATGCAAATGATTCACTGGTGCATGTGAGAACGGAGCACAACAGTGGGAGAAGTATGACAAACAGAATAACTTCCGAGTTCCTCAGAGCTGAGAATCACCACCTAGAGTAACCAGCCAAGCTGAGAGGACTTTCTGGCTCCAACTGCAAGGTGAAGATACAGATCCCATGCTGTTTTCAGTCAGCAAATCACAAAACCAGAAGGCCACAGCAGTAAGGAGGAACTAATGGCACTACCAGGCAGCAATGAAGCACGTACACAGTGCAACTGGAGCAGCCACATTACCACATTCCTGTCCAGTTTTAACCAGCCCTCTGTGAGCAGTGCACAGCAATGGTGAGCAAGAGACAAACAGTCCTTTTGCTTCACTGATATTTATTTGTAAATACTGGTTGCATAGGTAATAAATTTCAAGCAGAGTAAGCATAATGGGCAACACTGACTGTCCTGATTTATTGGATGTAACCAAGAAAAGGCAGCCTGTCTCAGTTAAAGAATCAAACAAAGCATTCTACTTCCAAAAATGCAAACTTTTCACCATGATAAATGCATGTTGTAAGATCTCCACATTTACAAGAGTATCTCCTCCCAGTCCCCTAACTTTTGGGGGACAAGGAGAAAAAAAAAAGAAAAGGAGAAAAGAAAACAGAAAAGCTGCAATTTTGGAGATATGTATCAGCCACTAAAGTGCTTGAGATTTGGTCAAAGATAAAAACCCTAGCCAAAAGTTCTTAGTGAAAATAATAGAAGTATTTTCAATTTGTCCTTTGAAGGACAAGCTGCAATAGCACCATAGCAAAATTCTGACAATACAACTAGACTTCTATGCAGCAGGAAATAGAAAAAAGTAATAAATAGTGTAAGTAAAAAATGACTAAAAAAGCAATTGTCAATACAGCTCTGTAATATCTCCCTGTGCCTGCTTTCTACCCATATTACCTCATTTACCTATGCTTGAAGATCTGGGCTGCACTTTTCTGTTATCTTTAAAATATTAGCTAGCCGAGGAAATGATTGCATAGACAGAAAACCCATGAAGATTTTTTTTAAGGATTGAATCACATGGATAACAGCACATCAAAACTTTTTAGAAGAGATATTCTCTGTCTTATAAGATATTTATTAACCCAGAAATACAAATTTAGATGGAACACACCAGTGTTATCTTGCCTGTACTTTCAGCCTAGTATTTACCCATCTGAGCTTGATTGAACCTCAGTGGACAAGGAAGTTGAAAGAGCCTCGTTTCATGTTATAGGACACTTGAGACTGTGTTCAGTTTACTAATAGCAATATGATACTGAACACCACTGGGATAGTATGAAAATTAAGCAAATTATTAGAAGAAGATGGGAATAACTAATGTGCACTTTGGGACAAATCTGTAATTCATACTAGCACAACATGGTATCAGATGGAAAGTCTCAATATAACCGGCTTGACTGAAAAGATGCAATTGTACTGTCAGACAAAATTTCTTATCTCAAAAGGACCAGATGCACCATTACATAACTTCAAGAGACTCAGATAAAATTCAGAGAAACTACTGACTGATTATAGACTGCTTTTGCTCTGTGAGCTCTGTAAAGATCATCAATAGAAATTGCAAATGTGCAGATCTTGTCTCAGTGATCAGTTTTGAAAGGTGGCTCTGCTATGGCAAGATTTTGGGGAAGATGGAAACAAATAAGATCATAATGATGTATTTTTGAGATATATAGAAATCCAGTATTTATTACATATTGGTTTTATTGGAGGGCAATATTTTCCTCACAAATAAATAGAAAATACAGTCTTTGATGATATAATTTGAGGAAATCATCATTCCCCTTTCCTAGGAGAGATACATAAAAAGAAACACAGGTTGCATTTGCTCCTGGAAGCATTCCAGAGATTCTTAAATTTTGGGTAAGTTTTTTATTAGAATCCATATCTCCAGAAATGAAGACCAAGAGAAGAGATAATTCTGAGGTGAGTTTTGTCCCTGGTAAGTGTGGCCTTTGACCTATATCTCCTCCTTATGAGTATCATCATTATAACTGGGATGAGAGTTTTGAGTAAGGAACCATGTGGATTGCTTCCAATTGATTTTACCCACCACAATCAATGAAAGGGTTGCTCCTCTGAGACTCCCAGAAATATAAATAGCTCTAAACATGCCCCTTCAGATGCAGCTATTAATACCTGAAATACCATCATTTACCAACTTTTGTCATTTCAGAGTAGGATGGGAAAGAGTTTGGGCTTTATCAGTCTTTTTGTCACAAAAGATTAGAGGAGAAGATGGTACAGATTAATTTAGACTACGGCTTTTGTCTCCTTTTTCTATGTTTCAGGAAGGACAGCCTGAACAACTCAACTGAAACACCATTATTTCTCAAACCAGTTCTGTCCTGTCTGGTAAATAACAGGCAAGAGAAGCAGACACATTCCAAGCACGCTTGGAGACATCCTGCTGCAAGCCTTCCTATAGCTTAGTTCAAAAACCAGACTCATAAGAAAACAAATTAAATATTGGCTCATCAATTTTTACTTAAAATGGACACACAGAAAATGTCTATCTTTTGACCAACCCAAGTTTGGGGTTTACTCCCTCCCTTTTTTCGCCTGCCATTTTGTTCGTTTTCCTAGTGAGTATAGGCTTATTGATTTCACAAATTTTAGAATCCAATATACTTTTGCTGTAAGTATGCACTTGATTATTCATATTTATCATAAAAGACAAAACTTAATTTATCTACTGTATCTACAGATGCTTAATAGATCTTTTTCTGAATAAATCTCATAGATCTCCATCTCAGCTAGTTTGACTGTTGATTCAACTGAATTATTAACAGAATAAATGAACTGGGCAACTTACTCCTTTACCCTTCAAATGTAACTGAAAAATTCATAATTGCTACAGCTTTCATGAGCTGTAGGACTCAATACTAATGTGACAAGTATGTTTTAAATACTAATAACCATAAGGAAAAAACAGTTCACAGAGTTTCTCATTCACACACTGTCACATCTCACCTCCTACAGTACTTCTGCCCCCTTGGGTATTTATTTACCATGTTAGGTGCATCAAATAAAAGCCTAACTCCTCAGATTAAACTCTCTGTTTCTAATCTGACAAAAACTGTTGGGACAGTTTATCTAATTTCCCAGTTGCCTTAAATTATGTAGATAAAATTAGCAGTTTGTAAGAGGACGATGGAGAGGAAACTGACTGACAAGGAAATCCTGATGGATTTTTAAGATTAAGAAAAATCAAATGCCTTTCTGAAGTCTTATACTGGTGAAACAAATCACACAAATAAACCAAAAGAGATACAAAATCAAATGAGAAATGAGAAAAAGATCACATGGTTATTTTTTTGTCCTTAAAGAAGTATGTTTCCCAGTCTGGTTGGGTTTTTTTATCCTTTGAAAGGATAAAGAAATCCTGTGATTTATCCTATGATTTTTACAGCCTGATTGTTTTTGGTACTTAAAAAAAATTAAGTCTAGCAGCCATTTAGCTTAAATTTATCTGAATTTAAACGATCAGAAGAATGAACAATCCAGAAAATACATGGGATTAAAAGGCATTTTAGGAACAAAAATCCTCTGCAAGCAGTTTTACACAGCTAAGATTAAAAAATCATGCTTAGGAACTTTGTCTCAACATCAGCTGAGCCAAAATTTAAGCAGGAACATTTGGGATAATGCTTTTAAGACATGCCAGGCAAGAGAGAACTAATGACTACCTAAGGTGGATCTGGATACTGGGGTTTGTTTAAGAATCAACACGATGGGAGCTTTTGCAACTACTTGATTATATTTCACACTTTCCATCCATATCTTGTTCCTGCATGCATGTTCCTGCAGGGAAGGGGCTGCTGGCCCCAGATGCTGAGCAGAAAGTTGGGTCCATCCCTGCTGCATGGCTGCTCACCTGTCTCGGGCAACACCAGCCAGCGGTTTTGGTGCATCCCCCAGCTTCCATCTCACCCACAGCTCTCTAATCTCTAGGATCTCTCCCATTTTAAGGACTTTTCCTCCAGTCAGGAACTTCACCTTTCTCCCTTTGGGTCTCCCTCCTTAGTGTCAAGACCACTTCCTCCTGGCACCCCAGACAAGCCACTTCCCTTCAGGCCAGATGTTTTCAGTCAGACGCCACAATTCCAGGGAGCAAACAGCAAGCTTCTACTTGAGACCTTGAAGGCTCGAATTTCATCACTACCCTTCACACATACACTCAGCTACCTGGCACTGGCAATATTAATGATTTAAACGATTTTTTTTTTTTGCCTAAAAGACTAGATAATATTAGCCTGATTTCACTTCCAGTGAAGACAACAGGATTAATTTTACTTGTTTCAGGAATTTTCAGTAACAGTATTTTCCAAGAGCTGATTATATATTGCACATAAATGCATTTTTCTGAAGTGGTTCAACTAATCCATTACAGTTGTTTTCCCACTGGATTCAATTATTCATGTGTGAATAAAACTTTTCCAAAAATGTTGCTAGTATAAAAAGCTCCAGAAATGTTCATATGTATTACAAACTTCATGCTCCCTAACAGAATTAAGGAGATAAATGCATTTTCAAGCTTTGCTGGAATTATTGGAAGGAGTCATGGAATAAAACAAATATATGATAATTTTTGTTCGCTGATGGATTACAACCATTTTTATATAACCATTTTCTTTTAAAAAGTAATAATATGCTACTGGGTCAAGGACTAGAAACTAAAATACAGCACCATGGCCATCTTGATTTCTAGTAGTTCAAGCCAGAGGAATAGTTAATCAATGCAAACTCTTAGGCATGTTTGAGTGACTAATTTTTTAGTTGTTTCTCAGTGTGTATAAATTTATCAGCAAGAAGCTAGATGATTTCACTGGTAAAATCTTACAGAGCTTACTATATCTAAGAAAGTGGCAAAACTCTGGTTGTTTATAATCATCAATTTTCAATGGGTTATGTAACTGGGTAATATTTGGATATTTTGATAACAATAGAAAAAGACGCAAAAAATCTAGACTTGTACAAAGAAAAATTCAAACTATTCCACTATGAACAAAGAAAATCCCATTTTTGTAAAATCCTGCCTTCAGGAACTCTAAACAGTACTTAGCATTTCCCTGTGGGGTTTGATTTCAGACTGAAGCAGATAGCTGGCATAGATGATTTCAGCCAGAACTACTAGTCTTGATAAACTTTCAACTGAACTGAAAAACAGTTTTACTTGAAAAATAATGATGTGCTCTTAGCCTTGCTCATAATTTCAAAGCTGAGACTCTGGCAAGTATTAAAACTTTGCCAGCAGAGGCACAGGATTATCTGCAACTTTAAAGGCCATTCTTAAGTAATGTCTGCAGCATATGAAAATCTCTCCTTGATGTAGAAAATTTACTTTTAAGAAAATACTCTTATTGCTTCTTGTCAGTGCTGGCAAGTCGAGAAAATGGCAACAAAACTAAATAAGCTTCCTATGTGATTGATTTCTGGTATCCAGCTTATAAACAGAATTCTCCACAAATACTGCAAACCTAAAGCACTTAAGTCCTGATGATGTTTTCCAAGGAGCTGTTAAAAGTTAAATTATTGTTTCAGCTTTAGATTTAGCCTCCTAAGAGACAAATGATGCTAAAGAGACTTGGTTTGTCTTTTTGGTTGTTTTTAGTATCAGGCAAAGGGACAACAGAGGAAAGGGAGAGGGAGAAGGAGAGGGAGCTGATCCCTCATTTGCAGCTATACTGAGACTCTGATAATGAGAACCCGTGGGAGATACATTTCCCCAGCGAGGACTCAGCGCACAGTGGGTTTTAAGATTAGGTCCCACACATGTGCAAAGCATTTTGCTTGAGGAAAGGACTCAAAATAAAATTACAGAGTTTTTTGCTTATTTTGCTTCTTCTGTGAAAAAGAAAGTTCAAGACAGATTATTATTTTAGGACAGCATATCAGATGTCTTTGACAGTTGCCCTGATTTATTAACCTGCAGCTCTGGGATAAGGGAATCAGACACTCATATCTGGCATCAACAGGAGCCAAGCATCTAATTTCCTTTGGCTCTTCTGGAACTGCAGCACACATTTCTCAACTAACTGAAAGCAGATTCTCTTATTCCATAACGCAGAGAGATTTCTTTTTGCTTTGTACAAATAATCTTTGGAGTTTCATCTTACAACTACATATAAAAATATACTGTTATATGACAATAAGATTAAAACAAGTCCAAATGCACACAGAAACGAGTGATGAAATTAACATCAAGGAATCACTTTTGAAACACTGGCCTACAAGTAACTGGCATGAAAGTTTAACACAGGCATATTACAAGATTTAAGATTTACTTCAGCATGAGAAGAGCAAAACTATATGGAATCGTATAATCTGTGATGAAAATCATAAATATATAAGCAATATATAAATAATATAATAATCTGTGTGGTAAATGTGCTTCTTCTCCCCACATTTATTATTTTCACTGGTACTCAATCCCCCAAATAGAAGAGGCTTCAAAGACAAACTATTTATAAACCAAATAAATCCTATAAAGAGCTATTTTGTTATGACAGAAGAGTTTAGCTCATGAGGCAGAGATAATGTAAAAACATTCTGTGAACTGTCCAAAAGCCCAAACTGTATTTTCTTGCATTGACTGAAAATACAACATTCTCTTTTCCAAGGCTTTCTCTAACAACATTGTTTTTTCTACCACTGTTCCAGATTCCTTTGTAAACATACCTTTTAAGTAAATTAATATAATAAGAAGAACAAAAATGCATTTATTCACTTTCTGTACTAAATTGGCTAATTTGCTTTTAGTCAGACTTCCAGCCTTAGCTGAAAACAAATATTATTATTCAGCACAACCAAGACACACATTCTTCTTTACAAAATCATTAGAACATCATCATGTTCAAAATTATTCCTGTGTTTCTGAGATTCTGCTCATATTTAGAAAGTAAGCTTTTTTATAGCAACTAATAACTACCTAGGACTGCTGCTCTTCCCTCTCTGTTGTGCTTTACAGTTACTGAGATCTCAAAGTACAGGTTTCACTCCATAGGTGTGGCTGAAAGCAGCCTCACACAGACAGTGGTATATAGCAAAAATGAACATGACAGCCACTAATAATCCTGAGACTGCTGCAGAAATAAAAAAGGCACACATACCTACAAAAAGGCAAATAAGCTGTGTTACTGACGAATTCCTCAAAATGGTCACATACTGCACAGAGTTCTTAGCACTGCTTCAACTGTCATGTTTATGAGGAATAAAAATGTGGAGTTCTCTCTAATACATTCAGCCTTCAAAAGCATTATGCTGTTTGACATTCTGTACCCACAAATCTGACCCTCTCCAAAGGCAGTGGGTATTCCAGTATAATACCCACTATCCTTTTGGAAGTCTTTCCAAATTTGGTGTTTGCTTTTTTAAATGGCAGATCCGAGGGACTACAACTTGGCCATGATATTACTATAGAGTTTCCATAGTGGTTTGTTTACCAATGGGTTTGCTCCCCCTTTTTTTTTTTTTTTTGATAAGTAAACTGGAGCAATCAATGACCATAACAGAAATCAATAAAAACAATCAAATATTAAAAATTTAAGCATAACCATGGAAGACAGCTGTTATAACGAAAGGAAGCAAAATTTATAGTAGTACATTGTTGCCAATACAGAAGAGTCATCAGAACTGTGGCTGTACAGCTTTTGATGCCAGCACTTTTGCCAGCAAACTATCAGAAAACAGAGCTATCCAAGTGTCCTCAACACCTTACTTTTTTTTTTTTCATTATACACAAAGGTTATAGGATTAGATTTTCAATTAAATTACCTGTCCCAGTGATCTCCAGTCCAGGCTGGCACTTCCAATGTATACGTGCTGCTTATCAACAATCCAGAACGATGACTGAAGCCGACCTTCATTATATGCTGACATGTTCATATACAACACTTCAGCACCTAGAGATTTAAGGATAAAATAAGAAATGGCATTACTTAATATGAGATAATTTACATTATTAAAAGAGGAAATGACTTCACATTTCACGGCTTCACTTTCCAAAATTAGTGAGAGGCATAATGAAACATACCATTAAGGTTAAAAGCAGCGATAAACATTGCTACTGTCCCAATATTTATTACTTTAATTAACATTTATTTCAGTTGTATGAAGAAATATTTATGCAATGCATGTCCCAAGTATAGGGAACATTCACATGTGTTATAATGTTTAGATAATTTCCTTCCACTTTAGAATCAAATAATAATTTTTTTCCAGCACTGTATGTTCCTAAAAATAGTTCATTTCTAAATTTCTATTCCATAGCACAAACCACATATTGCAGTAATGACCTTTAAAATATGAACACAATTAAAACCCCTGCCTCAAAAGCAGACTCTGCTCTGCTCCTCCTGCCCTGTGCAATGGTTTGAGCAGGTATCTGCAGTGGTTGTGGCATGTAACAGACCCCAACAAGCACAACATGGGTGGAGAATTAAGGAAGTAAGCAAAGGCTTAAATAAATTATGTTGAAACTCTATTAATCCTGCTAATCTGTGACATTCAACCTACCACTCTGAATGGCACAATTTTATTAATGACTATAGGCCACTGAAATCAAAGGAGCTCCTTGTTGGCTCCATTGCCTCACTAGGAATGTCTGAATTGGCCCCATCTGTATATTTGCAGAACTAAATCCAGAATATATTTAATATTGGGTAAGTTTAGGGGATTTCTCACACCATTACTGTTCTTTCAGTGCTCCGGTGTTTGCAAAATTAGGTGATTAATCTGAATTAATCATTGCTGAAGGCATTTTACAATAACCCACTCATCTTCACATTTCAGTCATGACTAACCAGGGAAGTGAAGTGACAGTAAACAGAGCCTGGGGGACAGTGATGGTAGCAGCCACCTCCTATTAAACACTCTTGGGGTCTCCAGTACCACGAACTCCAGTAATGGTTGAATATGACTCACAATTTTAAAAGAATTCCAGGATAGACAGAGAACTAAATGTATATCTTTTCATCAAATTTCCTATTTTTTATCTCCTAAGAGACATTTGACTTGCAATTTTAGGCAACAGCTACCAGTGCTAAATATTTCTTTATTATTATGAAAACAGCAACTTTCCTTGGAAAAATTATTCTAAAAGTTCAGACATCAAGAAAAGAAGAAAAAGCAGGTAAAGGTGCCACTTACCATGATGCAGCAAACATGCAAAATTACATTTTGAGCACATTACAGACTTTGTCTCATTGGTCAATTGCTTTTGGTGCAACCCAGCTACCTTTCCAATTTTTTGTATGTTTCACTCACCCACACTCATCTATGCTTAGAAACAAAGATTCTTCCAATTTCCCTGCAACGTATTTCTGCTAGTTTCAATTCATGCATTAACGAGCAGAACTGTGCTAATTATTGAGAAAATGAGTGTGAAATGGAAAAGAAAACAGAAAACACTATAGCAGCTATTAAATGGTTTAAATTGTTTCCTGGCGAATAAACAAAACAAAAGCAACTGCTATTAGCTACGGATGACCATTCTGTAAGGCACTAAACTTCCAGCTAGTGATCCAAAAACTGTGCTTAAAATCAGGTTTAACAAAGCAGTTTGCCTTGATGATGTTTTCTTTCCATACATCCAATTTGCAGCATTAAAGAGCAGTATGAATTTAACACCCACAACACACCTACACCAAACAGGTTATAAATGAAATGTTAGGATTTGTGCATAGTAAAGATAAAACAATAGGAAGTAACAATAAGCTTCCTACCCATAACTGAGAGTCTAAAAAACACGACAATTTAAAACCATTTTTGAAATATTAGCGACAAACAAAAATGCTGAGTGCCAAAGCTGTAACAGGAGACTATTTAACCAGTAATACTAACATTAAAAATAGCAGACATCATCAGTAACTTAAGACAAAATTCAAAAGTTGTAAACCACCAGAATTTGTTGGCGTGGGTTGTTCAGACATGGGCAGAAGCAGTGGGATGGGACTATTACTCTAAGATATAATCTAGGCTTCAATTACCAAAATAGTGAATACAGCAGTGCAGAAGATACTGCTATCACATATACCAGTAAGATCAAAATCTGGAACCCAATTTCTTCTCCTTTTGGAAACAGCCAACTAGTAAGTGAACAGGTGAGGAAGCAGGATCTCCAAGTTAATTAATAAAAAAGTCATTTGTTGCAAACAGCAGCTGTTGAGCTGGCTATTAATGAGCCCTTACCTTTTGAAGAAAGGAAACGTGTATCAGTATTGATAATTGCCTCTGTTCCAGAAGCCCTTGAGATGCTTTGTTAAAACAGGCTTATCAAGCCTTCAACACGATCCACCATCCCTAGCGTGGTTCAGGTCCCATGAGGAAATTAAATTGGATGGATCAATATGTGAAGCCATAACAGAACTCTCTGTCATTCTGCAGTCTCAATTACACAAAGCTGTGAGTCTACTGAGTTCAACCAGAAGGGCACATTTGTAGGCTTGATTGCTAATAAACATGCCAAATAAATCTAACTGTTTTGTTTCACTGGAGATTAAAATTCAGGATGAGAACTTAGAGAAAACCAGTGCTGTCACTTAAAACTCAAGTGGATTTGTCTGTTCCCTAAAATTGTACATTTTAAGGGCTGGGACAGGTTACAGATTTTCTGCAGTAAAAAAGCCCACAAAAAAAGAGACACTGTAGGGATCAAAGCATGTTGTAAGTAACAGACATTTATCTGAGTACTTTGTCTTCTGGGTGGGGAATTTTTTCACACTGTATAAGGTAGATGACTGATGCAGTTGGGATGCATAGAGGGGACCCTGCCATTGAGAGCCTGGACCTTCTGCATGTGATGTGAACATAGCCCCTGGAAGTGCCAGACAGCAACTTAGCCTCTAGCTTTGTCTCATAAGAGAAGAAGAACACAGAGAGTATCAGTAATATTGCAAGAAAGATTGACTTTTCATCCACTAAAAAAAATAAAAAAAATCCAATTCCCAAAGTAATCCCAAAGAAGACGGATGGCCAAGCAAATGTCATTTACAATTTCTAGCCTTGCAGCCTCCTGTTTGGTCTAGCTCCCTGCTCTCTGATACTTCACTAACAATGTCTGAAAGCTACAGGGCAAGCTTGACTTCAAGAATAGGAACTTGAAGAGAATTGAGATTATTCAGCCCGGAGAGAACGCTTCATGGTGACCTAACTGTGGCCTTCCAGTGCCTGAAGGGAGCCTACAAGAGGATGGAGATGGACTTTTTCCAAGGGCATGTTGGAAAGCACAGAGGACAAAGGGGAATGAATTCAAACTGAAAGAGGGTAAGTTTAAATTAGATATTAGGAGGAAACTCCTTACTGTGAGGGTGGTGGGGCAGTGGAACAGGTTGCTTAGAGAAGTTGTGGATGTGCTGTCCCTGGAAGTGCTCAACACCACATTTAATGGGGCTCTAAGCAACCTGGTCTACTGGAAGCTCTCCCTGCCCATGGCAGTAGGGCTGGAACTAGGTGACCTTTAAGGTCCCTTTCTACCCAAGCCATTTAATGATTTTATGAACCTAAAGCTAGACATCTTTTACAGATTTGAGGCAAAGCACTAAACTCTAAGCAGGACCCTTTGATCAAGAGCTCATCACACTATCATGAAAACCTGTGTCAGACGCAATCCTGGCGCAGCTGTGTTGTGGCTGTGGATTTTCCTGCTGCTCAAGCAATGTCACCGGACAGCTACACAAACTGGGAGATTCTTCTCTGGGGGAGAGACGGCAGGAGGTCAGAACTCACAAGTCAGGGCTGCCACTTGGCCTCCACATCAAGTTTATGCAATAGTCTGGAGAAGGTGCACCTTCTTTTGAAGCCTTCACTTTCTTCAGGCCTTGGATCCAACACCTGTGAGCAGCTTAGGATATTGTGCTTGTACTGAGGCAACATCATTATGCCAAATCCCCTCACTGGTGGAGGTAGTAAATAATTTTTGTAAGGAAGACCCAGAAAGAGCAACTATTTAGGCTGCTATTATCACAGCTGCCTTGAAAGCAAACATGCAAATTCTGCTTGCCACAGTTTTCAGCAGTACCACTTACAAGCTAAACTCACTCGAGTTAGCAAACATAACGCCCAAGAAACAGAAGCTGCATTTGCTTGTACCATGCCTAAAACTGGTCTTCTGTCTTCACAACTTTCTTACTTTAACTATAGTGTTTTGGAAATCAGAGAGAAAGAAAAATAAGGGGGAGAACTTTAGGAGTAAAAGGAGAGCCAGAGTTATCTGGTAAGTCTGTATAGATATAAATGCCTCTTTGTCTATATTTTACAATATATGCTTTAACTTCATTTATTAGCTTTTGCTAATAACCTTTAGCACAAAGTACCCCCATGAATAAATACAATTTTTATTCTACTGAGACAAAGTTCAGAGTTTTCAATACAATTGGTCACAAGTGATGGAGTAGCTGTCTCATTTTGGGTAGACACAAGTAATCCAGGTGGAGGATCATCTCCCCAGCAATTTTCCCAACCGATTGTAAAAAGTATGGACTTCTTCCAGAAGCCCCATTAGTGTGACCTGCCATCACTCAGAAGAGGACAAGTACAAAAGCAGAAGAATGCACAAGTTGAAAACAAAGTTATTTTTACTAAGTCTCTGAATGATTAAAAGACAAACTAGACTATTTACTATTTCTGTGCTCTTTACGGAATATTGGATTTGAAATTCAATTTAAAAGTCTGCCTAGCCCAGAAAGATTAATGATTCAGATTTATTTTAAAAGAGAACACTCAAGGACTTTTAGGGAAATCTCTGATGGTAATACCTTAACTTTGAATCAGCTGTTTTGTTTACATTGTCCTCTGCTTCTCTCTCTCTAACACACATCCCCCTGTCCTTTTTAAAACCACCAGGACTGAATCCTGTCACTCTAAGATTATGTGCTATTCATCAATCTAAAGACAGAGTAATTTAAAAAAGAAGCAGCCTAGAATCAAAACCTTGCTGTCTTTTCTCTAGCAGCTCTATATTCAACTGTCACACATGCAAAAAATGAAATCATAATTACTCAAAGAAGTTACATTCTAGCACAAGTCCAAGTAATCTCCAGAAAGCTTTTGCAATAATATTTACATTCATGCCATCCTGGCCTGTCTTAGACTCAATCCTACCTGCATGAGAAACACTTACTCCCAATGTACGATCAGCCATAAGCTGTGTGCACATGTAGCTTCTCAAAACTGCCTTTAGGAAAGCTGGACTGTTTCTGATGTAGGTATTTTTCACAAATATTTAATGTAATGCTTACTATCTTATTTTACAGCATCTGAGGTCTCTGACACAAAGATAATTTTGAGGAAATCAAAGCCCAGGAGAGGAATCTGTGACCAAAGCTCCGTGAGCCCCTCTGCTCTCTGTCTGGAAAGACAGAGGTGCCTGCAGCACTCACTGGAATTGCAGTGGATGGGCTCAGCTCGGGGCTGCAGCGTGGGTGGTTCAGGGACAACATGCAGTCACTCTGCCTCCTGTGTGCTGCTGCTGTTCATCTCCACTGGCACGCTCCCCAGCCAGCTCACGTGTCCCTGTCTGGCTGGAGCTTGGAAGGAAGGCTGCTACAAGAGAGCTCTCCTAAGCAGACAGGCTGCAGTCAAGGATCTCCCTGTGGAGTTGAGGACGTGAGAAGAGAGGTCTCCATTGCTGCCGTCTGACTTCCCAGCCCCCTCTCCAGGCCCTGTGCCAGCTTCTTCCTGGCTCCTTTCCCTCCCCAGCAGACTGCAACATGCTGATGGGCTCTGCCCTGGATGATCAGGGGAGCAAATATCCTCTACACTCACCATTGGTTTTTTGCTTTGTTTTTTTACTCAGTCATGGGGTTGAAATAATTTCTGTGAGGTGGTACAGCCCCAGAAACTGCTCCAGCCAGACAGCTGTGGAAGTCGAGAGCTGAGAATGTGGACAGGAAAGAGCAGGAAGAAAAAGGAATATAGTGACAAATGAGCATTACAAAACCCAGCTCTGTAACTGAAACCAAAGTATTAGAAAATTACAAAGGGCATGTTAAAAAAGGGAAAAAAAACCCAACCCCAAAAAGCCAACACCAATTACCCCAGAAAATACTAGCATGAACAGAGTTCATCTTCAGCAACCCTTCTCCCATCGCTCCACTGCCTCCTCAGCTGTGCTGAAGGAGCTTTTTCAGGGAATCAGTTGGACCAGAAATTGGATGCAGGTTAAACATAAATAAAAATAAGAAAGTTATTTCAAATGTAGAACAATTCACTAGTCCAGCTCACCACATGGCAGTAAACAGTTTTTTCAAACACAGCTGAAGGCACAGAGCAAGTGTCGAATGAGCAGCTATGGCTGAGTGCAACAAGATGCAGGAACTGCTTATGGCACTGCTGCCATTTAAAGGTACACCCACATAGTCTCAGCCTCCGTTCTTCTCAAAATCAGGCCTCAGTAATTTCAGGTGGCAAGCTCCAGAATTCATTTGCCTTTTATCTTGCATAATCATTTGTCTTGTGCAAAGCAGCTAAGAAGGCAACACTAGCATTTGCTTGGGTTGGCATTCTTCACGTGCTTACACAGGGGTCCACAGTGACACAGAAAATCAAGAAAAGACCCATCAGGGACCATGTGTGCAGAGTTTGCTGACTGGATACAGGATGGCAGATTTTTGAGAACAAAGGAAAGGTCAGAATTAATTTCTTGCAATTGCCGATTTAACTTCAACTGCATCTTGGGAGCTAGTTAGTTCCCAAAGTAACATTTATCTAAATACACCCTTACACTGGCTTTGAAGAAATGAAATGTTGGCCTTTGTTGCTGGCCCAAGTAATCAAAACACTGATTTCTCAGCTAAGTACTCAGCTGTAGCTAGAGTTCAGCGTGGGAGAGTTACAGCTCTCCTCCATGTGAATTTTGTGCTGCCTGCTGGGCCCTTTTCTGCTGATTTACTCAGCAGAAAAATCCCAGAAATATAACCAAAGTTCTTCCCATCCCATCTCACTGGTCAGACAAAAGAGAGACCTGACAGTATTTCTTTGTATTACTTACCCACCCAGCTACACCTAACTTCTGATTCACCAGCAAACAGCCAGTTGTCCATCACAAATATAATACCACAGGGATAGAGACTCCCTTCTTTACCTGCAGAATAAACACAGCAGAAGAACACTTGACCTTCCCCATGAATAGAATCATACAGTGGCTTGGGCTGGAAGAGAACTCAAAGGTCATCTAGCTCCAAACCCTCTACCATGGGCAGGGACACCTTCCAGCAGATGGAAGACCAGGTTGCTCAAAGCTCCATCCAAACTGGCATTGAACAGTTCCAGTGACGGAGCATCAACAGCTTCTCTGGACTACCTTTTCCAATGCCTCACCACCCTCAGAGCTGATAAATCATGCATGGACGTGTTTACTTAACCTACACACAGAATTTTAGACTGCAAAGAAGGAATAAGCTCATGTAACTACTGATCTCTGGTCTCCCATGACGGAAATCCAGGGCATCAGCAAGCCCTTGAGAGGCATTTGGTGCCACCCAGTAGAAAATGCCAGCAGCCAACAGTATAGCTCACTACATAGAACACAACAGGAAAGGACATGCTCAACTCTACACTTTCCAATGTAGATGTGGCCTCTGAAGCCAGGGATTTCTGTACTGTATTTGCTAAAGAATCTCCTACTGTTTGGGCCAAAGCTAAGTCTCCCATTTTAGTCTGTCTTTAAAAAAATTGAATTGAGCCTGTGCAGAAGAATTTAGTGTAATTTAAAAAGCTCCAAACAGCTTTTCCTTTCCATCTAGTAATTTTATCAAAAGTAGTAAACATTTCTGCCTCTTCTAACAATTGCTGCTGCTTGATGTAGGAAACCTGAGCAAAATCCTCATTTTTACTGCCTTGACTCTGATATCAGTATTTTTATATCAATTTTACTTCTTTTTGAGCTCTTTGAAGTATTTCATATCAAGTCATATACAATTTTGAATAAAATTTTGAATAATGAGAGAATTGATGATCAGTTCAATTCTTTCCCCTTAGCAGAACTCAGCATTCCTTTAAATAGCATTTTCTTAGTACAAATCTTTTCTGAGAGTCTGATGATTCAGTAGAGCCTGTAAGAGAACTCATATACAACAAAGTTTGCTAGAATATTAAAAAAAAAATCCACATCTTTTTTTGCCCTTCATTATTGGAGAGTAGACTGCTCATTTACTAGACAAAGCTATCAAAGCGATTGCTTTGGAGATTGGGAAAAGTAATTTTCTTACTTAGTTGATTCAGGCGACAAAGCATATTACCACTTAAAGGAAGACTATAATACAATCAGTAAAAGCATTATTAAAGCTGGATTCTGGCTTTCTTTCTTTGCCTAAGTATAATTGCATATGTTTTTACTATAAAAGAAAGCTATTTTAAATATAATAGAGAGATTAGTAAACTTGCACACTGCTTATCCCACTTCCTCATGAAGACTTTTCTTTACTTGGATTAGCATTATGAACCACTATATTTATTTATATACTTCTTGGATGAAACATCCAAGAATTCAATGACATTTTTTCATTCTAATGTATGAGGAATTAGGATCACAACCTTTTATGAATGAACAAGGCTAAATCTTTACCAAGAAAAATGCGGTAACTATTTATCCCTATCTCTCTTTTTAACTTAGCAACATGATTTCATTCTGATATTTATATATTCTAAAATCATCAGTATTGGCAACAGTTTCTTCTAAATATGCTGACTAGCAGTAACAACACTTGTGCATTATTCTCAAAATGTGCTCCTCAGACATCTGGAGCTCTGCTTTGGGTTCTGCCAGTTTCCTTCTCCAGAAGGAGAAATAAATCTCAGTTCTGGAAGGTGAGAAACTGCAGGGCAGGCAAAGAGTTGAGGGCAGAGTTTGTCTCCTCGAGTGGCTACTGCTTTTAATTTTTACAATACCTTCATAACAGAATCTATTTGTTTCCCTGAACTTTTATTAGATGATTCTCTGAGCAGCCTCTGAGATACTAGAGTATTATCTGCAGGTTACCAAAAGCCAAGAGCACCAGCTGACCTGGTGGTGGCCACACAAGAAGAGCAGACGCACAGCCAGAAGTAATCTGGGCCTGCCAGTGGCACACATTTCCTTTCACTACTTCTACCTTGTCTCTAAGCAAATTTCCCCACCTCCTTCCTTTGATTCTATCTTGTTATCTTGCTGAGTCAGCCTGTGACTTTTTTTACATTTTTTTCAGGTCATTCCTATTTCAATGGCAATTATTTTTTTCTCCATGTTGTCATAAGTCCACCAATAACATGCTTCACCTTTTGACAACATTCTGTTCTGATCTTTTCCTAAATTAATTACCCAGTTTTCAGTTTCTGACCTATGGTTTTATCTGATTCATTCCTCCCTCTTATCTCACTTTCCCCACTATTTCCCCCCAACATCATTCATCCTTCCTCTCCTTCACTCTCTTCCATTTCATACTCAGTTAATAATTTCACTCTTGCCCTTGCCTACTCTTACATAGTTTTATTTATATTATATATTCATCCAGTTATTCATTCAGTCCCTCTCGCTCCAGTTACTTGAGGAACATATTTTATTTTGTGACTACATAAGCAGTATGGTATATTCTTCAAGCCTTTACAAATCAATCTGTGGAAAGGAAAATATACATTTACTTACGAGTTCTAAGGCTAACCATGGCTTTGGGATACCCAGATTGGTCCTAATTTTACTTTATTTACATGTGCTAGGACTTCTACAGGTATTAACTCATTATATACATGCCAAAATAAACATAGATTTCTGACAGTTATTGCAATTTAGAAATCAGGGATTTTTTCTTGCTTTCTTAGTCCAAACAATAACTGAAGCTGAGCTTTTTATTACCACGAATCTTAGGTTCTTGAAAGAACAAGACACTTCTACAGCCTCTTCTTTTATCAAAATAAGCACGTACAGGAGACATTGCAGCTCTGCTGTAGCAGACTGAAGAGTCTCACATTTGATTTACTATTGTTCTAACTAGTTGTCAAATGCATTTTTGAGAGCTTCATTATTCTGGCTTGATCCTTCATTCATTTATTTAAGTTGAGGCATTTTAAAGAGAAAAAATGGACATGCCCCGATGTCAAAATCAGAAAACTCCAAACAGTGGACTGATAAAAAACAAAAGGTGTATGGGGAAAAATGTGTTGATTTAAGGAAATACCTAGGGGATACAGATCAATAGCTTGTCAGTTAGCAGATTTTTAACATGGATTGGCTTTCTTCCAAACAGCCTATTTGAAATGTAGAAAGCAAAACAAAGGAAGCCACAACTCCACAGATTCTATCTTATTATCTGAGTGAAGAACACACAATAATACAGCCAATAAAAGTAACTGCATAATGAAATCACAGAGGATTTTAGCACCACATAGGGACTAGACCACAAATATTGTTTCATTTCTCCAGTGTAAACATCAACAACTTCCTGTGAAGGACAGGAATATAGGTATATTACCGCCCCTGTGACATTTTGAACTGGTGCATAACCAGGTCTGTAGGACTTCTTTTTCTACTCCAAACTACACGCAACAGACAGAATTAGCTTGAAGACAATAAGAGACACAGATGGACCAGTTCAGTTGGGATGGCAGTAGTGTACAGGACAGGGGCTGTGGAACTGGACTGCTTGCAGTTGACTGCTGGGATCTCTATGAAAGCAAGACTAGAAGGCAGCACAGGCACTTGAAGTCCAAATATCAAATAATGGACTTGGTTACAATCCTTTGTCTTATGGCTGAGAACAGCTGCTCTGTGGTCCTTTGCTTAGGAACTGTTATTTTTGAAAGCTTCTCATTGCAATCATCACAATGCTCTTTTGTAGTGATTTTGAAGCCTAGTATAGTTATTATGTAGTCCTATAACTGCTGGCACTTTTGTCCATCACTTTAATGCTAACAAGACTATTGAGATTAAAAGCTTCAAGTGCAGGGATCTATTTTGCTTTGAGTCACCGAAATGACTGTCAATTTCAGTACTACATAATTACTAACACTTGCACACTGTAGAAAGTTAATATTTTGTCCAAAGGATGGAAAAGGGGCTGAAATCACTCTGTTATCAAGGATAAACATGTTCTCAAGGGTAAATATTAGAGACAATTGCTCCATAAGGACATACAGAAAGAGATGGAAAAGACGGAGAGTAACACAGAGATATCACTCTGAGAACTTTGCTTCCAGTTGAATAACTTCAGAAGGATCTTAATGTAAATTGCTTTCCAACTATTAGGCTGTGTAAAAATTCATAACACACCAAAGTGTTGCAGAAACAAAGGTTAACTTGAAACTGCTATAGGAAATTACCAGAAAGATCAGTATTGCAGTGGCAAATCCTTGTTAGAAAGATCAGGCTTGGCAACTAATGTTGTATAAACCAGCAAGATTTGGTAATATGGGTTTACTTTATACTACAGTTGTGCTGTACACAATAACCCAAGCTGAGTAGCCTTTCCAAAGTGTTCATCAAATGAAAACCAAGTGGTGTTGGTCAGAGTGCCAGGTGGGTTTGGGCATTTGTTAATGCTTCTTATATAACTTTGAGCACACAGTATTTAATTGGGTTTGAAGCAGAAATTGAGCTAGCAGCAAAGGAGCTAAAAGAACATAATACAAGTGTCCCTGTCATGTCACTTCAGATGATGGTCTTTTCAGAGCTGCCCAGGTTTGAAGTTACACTTCAGTCTAGATCACATACAAAACTTGAACAAGGGACAAGAGACAAAGCTCTCAGCCCTGCTGAGAAGGCTGGAGCCTGCTTGTAAAATAGCAGCAATCAAAAATATACCAAATCATACCAGCAACAGTTTTGACTGACCAAGGTACAGTTCTAAGAAAACAGGCTTCCAGTGAACATTACGTGAAAATCACATTAATGGACAAGCCAAAATTAAATTGTTTTCCTTGGATCCCTTTTAGGACCATTAGCCTTCATGTCTTTTCAGGATAATGTTAGTGTTATTGCATACAAGAGAAAGCATGGGATGCCAAAATTTCTGCAAAGGGAGCACAGCTACTTAAATGATTTCTGAGCTCAGATGGCCCTGGCAGCTCTTACCAACTCTTTCAGTAGCTGTAGGTAGGAACTTGCACGCTATCCATATGTTTTAAAAATGTCACAACTAATTTCTGCTAATGCCATCCGTTATTGGTTCCTCCGTGCTAAAGAGTGTCAGCAATTCAAAGCAGCTAGTGCCATAAGGGAAGAATCCATTCCAGCATGTGAACCACTAAGCAAGATTTGAAGATGATCCCTGTGGCACAAGCTCCTCTGTTGCACCTTACTAGGTCCTAGCTGACAAGAGCACTATGGCTCTTCACAAGATGTCTGGATTGCAAATGCTCATAGTTGTGCTGGAGCTTATTAAATACAAAAATGCCCACTGCTGCTAAATCCATGAATACACACACCTTAGTACCAGAATTGAGTGCAGTATTTGCAAACTGAAATTATGTACAAAAATACTGATCCTCTACCATGAAAGCCCTTTTCAATTACAAATTTCAAAGCAGAAGAATTACGATATTGTTTCTACTGAACACCTAACATCTTAAATATGCCTCATATTACATTTGTCCCTAAAAAATACACGTCAGAGTACACGTCTGTCTTTGATTAATGAAGAAAATGATTTAAATTATTTAAATGAACATATTATTATTTACCTATGCATCTTTGAAATGGAGACTACAGATACTGGAAAGCACGACTGGTATTTCATAATGTCAAAGTACACATTACCAATGGTACTGTCTTTGGGTACACAGCCATTTCTCTCAACAAAGGTACGCATTTCTAAGTCTACACACACAGAAGCTGTAGAGCTTAGAATCAGGATTTATTGCTTTCATATCTGGCTCTAAAAGACAGAATTTTTGGCTTAAGTGAACCTTTTCCTCCTTCCTCTTTGCAAAACAAGCCAGTACAACCCAAGGTCCTGGCTGCCTTCAGAATTTAAATTATTGTAAAGTCTGTTTTGGTTTTTTTTCTCCCTCTATTGGCTGTGGATGTGACAGCCTCATACTGATAATGCTTTCCTGCTAGAAAATTCTGTAAGTCAGGCTATGCCTAAATCTTTTTAAAATTAGTGTGCTTCAGGCTCACAAGAGAAAGTAAGCTGTTCACATTATGAACTATTATGGTCCCTAAAATGAGAATATTTGTGTATCCAGGGGAAGTTTAATTCCCAGACTAGGCATCTAGTTTTCTGTAAAACTTATAATAAAAATTGGATTATCACTAGTTTATTGTATTTTTTGAGCTAAAAGACATCCAAACTAGGCAGCAGGCAATGCTGATGGAAAGTATGTTATTTATGCCAGTTCCTCACTTGGAATTGCACAGAAGGATGGATTCTCCAATGAAGTTTTAAAATTCTGTCATACAATCAGAACCTTAAAATAATTCTGTTACTATTAAGGGTAAGACATTTCTTTCAAAATATGTCTGGAGGCAATAGAAGGAGCAGAAACAGAGTAGGGGCTGGAAGCCAGGTTTCTTCTGCCCAAAAGAATGTGTGACTACTACAGCCATCTTTAAATGCAAACATGCAAAAATGCAAAGATTTTCTACAAACTGTTAGAACTCAACAGGAAGGACCAAGGGAGCAACACTACAAAACACCTTCTGCTCTTCCTAAATTCTTGTGATTGCAAGCTCAGTTTTGAGAAGTTTAAGATGTTCAACATTAGCTTAAGTGATTTGCTTTCTGTCAGGCGCCTGGTAAAGCAGACAGCTCTAAGGTAAAAACTGGCAGTTTAGAAACTTTCAGACAGAGCAAGATTTTCAACATCACCTTCTGCAACTCAGCTTGTTGAAGATGTTTGGTTATTGACATGGATGTAACAAAAATAGTCCCACCTGCACTTTTCAATCATGTTTCATAAAGTTGGATGTGGCTTATTTTACATTGCAGGACCCAGCTCCCCTGCTGAAACAAATAAGAAACATATAAGTTCACATGAGTTCTCATGTGATTTAGGCATAAAACCAGCACTGAACATTCCCTTGTGATTAAGATATGTGCACATTGTGCAACATAAACTGAGGTAAGACAGTTTAGGTGCCTAAACAGGAAGATGTTTCTCCAAAAACAAACCTAGTTTCTGCATGCTAGTGTTGCCTAGATGTTAGGTATGAACGCTTGAATCTCTGATGCAAAACTAGTACCCGCTTCTTTCCTTTAAGATGGGATGCAGCTAACTTTGGAAATTCAGCTTGGTAATTCTCACTGCACAGAGCTCTGTCAAAGTTACATATGCATTTTAAGAGGCAAAGAATGTTATGAGATCTTCCATCTGGTAAGTGGCTCTAAGATTGCTTGTCACAGGCTTAAAGTTTTTGAGAAAATATCAGGAAACATTCTCCAATAGCAACTAATAAAAAATAAATCAAATCATGCATCTACTATTTTGTTGTTCCCAAGTTGTCTAAATTAATAATAAAAACTGAACACAAATTTTAAAAAAATTTAAAAAATGAATTTTAAAATCAGATGTCAAAGGTGTTGTCAGTGGAATTTTCATTAGCTGCCTTTTGTACACTCTCGTATTTTCAAATGTGACTTAGAGTTTTAGAAAAATGATAATATTTATGATTTGAAAGGAATGGAAGAGATTTCTTGCTCTCTGTTCACATTCACCTTTATTTAACTCTGTGAAACTCAGATCCAAATTACTTGCTTTCTTCAGGAAGACTCACCCCTCAAAAAATCCTGCTCACTTCTTCATGAAAAATCATAGGGAAAAGCCAGTCTGGTTTTGGTACTGCTGCAAGAACTTCCTCCATCTTAACATCCTTCCCTCACACACACTCTTGGAGAATCCAGCCTAGGAAATGCATGAAGAAAGCAATGGAGCTACAGATCCATTCAATGCTTTTTGCAAAACCATCCACTGAACATCAGGTGTCAAGAGCACTCTTTACACTCCAATGGAACATGCTTCAGATAATATTATTCTTATGGTACATTGTGCAAAAAACTGGCCCTCTGGACAGGCACAAATATCTTTGAGATCCACCTTCAGGATTCCAGCTTCTCATTATGTGAAAGGAATGTATTTTCTTCTTAGTCTTTGCAGAGTATTTACACTGATTCCAAACATTATCTTCACATGAAGAGGAACTAGAGACTTAATTAGAATCAGAAAATCCCAGGTTAAAAGGGCCCTCAGAAGATCATCTGGCCCATTTTTGTGGAAAAAGGGAGCCTATATGAGATTATTCAGCACCCTGTCCAGCAACAACATCTTGGAAACCTCCAGTGATGGAGACTCTACCATGTCCCTGAGGAAGGTTGTTCTAGTGAATGATTGTTCTTACTGAAAAAAAATTCCATCTTATCTTGAAATAAATGTCCTTAAGCACATATGTTTATGTTCTCCTTCCAAATCATTACAGAATGATTAAACCCAGCTTTGAAATCAATCTAGACTGTTCCCATGCACCAGATCTATGAGGCCATTCCTCATAGAGGCTTGTCTATTTTATTCTTAAAATTGTCAGTGATAGTTCTCGTCTAATGTCTTTACAGACCACTGCCCCCATATTTTGAATTTTTTTTAATAATACTGAAACCAATTATTTTAGGCTTTCTATTAATCCATGTCATCATGATTTACCCTAGCAACAACTGTCAAAAAACTTCAGTCACCCAGACCCCAAACAGTTTTAGGCCCAAGGAAACTAATCAGGAAATGTTCCCTCTTAGTCTTACAGCTTTATCTTTTCCAGAAAAAATATCAGTTTCTCCAGAATGGTCAATTTCACATTCCTAGGGCTTGCAGGATACAAAGGCTCTAGTTCAAAAAATAAGAAAAAAATGTTCTGATATTCCCAGACGATCTCCATCTTTTCTATGACGTAACAAATGTCTTTCAGTTCTTCTACAGTATAATAAAATTTATATATTCCCTTCCTCCACCAGAAGAGAGGGAAAGAGAATATGATTGTGGCCAACAGTAAAAACTCACACCCCACAAGCATCCCAGCTCTAACACTATATACAGCACCTTAAGTGTGCCAACAGAAGCAGACAGAATATGGAATTAAACACATTTCATTATTTACATAAACCATATTTACTAATGTTTTCCATTGTGCTACACTTATGTTCAGACTCTACAGGAAAGTACAGGAAACACTCAAACTTCTCAAGGTCCCTTGACATTACATGAGCTTGAGCTTTCTGGTGCCATGGCAGATTGAACCCGTTGCACCCAGGTTCCCATGGTCCTTCCTCCCTTGTCCACCCCAGCTACGTGTTTCCTTTCTCTGTGTTTCCCCCACCCTCTGAGATCACACACTGAGTAATGCAGAAATCTAATGTAAATGACAATTAAGCTAGCCTAAAAAAAAAGCAGTGTGTAAAAAAAAAAAAGCAGCCAAATCAGCCCCCTGAACAGCCCCATCTCACCACATGATCACTGGTGCAAGAGAGAAGGCAGAGACAACATATGGTGGGGAGAGCAAAAGAGGAAGCTGGGATCGTGCAGCTGCCCAGATATAATCTGATTTAATTTGTCATGGAATGGTATCTGCTAGTATTTGTAATCTAAAGGGCACATTTTAATGCAGAAAAAAATTTCTAAAGCTTTACTATCTACTCGTTTATTTACTTATTTACTATCTTTTCTAGAGCTTTACCATCTACTCATATTATTTTTACCCTGCAACTGCAATATCATTTTTTTAAATTTCTTTGTTTTGGTTGTATCTGATGAGGAAAGACTGTCATCCTAGGCAAATGTGCATGACCTGCTCAGTGAATAACAGCTGCACATGTGATCTAATGATTGGTCCTGCCCTATGACAATGACTCCCTATTATTCTTTGGTTTGCTTGCTAATAAACAAAAGTGATTAGTTGACATAGAGGATATTTTTTCCTAAAATCACACTGTGACGTGGACAGACTCTTTTCTTATCTGCCACCACTAAAAAAAGACAAAATATTCCCTGCAGATATATGAAACATGCTTAATGAAAAAGGAGTACGGGAGAAAAAAATAATAGAAATGAAAGAAAGCAATGCAAATTGAAGCAGGAAAAACCATTGGTATGTCTTAAAAAGCATGAACACTATCAGCTAAAATAAGATAACAATTAGGAAGGGATTTAGATTCCATACACGTGAGAAATAATACAACAACCTGCTAATTGGAGACAGTGCTATTCAAATGTTACTGATGAACAAAGACTGGTACATAATTATGGGAAAGGAGGGGGAGGGTTACAAGCAATGCTTCAGTCTAGTAAACTGAGCCCCAGCTGAGGAAAGGCTAAAACAATAACCATGAAAACAAGCATTAATAAGCTACTGTCACTGTACAAAGAGGATAAAGAAGAACATGTTTGTTTACATAATGAGCCAAATTTTGTCTAAAGACAAACCTACCTTTCACAAGAGTCGTATACAGATATGCATAGTATGGATACACATATGTCCTATAAAAATATCATCACAGTTTATAGTCTGTCTAGTAATAATTTTGAAAACGTGAGCTGGGAGAACTTACATGTGATTATTTGTTTTTAATTACTAATATGCTTCTTTAAAATTCAGTTGTGACTATAGAAAACAAATGCTCAGATCTGGCTTCTGGTGCCTGTGTTGCCATTAATAATCACTGGTTTCTATCCCCAAGAGATAGAAAAAGCAAGAAACCTCACGTAACAGGGATGTTGTAAAAAGAAATTCATTAATACTGTATTTGCAGGGCACTCAGATACCACAGTGAGAAACTGCACAGAACAGCCTACAAGGAAATTAATCATTCTGCATTCAGTGCAGGATCTGGCAGATGTGCAATGAAGAAAGCCTAGAGACATACATTAAATATGAAGATAAAAAAAGATTCTAGCCATTACCAGCAGAAATAATATCCCCTGAATGAACATCAGTTGCCTTAAGCATTAAATGTTTGATGTATTCTCATTCAATATAAGGGAAAACCCTCTGATTAATATGGTAATATTACAACAAGTACCAGCCAGGTATTCTGTGCAAAATACAGAATCTGATAATATAATTAAAGTCTATAGTAAATATATGATATGGGATTAGTATTTCCTTATTTTTTCATGCTTAGTTTTGCAACTAAGTAACACTCCCACAGTCCAGCAATTATTGGCAAATGTACATTATCTCAGCAGTCAGAGAATCCTGCCACCACAGCTGACACAGTGTGGTATGTGTTAGCACAATAAATCAATCCATGTTTCACACTGCAGCCACTGGACTCCCGTAATCAAGCTCCCCTGCTTTACAGCTACCTCAAGTAAGTCAGGATAGCATAGACAGGGCAAAAAAAGTTACTGGAGTGATGACAAACCTGCAGGTTCACAGCTAGCTCAGATGTCTGCACTAGCATTGCAACTGTGAATTTTATTTCGCTCCACATCAGTTCAGTTCTGCTCCCCCTCCACATAAGTAATTTATCTTACCCCACCAGCCCACATTCGAAGTCAGATTTCAACCTTCTCCTCTATTAATCAATAGGGACAGCTGCTGCAGAGGAAGGATGTGTGGAGAGGACTCCAGGTAAGATGCACCGTTGTGGTGGAAAAGATCTATAAAAACAGCTTTCTACAGTTCTTCAGAAATGGGGAGAAGAGGCAAGGGGACTCAATGCATGACTGTCCAGAAAAAGGAAAGATGTGCTGAAATAATCTGTCTGGCAGAAATAGTCTCAAGACCTGTGTGAGGATGCAGCAGTACAGGAGCCTACCAGGGTTCCTTGTACAAAAAAAAAGCCAAAACTGCATGAAAACATATGGATGACAAAGTACTGCTCTTCAAGCAATCCCATGTGTTTAAACTGATTCTGCTTTGCTGAGGCTGTTTAAAACAGCCAGGGCATGTTACATGAAGATTCCCTTAAGGTTCCTGGGCAATATATTAACAGGTATATCCATGGCCAACAGCCAAATTATCCCTCGTCCCGGCCCTAGGAACCAGTCTGCACCACATGAGGGCACAGCCCAGGGCTTCTGATCACTCAGCCTGCTGAAAAGAAAGGCAAAACTCTTCCACCCTCTTCATGCAATAGCAATTCTCTCTCATATTCAGTAGAACAGCTTGGAGACAGTCTGACTCGTGCATACAATCTGCCTTGGAAAAAAGAGCCAAACCTATGCCCACCTAGCAAGGTGAAGGCAGACTCAGACAGGCATGAAATTCCCAGAGTCCCACTGGCTGTGTATGTGCTTTCTGTCCATACTGCCCATGGCTTGGGTGCCAAGCATGTTTGCTGCTTAGGATCAATCAGAGTCATTTATCAGGTGAGGAACCCCAGAGTAGTGCTTGGTCTCTCTGCTGCCTAATTCAGACTGACACCACAAGTCAGGGTTTGGGTCTGCTCGGACAAATATATTCTGGTTCTCCATCCTGAGATGCTTCACAGCTTGGTTGAGCCACTGATTTGTTTATTGCTTTCTTCACCAAGAGAAGGGTTAAGGGTGTTAAAAAGGGTGCATGGAATATTTTAAAGACAAATCTGACCAGTTGCAGAAAAAAAAAATAGTTGTCTTCATGGATATAAGTCCAAGTGATAATGCACAATTCCCTTCCAATGATCAGTTCTGATGGATTTCAGAGGATGCAGGTGGCCAGCCCCTCACAAACTAAAAGATTAATAATTTTAGTAGATAGCTTTTCCAGGACAGCATAGCAAAGATTAATGTTATCTAGGTTTGTTTTTAAGCTAGCCTCACACTTAGCTTCTATTTAACACAAACAGGACATACCATAAACTGCTCATACAAGGTCTACTCATTTCAACATAAAATTAAGACAACTAAATCTGACTGAATTAAAACTAATTTATGTATTTTCAGGGATGCAAAACCAAAGAAAGATTTATCTAACTTCCATGGAGATAAACAGCAAACCTAAATGAGTGAAGGAATTGCAACAGAGCTGGCAATCACCTTGCCATAACCAAGACATTCTAATAAAAAATATCAGTGCAGAAATTAGAAGAACATAAAATGGAATGAGAAAAAAAAATCATAGTAGGAAAATCTAGTTGTAATATTGATGTTTGAGAAAGACCAATAGTACACAATGATATATACAATTCCAGAGTTTGAAAATGATGACAACAAAACTCACAAGAATTACTAGCAACTTTCTCCAATCCTTTGTAGCTTAGAGCACAAATATATTGATCATTTCATTTAAATACTGTAGGATTTCCTGTCTCAGAAATATAAAAAAGGCATAAGGGAAACTGAAGCTAGTAAAATTGTAAAAGCCTGTGTTCTGGAGTTTTTTTTAAGCTCACAGGTTAGATTAATTCCTGCATAAATAGAAAGAAGTGTTAAAATATTTCTCGTCCTTTTCTAGCTAAAAATTTCTCTTCATTTTTTTGGAAACATGATTACTTTTGGTATTGGGTATTTTTAATAAATGATACTTAAAATATTTGCTGCCAGTACATTGATATGAATGCATAGGCCTACCTCCCCTATTCTCTGACTCACAGGAAATTGGGATATTAGAATCACAGGGAAAAGAAACAACTTTTCAAAAGATAATTTCACTGCCATTGATATTAAAATACCTGTTTCCTTTTGAACACATCATAAAAAGACATTCCACATATATCTGACAAAGTATTTGATATATTCTTACTGGTTATCAAAGGATCAATATCTCTTTTGGTTATGTGGCAGAAATCATCAAATCCCTGGAATAGATAGTGTAATGACATGATGAGGATCTATAGTTATTAATTATTTAATTAAATTTAAGTTTATTAAATTTAAATAACATGTCAATCTTGATTAAAAGCTGATTTCCCTCAGAGGTAAGGACTTCCATTAGTAATATTCTTTTACTTGTGCAGAGAGGAGATTACAAGGAATTTAAACAAATATAGATTGAGTTTTGTGGGAAGAGGGTGCCCTGTATTCTTCATCATGAACAGTCATGCTATGTTAGGCTGCTACTACACAGATCAACTCCTTTGCCTAATTAAATTTTTTAGAGTTTCCTTTGTGATCCATACAGGTATCCTTGTCAAAAATGATCACCATCAAAACACGTTGTTTTTGATCTTTGAAAAGTATATCTCACCCTTAAAATCATGCTTTTCTCAGATATAGATAACTAAGAGGAGAAATGTGTATGAGATTGCTGGAACACCTAAGAGAGACTAATTTCTTTCAGCAACTCTTGAATTCTCTTTACTATTTTTCCACACAGTTTTACATAAAGCAAGTTCATTCATGTAGTGCCAATGTGCAATCCCTCTTTGGACAGGGATTTTTGAGCCTCAAAATAACAATTAGGAAAGTAGAGACCAAAGAAATATATATAGCACAAAGAACCTTGTCAGCTGGTTAAATCTGACCAATGGTCTATTTTCCAGTGCTTCAGGATCATCAGTACCATACACATGTTGTTTTATTAATTTACTTTGCTACTGCTCAAAAGAGGAAAAGCATCTTGTCCCACAAGGTATTAGCCCAGACTCTCAGGTTATGTTGTCTACTGTTAAAATGACCACAGGGAATTTAAAGACCTCTCTGACACACTGCCTTTTTATTTGCTTGCAAACTGCAAACATCAGCTACAGTAACAGTTTCAGACTTCTGACATCTGTGAACCAGAGAAAGCTGAAGGATTTCAGAGTGTGGGGAAGGTCACAGTGCAATACCAGTACTGTGCATTTTATGCACCAACCAAGTCTGCATTTTAAATAACAGGAGCATCACGCAGCAGACAATGGCAGAACGACATAAAGACCTTGGTCTTACCCTTTGTTTTCAAGTCGTTTAATACCTTTGATTCCATGGGCAGTTTATCGCTCACTAGTTTTATCTCAATATTTCGAGACGCCAGTTCAAGCAGTTTTTCAAAAAGACGTTGACCCTGGGAAGGACATTAAAGGAAAGCAGAAGCTTTTAGACACATAGTTGATCAAACTGCATATCAACATATTAAAATAGCATGTTAAAACAAAAAAAAATTATAAACAACACTATGTTCCCAGATATGATTAAACCTACCCTAAAGCTTTGCAACTCAATTTCATTTTCTTGGAGAAATACTGTTCTTGAAGGCCAGTAAAGTTTCTTACTTTTCCCAGAATGTGCAATATTGACAAGGTGACAGGTGTTAGGCAGAAAATGAAGTGTCCAGGGGTTTTATGCTGCATAAGCACATTTTGACATTAACTTTCTTCCAAATAATCACAGTCTGTTGACTTAGTATTAAAAGCTCAAGGAAAACAGTCTATTACATTTTTTCCTGTATTGAGTGATATTTTTGCAAGTGGTTCTAAACACAGTACAACACATTCCCAAGTAGTTGCATGCTTGTCTTCAGATGAGTTATTCCAAGAAGGAAAATAATTATCTATAGGTATTTTATGAGCATTTAATTTTTATGCTGCTGTAAACTTTTACTATTTAAACCCTATTTCTAACACAGAACAAGAAAAGGAAGGTTATACTGAGCTGGATACATGTCAAACCAGAAATTTCATATAAAACAAAAAATTTATTCACCATGTTTTTCCATATCCAAGAAAAAAACAAGAAGTAAACCTTCTGATTGTATTGTAAATGTTTAAATTTTAGGTTGAATATTTTAAATTAAATTAAAAATTTCAGTAACATCCAACTAGACCATGTGAAGAATAAACTCTTGTGCTGTTACTACACTTAGAACCAGAGCTCACTTCCTTGGTGCTATTCTAACCTAGTACTGCAGACACCACGTTCAATCAGCAGTCCAATACAAAAAGACTTTGGGCTTATGCACCTGACAAAATGCCTGCCCCACCTACACAGTTCACTTTAGATTCAATGCATTGTTTGCCCCAGGGTAAACCTAAAACAAAAAAGCAATAGCTACACATAAACTTTCAAACAGGTCAAAGATAAAGCTCTTCACAGAATCCTCCGTACAAACTAAGAATCTTAAAATGATCCTTCCATTCAACAAAAATGACCAAACCAAGAACAGTTCAGTCTGATATAATATGATGCAGCATGGACCAACAAAACCTCAGACAAAGGCCCTCCCCACACTCTGAAAACCCATTAGCAGCAGAGAGTGGAAAGCCTAGAAATTTGCCCTGTAATTGCCTAGACAGATTGATACTTTGAGCTTTGCTGGGCTTTAAGCATTACATAGTCACAGAAAGTAATGCTTCCCCTGTTTAAAGTACAGACCTATTTTTTAATATTCATTTGTTTTGAATATATGTGGCAAAATAAAAATACCATCCCCCTAAAATATAGCTTTCTCAAAATTGCCAATATGCCAGAGGCTGCAATGGAAACAGAACGTCTGCTTGTTTTAGTTTTGTAATGTATGCCTGCTTGCTCACTCAAATCCATAGTACAGCTCCCTTCTCATCACAGGGCTCACAAGAACCTCGCAGTGAACACAATGCTGCCATAGCGAAAGCATTAAAGAATAGCTAACAGAACAGAAAACAAACAAAATTCCTTGCATGAAGTTCCAAATGCTTCTTTTACTCCGATTCAGCATTTCTCAAGGTGACTAGGTGGTTCCATATGTAAGAAATACCATGCATGATTTTAACTCACACACACAAGTGTCCTGAGTTGCTCTTCTAGTTTAATGAGTGGCTTTCCCTCACATACCTCATCAAGCTAAAAAAAAAAATCCTTAATTATTACACCAGAGATTGTGTTTGGTCTTTTTAAGAAGAAGAGCAGATGCTAGAGAATTTAAGAATTAATGAGATGGATAAGAGTGTGGAGGAGATGGATGCTCCATATAGAGTCATGCAGCTGCTCCAGCATGACTCTGGAGGAGCAGAGGTGCACTGACTGGTGTTCCTGCATGCCCTGCTCCCTCCAATAGGGTTTCTCACGCAAGTGCTACTGTATGGCACTGCTGGACTCCAATAAAATCTGGGAACAGCCATGGCTGTCCTGCTGTCTGCTAAATTCCCAGTCCTTGCTTTGCTCCATCCCCCAGCTACCCTGAAGCATCAGGCTCCAGCATGTCAGAGCTCAGCCAGCCTTTGGATATGCTTCCTATGCGTCCAGCACCTTTGGTTTTCATTAGCTACATCTTTCCAAAAGTCAGCTTGGAAATTAATTTTTGCATTATGCACATTAACTAATATACATGTAAGTAGAAAAGGTACTCAGGTTCTCTGTGTTGATTCCATTTAGTAGATAGACAGATAAACACCGTTTTTGTTTAGGTTATCTGTAAAAACTGATTTTGTCTAGAACAGCAGGAAACTCTGGCATACAGAAATAAATATGGAAAATGCATTCATAAATTCAGTGGAATATTATTATTATTATCAATACAAAATAAATGGGTTAACTGTTCTGACAAAGAAATGCTTAGAAAGTTAATGTCTAAAACTGATAAAATAAATTGCTTTAGGGGATGGCTCCTAATTTAATATAGGGAACTACAGTAGTTATTTTTGGATATTATTGTCACTTCTACAGGAGACTACATTCATGTATGATTTATAAAAGCTTTGATAAACAAGCCTGGACTTTCTGTATTAATTGCAGTTTGGACAAAAAAGAATTTGGCAGCACCTCCTGAGTTTTCCCTGATGTAACCAACACAGCTGTCTCCTACAGACCATGCTGCCTTCTGAACAGCCCATCCTATAGTTCATAGATTGCTTGGAGTGCAGCCCTGCATTCCAATGAAACCATCTCCTCTGGAAATGCATCTGTTTTCCCATCAGGGACACCACAAGCTATTCAATTATGGCATTTTTTTTCCAATCATGTTTATGAATGGTAAAACCTCAGATTGATTCAACATTTAAAGCATCTCTAAGTATGATGGTTAAAACCAGGAGTGCACTTGCCACAGGTATTTGTGTTTATACAGGTACATAAAAACCACCACCTGTTACAAAATTGGAAAGAATTCCCTTTGTCTCACCTGTCACTTCATCATCCCTCAGCAGGCATTCATACCCCCAAGGCTTAAGCTTGATGAACCAAACTATGAAAAATTCACAACTTGCTTTTAAAAGCAAGTACATACTCCAGTAAATAGGGTTACTAGAAATTCTTCCCACACTGCTGAAGAACCTAGACTACTTCTCCATTAATATTAATTTGAAACTCAGTTTCTACACTTTCTGACATGTTTACTTGCAATTTTACTGGTTTGTTCTATGAAAAGGAAAAAAGATGGGACAGAAGGTCTGAAATGTTTTGTTACTGCTGTCAGAACATTTGAAATGCTTCTGTTGAATAAAAACCCTTATGCTGTCATTCAGACCACATTCCCTTTGTGAGACAATAGCAGGCTGCTGCACCACTACGTGACAATGATCAGAAGCACTGCTATAAACCCAGCTTGGGAGGACTGAGAATAGGAGCAGCCAAGTGCTATGAAACTGTGGCTACCTTGTAGCAAAATCTGCATTTTAACAAACAATACCACCAGAAATCTGCTTATCCTGATAAAATATTCCCTTACACTTTTTGCTGGCCTGTTTGAAAAACACCAAAAGTGACAAAATAGAATGTAGTAAGTATTTATCACATGAACAAATTTCCTTTTACATTTACTTTTACATGGCTTTAAACCAACATAAATCTCAAACATCAGTTAGAACTGTACCTGCCACAGAAAACTGGTGAATTAAAATAACCCCAAAGCTGTCAATACCAAAAAGTCCTGAAATTTCCCCCAAAGCAATTTATTGGCAGACTCTAGACAGGCTGACTGTACCCTGGCTGATTTCCCTTGTCTTCTTTTGTCTCTGTCACCATAGGTTCCTCATTAGAAATAAAATGGGGAGATACAAACTGCTGTATTTACTGAAGGACTCAAATTGCATTATTGGATTCTTCAGTAACATAAACTCCTGCAGTTTAGAAAATATTTATCTTTTTAATCCCACACAAAAAGCCTGGTTATCTCATAGACTTTTCTTCTGGTTTTATATATATATTTCTACTATTGTCCCCAAGTATTCCCATAATCAAGCCTCTGGGTATATTTCTAAAACACTACTAAAAACCATAGCATGCTGGCAGAAACCAATAGAGCAAATAAATCAAGAAATCCTAACTTTTACAGCTGGTATTTAATAGAGAACAAAGAAACTTTAATGCTTTCCTCAAATCTTCTCACCAAACTGCTAATGCAAAAGAAAGAAGTATGCTTTAGTTTTAAAAACCCTCCTTTCACTGAATTTATTTTCTATGCCTCAGTCAGTACCAGGGAAACGCCACCAGCTGAAGAGGAGGGATGTTTATGTAAAGATAAGCTTGTAGACCTCTGTAGCTGATCCTATCCAATTTCCACTGGGAGCTGCTAGATTTGGAGATATACTTTTTTGTATTTATTTGCATTTTTTAATAATTTTCAAGGAAGGAAACTTAAGCTCTTGCACTAACATTTGTTCTACCAAACAAATCACTTAAGCTCCTTGGGCAATGCGTGTGTGAGTGACTCATGGCATCTCACCAGAGATTACAAAGCTGGACAGCTGCCTCACATGAGCATCAGATGGATGGGACTTCTCCCATGAAGCCATATGGGAGTTGCATAGTAGGTTGGTGAATAAAATGAGAAGTATGTATTTTTTATGTGATACTTGTAAAAAATCAGATGCAGATCTACCCTTGATCATCTTATGTTTATCCAAATATCCATCCAGGGCCAACTGGGTCATACACATGGCAATACCAATAAGTCATGATGGCATTGATTCTGATTTGTGAAAAACAAACTGAAGTTTGTGAAGGACTTGCTGGAAATCTAAAAGGTCATTCTAAATTAAAGTTTCAAAACATAAGATGACCCAGAGGAAATTAACTGTGAAAATTGTGAACTTGTATTCACCTCTCTCTTTGCACTGAAAATTAATCAAAAGCTACCCTCAAAAAAAAAATAATTTCCATTTTCCTCTACTATCTCTAAACATAGATTACCACAGGAAGAGTCACATACTCACATTTCACTAAAACCTCAATGCTGCTACATGACAATCACCCTGCAATTTGAAAACACACATATGACAATATAAACTCGCCAAAATATGTGGATTTTTTTCTGAATGAGACAAGCATCATAGAGAGAACTCACTATTTTGCCATGCAAATATTTGTTTATTTGACTGCTTTATCTGTTGAAGAACAGAAACACTGTCTCATCATGTGTCTGTCCTTAGGGAATCCAATTTAGCAAAACTCATCAACTCAGATGACTGAGCATGGCTGTTGTGACCTGGACAGCTCAGTTGGCAATGAATGTTTATTTAGATTTGTAACAACAAAACACAGACAAGCAAGAGTCAAGGACACCAGGTAATGTACCCACAAACAAAAATACAGAAAAATACAGCAGCAAGTTCTGCAATTTTATATATGCAAGTGTATACATACCTATGTATGTCCAATACACATTTGGACAAGACAGACAATATATATCCATACAGATGACAATATATTCCCAATATATATTGGGCATATATATGTATGTGTACATACAAAGTTGCAGAATTTCCTGCTATATTTTTATTCAATATGTATCTTGCCAATATGTGTGTGCGCATGTACTCATGCATCTACTCATGGGACTACACAGACGTATATAGAGAATGTAATTAAACATTGTAACTAATTGTGAAAAAGAAATCTAGCCAACTCTAGCTTTTCTCCTTCAAAAACCCATGTCTATTCAAGTGCTTTTGTGGAGAACCTTGCTCTCCAATACGACTTGAATATTCATAAAATAGAAATTGCTAATTATGTAGCAGGATGTGGGTCCATATGGAAAATGGTTATGTCCTTAATTTCTAAAAAACAAGACTCCTTCAAGAAACAACTAGAACTCATCCACTAAGCACTCTACTACCTGGGAGTTTTGTATTTCATCCCCTTACCTTTCATAATGCTTCTGCTATGCTGGGGCAAATTTCCTCAAACTCAGATTGTAAAGACTTGAGGACACTGGACTTATTCTTCAAACAATTACTAGATTATAGTTATTGAAGCTTCTCTGAAATTTCACTTCCACTTCACGGAGTGGAGAAAGCAGATGTAATGATACAAGTTTTCTCCCTTCTCTTTCACAGAGTGAGCTTTGTGTACATTTTTTGGGGCAGCAATTTGCTAAGAAACACTGCCTCTTGGCAATTTTTTAGCAATCAGACTGGCCAGTAACAATATAGTGTTTTAGCATGAATAGACAGGCTTGACAGAAAGATCTATCAGCTGTTCAGCCCATGCTGCTGTACAAATGAGAAAATGACTGGAATATTAATTGCTTTTAAACATAAGTAATTACTCATTTTTGTAAGACTACTAGCAGGCAGAAAAAGATAGCTAGTATAGAGTATTATGAAAAATGTTTCGTTTTTCTGGCTTCAACTGTGCATTTGAAGACAAAAGACCAAATCCACTTCTTAGACGTCTCTTGTTCCTTTCCAAGCTGAATGGTATCTTACAGTTTGTGCTTTGCAATGCGAATGTGGAAAAGGGAATGGATTTGATGCTTAACTACTGGAATCCCAATTTCAATTTTGCTATTTTATACCCTCTGTTTGGGATTTGTTAGGCTCTGCCAGTTTTGAAGCAAATGACATGCTGAATTTTTTTCAGACAAAATATTTTTGAAAGATTCATGCACATATCAATTCATGCACATCCTAGAAATATCTAAGGCCCTATCTCCTTGAATTCATGTGCTTGAATGACAGCACATGGGTTTGAAGCTACTTAGGCAATAAATTTAAATAAAGCTTAGCTGCACACAATTACATTGTGAAAAAGTCAATATTTTGATATTCCACATAAATTTATTCACAAACCACATTCCAATATTTATAAACATGCTAAAATGTAGGATTTGCATTACATTTTCTATTCATCTGCTCACCTTATATTTTCAGTATTTTAAATGGACATGCAGCAAACTTTTTCTGAAGAAAATTTAATGTATGCTGCTCAACTAGGCTAGAGTCTATTTCAAAAGAAGCAGAATATAGTTGGTGAGAATACCAGGATTTGCCTATCATCTACCAAAAGGCATTTTTTTACAGCACCGCATCAACAGAACTAGTAAGGAAAGCCAAGATTTATGCCACAGTATAACAGAGTCGATTCCTTACAGCTACCTGGCTGTCATTTTAGCACCATTTCATGTCAGCTGAGTGGCTCCTTTCAGCAAACAATCTATCTAGTGGAAAAGAGAAGATACTCTCAGCCTATCCCTTCTTTGGTATTTTAGTTTCACAAGTGATGCTAAATGGAAACCTTTCCTGACCATATTTCTAAGAGGATTGCTCTCAAGAATGAAGTGTTTGTTGGCACAGCATCACTGCAATGCATGTCTGCCTTATTCACTATGATTGATTTTTCATGCTGTTTTTAATTGCAGAAATCTTGAACACTGCTGCCTCCCAAGACTAACTTTGAAAAGCTATGAATCATCTGATACAATATTGTTCTTTGTAAGTGTAATTCTATCCATCTATTTGGCTGGAGAATTAATCCAAATGCTTGCCTTTTTATTTCATCAATAGCACCAAATAAAAAAATAATTGTATAGATTTATGAATGTTACCAAACAGGTAGATGTGCTAACATATATACAATTTGACAGCTTTCTTAAGGTTACTCAATGTCTTTCTTTCCTAAGATGGAAGTGCTATAAGTATATGTTGAACGTTACCTAGTCCAAGTACACCACTGCTCTTAGAAACTTTTGTATTGGCAGGAAAATCCCCATAAGAAAATTATTTTTAGACTACCCAAACAAATAGTTCTGCTGCAGGGAAGGGTTTTAGTTCTGTAAAATTAAGTTTGACAACAAGAACAGTCTGTTAAGTCCCACTCTTTCATTAGGCTAGAACATACCTGGCATGCTGATGGATGACTGTGATTGAGGTCCCACTGGGAAGATACTATGTCAACAGACTTTTCAGCCATATTAAGCAAATTCATCCAGCCTTGGAAAAGAGACAAATGGGATGGTGCACTGTCTGAATAGTTGATCCCTTCAGGAATATTTTCCACGAGAGCAACCCTGAGAATAGATAAGGAAAAAATAACCACTTAACAAAAGTACTTTTCTTTATTAGAAGGCTCCAAATTGTAAAGAACTTCAGATTTTGGGCCTGGGGTTGAACATCTGCTCCCAGAGGCTCTCAGCAGTTTGCCACCCTGTAACTCTGCAGCATCTGACTGTCATGCTCCACACTTCCCAGAACAATGAAGTGCAGAAGTGACCTACTGCTAATGCAGCAAAGCCAATCAAGCTTTCAAAGCTCTGCAAAATTAGCTTACACAGAGAAAAGGTTATTTCTTACAACACAGCAAGTGGGAACTAGTCCTTAAGGTGAGCTTGGGAAGAATGAAACGATCTCCTCTTGCTTTGCCACTCTCATCTCTGAATATGTTTTCTTCTCTCTAAGAAATGTGGCAAGATGCACACTCCCTGGCATTCTCTTAGGTCTGCTTTTACACCTGACATTTTATTACATTGACGTCTCTTAATATGAATTCTCCCTTTCCAACTGCTCTAAGCTACCCAATTTTTCTGCTTTTGTGTATCTGTGTAAGGCTCTAACTGGGACCCAGTGGTTAAAAAAATAATTATGACCTTTTAGTTTCTTGCTCTTTTTGGAAAGCTCTTTGATCTTACTGTCTACAGTTTTCAAAACATTTTCACATTAGAGTACACAAATTCATTTGGATACAATCACACCCAGGAAGCCAAACAAGCCTTGTAGCAAACTGTCAGCTCAAAACATGCTCCTCTGCTTCAGGAAAATGATGTGTTTCATTCAGCACCTCACTGCTAGTGCAGCAGGTAAAGCTTCTTTCTACGCTCAGTAGAGGAATTTTAAAATGAAATAAAGTCAAACAAGTTCTTCAATTATGTCTTTAAGTAAAGAGAATAAATTTTCATATAAATGCCTCCAGCATCTGCCACTTCTACTGTGAATGATACAAACCAGATGTAGGAAAGCTGTAATAGGAACTCGGAAAACACTCCTCTACTATATACAAGTACATCAAGCATTTCCACACTGGTTTTGTACTTGTCAATAGCGTTAATTATCAACTCCAGTAACATGAATATAATTTGTAAACTTTAAGTAAATCATTATTACAAAATTCCAGGGTAAAAGGGATTTGTACATGTTTTGACTCTTAGAAAAACAGATTAGTGCAGTATATACTATTAATTCAGTTCATCCTAGAGTGTTCACATGGAAACTTTTAGAGCTATTTCAGAATATCAAACATGTTTGTAAAGAGAACCCATTAAAAGACTGAAGATTGGTACTCTTAAACAATGTTAAGAAAACCCAACAAGAATTGTGATAAAATAAACCCGTGGTCATTATCACACTCAATCTCCTGGCCTGGCAAAAAATCCCTCCACTCAAACCAGAACAGGTCCTCCTGCATGTTCTCTTATTCCCCCAAATCTGTCAAACAATGTCACCAAGCTGCAATTACCAATGACACTCTCCTCAACTTCCTTTGAACACGCTATTCTATTTATTAACATTTAACTTGGCTGCATTGCAGTAATGGAGATGGAAATCATCAAATAAGCTGTAAAATGTAAAAAACACAACTAGATTTTTAAATGTCTTTAAAGTATATTTTATTCTAAAACATTCTACCTACCTTGTTTACAAACTTTCTGAAATAACTAGTGCTCTAAAAAATGAGAGCCCTTTTAAAAATATTTAAAAATAAACTATTTTACTCTAACATTCAGATGTTTAGGCTTACTTTTGCCAATAATCCTGTTACAGAACTTCATAAAACTTTGGTTAGATCCCTTGAAAGCTTTGTTCTTTTTCAATAGTTAAAATTACAAATCATATTGCAGTTCTTAGCATGCCCATGTTTTAGAACTTTTTATGGAGAGTTGTAGGATGGCCACCTTCAAAGGGCAGAAAATTGAAGCTCAGAAGATAAAGTGATCTCTACAAGGACATGAAACCCCCCTCATAATCCAGTTGAAAAGATCAGAAATGAATGGACCTCTTTCTGAAATCTTCCATCCCCAACTCAATCACATCTAGATACAGTAAAGAGTTATTCTGAATATGCTTCAAATACATTCTTAATACCAAATAATTTTTCAAAAATAGAATAATGTCAAATGCAGTTCTGATCCATCTAGAATTTAAAAGTGCGCATCACTTCCTTGAACAAGTAGTGACCAAAATTTCCCAACATTAGAATACTGCCTGACATACACAGTGTTTTCTAGTGGAACCCATGCAAAACAATTACACAGGAGCCCAGAAAATAACTAATGAATCAGCCACAGTCACTTCCAATGGCTTTTAGTAGTGTTTCCTATGGGCTGTACTTGTGTCTCACTGGAAAACATTAGCTTAATTTCCACTTCTCCTGTCTCTTTCTCTGGCAAGTTGAGAGCTGCCAAAAACCTAACCCTGCCACAGAAGGGCTAGGATGATCTGGAGGTCATGTAGCTCAACCCTCCTTGTTAAAGGAGGGCCAATGCCAGCAGGTTGATCAGGACACTATCCAGTCAGGTTTTTGTATATCTCCAGTATCTCCAAACCCAAAACTCATCATATTTGAGATGACAGACCTGACCCAGCCAAACACATACAAGTTAATTTAGCTGTGCATTAAGCTAAAATGCAGGAAGAGTTGTGGGTCATTGCTGTTCACATACATTTTGTTACACATACCATCAAGATATGCACAAAAGATGGGCTCTTTCTCATTTGTCATGGGTTAAAACCTTTTACTTTTTCAAAGAAAGTAGCAAGGGAAATTTATTGGACAATAAGAAACTCAACCTCAAATAAAAAGGGCCCTTGCCAAGGACAAGGTGCCTCTTTCCAAGAAAATTTGTCTCGACTATTGGAATGAACTTGCTGTTCATGGGGAGAGCATCTCCCAACTTCTAAATCTGCCCAGCATTCACCAGGCTGTGGGACCAGCACTGAATAACACACATGACTGCACAGCTCATGCCATAGTATAATTTGGGTTTGGTTGTCCAGTAGAAGCCAAATTCCAGTTTACAAAAGTGTTATTCAAAACAGACACTATCTGGAAATATTTTTCCTACTTTTCCATTTTACCAAGTAGCAAGTACAGGGAAGTGGTCACAGCACCAGTAGATTTCCCTTTAATAATTAATTGATTCTGCCATAAAATTCCAGTGTTAAAACCCAACACCAAGCTCAGAAGTACAACAAAAAGCCGAGCACCAAGTTTTTACACTAAGTGATTTTGTCTTTATAATATTCCCTTTTTGTTTGGCACAATAGCAAAGTTCCAGTGCTTAGTCAAGATGAGTTTAATTAAAACTTCTGTGCAAAAATTTGAGTTTGCAAGCTCCAATTCCATCAATATAAGCTAAATTTAGCTTTCATTTTTGTTCCAGTATGACCCACAAAGAAGTATTCTTCAAATGTGGTATTACAAAAACTTCCAGGAGGGAAGGTCACTCACAGACGTTGAGGAAAGTTAGACATAGCGACATAATTTATTCTGCAAAAATGGCATATTAACGAAGCAAAACAAAACTGTACCATGGTGATTAAAACAGATTTTTCCTATCCTCAAAATCATTAGCAGATAACCTTACACCTGCTGAAGGAAGGTGTTCGTCCCCTCACTGATTTCCTGGTGCTCTATTTCATGTGATAATGCCAACATAGGCTTGTGTCTTCAGTTTTACAGCTGAGTATCCTCAAAACTACCTCACACAGACTGAAAAAGTAGTGTTACACAATTTCTGTGAAGTTAGACACAGAGACAATGGTCTAACAAGAGTGAGATCCAAGCTCCTCTCAGCTTACAGAAATGGGGCAATAGAATGGTATTTAATGCCTACCACAGAATAGACCATGACCTCAATAATAAGACTCTTCTGACCTCAGCTGTGACTTGAATTTAGCATTTCCAAGTGAATTCTGTATGCAGTTAAGGATTCTTGTTCATCTTTGACAGTTCTTTGGTCAGAAAGCAAGAAGGTTCGTTTCTGATGTCGCACCCATTTGTTCCTCAGAAGGAAACAGGGCTTCTTAATTTAGCACATGGGTTAATTAAAGCAGAGAGGGCTAGGACAGGGAAAATAGGCAGATGCTATATGTCTGTCTCTTGAAAAAATCTGGGGCTATTGGCAGAAATTTATAGCTCTGTCAGAAAATGTAGCTCTGACAATTCTACTAGTATAAAAGGAATATTTTTGATGGTTCACACCATATTAAAACAATAAACTCTGGAACATTATTCCCTTTGGTTTATCTCAATCCACAGTCATCCACTAAAGAAAACTCAAGTCATATGCACTTAAGCATCTCTACATCATCTGAATTTACTCACCATTTAAGGGAAGAAACTTAGTAAGAAAACACTGCAATGATTTGTATGAGACAATAAAGAAACAAAAGATGAACAAAGACTTTGACATAAGGCTGCTCTATTTCAGACAAGGGACAGAAAAAAAAATAAGATAATTGAGAAAGGCACAAGAGTTCTGTCCCTACACTATGGTCTTATTTAAAGATACCCTCTTGTGACCCCTTTTTCTTCGTTTCTTAACCCAGAAGCCCTGGAATCACCATCCCCTGGCCTGCAGGACCACATCTACTCACAGAGTTCCAGTTCCACTTATAATGCCAGTCTTAATGTTTATTCCAAACCTACCATCTTTCTCAGATCAGTGCTTTCAATTAAGGCTTTCATCAAGTCTCTTTCAAACCCTTTACATCCTTCTTCATCACATCCCTTCTACTACTCTTCCCCCTCAGATCTAATCATTAGCTGTCATCCTGGGCAAGAGAAACTTCTCTTCAGTTCTCAACTGAATCACAGCCCCAGCTCTTGATTCTGAAGGAGATTAAGAAATGCCCTTCTAGACAGGGTACAGTTACAACTTCAAAAACATGGAAAACAAAATCTGTTTTCTGGGTTCACAGAGAAAATATCCTAAAAAAAATAGGAAAAGTATAGCACAACTGTATTTGGATAATCTACTGAAAGACAATGGTAATGATTTGGAAGATCAAGTGCAATAAGTCTGCTTTGAGATAAGAAAGGGAGCATAAAGGTATCCAGTATATTTGGATAATTACATCTAATTCTTCCAGTATGAGAAGTTACAAAATGTGCTATCACATATTTATGCTATGAATTTCAATTTTAAATAAAATACTTTTGACTCATTATAAGGAATTCAAGACAGAACACAAGAGCTAAAAGTGAAATGCAAAGCAGCTAAGATAGAATTTACAAATGGCTGTGAGCTCAAAAGCACCTGGACTATTAGCATCTGAGAACATATCACAAGTTCTGTAACAGTGCTCTCACAGTCTCAACTGGTGAGGCATGTGTGTGTATGTGTGTGTTTGTGTGTGTGTTTGTGTGTATGTTTGATTGTGTGCAAGTGCCTGAGTACATGCACAATATGAAAGCTCTTTGATGGCATTTACTTGTCTGCTTTTTGAATTTTAGTCATGAAGACTTTGATGTCCAGAGACAAAATCTTGGGATGATGACTGCTTGGTTCCAGATAATTCTTCGAATTAGATCTGTGGTGAATGAGGATAAATTCAGGTTTATGATATTAAATATATTTTTCTGCAGACAGGCAAGGTACAAAGTCTCATTTGAACATTTCCAAGTATGTGGTAGAGCAGACTAGAGTGATGTTTAAAATGAAAGGCTGTGCTGCCTTAAGCCAAAGAGGGCACACCGGTCCTGGGTTTCTGCTCTCCATCACAGAAGCCAGCCAGTGACTCCTCACTCACACTGCTCACATGTGCTAGCACAGCACCAGGGCACCCTGACATAAGAAAGGGTCCCAGAACTTTACACCACAAACAGGACTGGACTCAGAAGACACAGACCTCTTCAGTCAAGTGAGTGGCTTGATCCTTTTAAACATGCAGCTGCAGAAAGTGTCTGTGGCACAAGAGTGAGAAGAAAAAGCCCTGCAAACTTTAAGTATTTACTGAAGTCCAGTGGTAAGCACATCAGTTGATTCCTGTAATTAGAACTTATACGTTTCCCCTTCTAAAGCTGCCTCTTCTTTGCACTTAGCTTCTTTTTTTCTTACTGGTCCACAGAAGCAATTGAAGTATGATAACTATATTTCAAAACATATTTTAACTCCTCACCACTTAGGCCTTTTTATGTTGTTTGTAATCAACTTGAAGATCACTTTGTTGCTGCTGGGCCCACATAATTGTTTTTGTGCCCACTCATCATGATGTCTGGAAGACAAATATAGCATGCGGACATGCACAGCACATCCATTAATCATGGCAGATTTTATGTCCCACATTCTCGGTTGGTACAATATAGAAAATAAGATTTTCAGTCAGCACTTATGTCAGTGGAACAATATTGGGTTTTACCACTTAAAGATCAGACTCAGTTCTGTAGCTCTATAAAACAAATAACTAGAAACACTCCCAGAATACCTCTTCTCTTTGGACTGTCCCATGCATGTGTGAAAAGTATGATACCCTCCCCTCTGATACCATCATCTCCAGAAGAATGCACCAATAATAAACTCTGTCTGTGAAGAATAACGCAGTAGCTGTGTTGTAACACACCATAAGCACAAAAGTTTTAAAAGAAGGATCCACTATACAAATTTACCAGCCATCCAAGGCTTAAACCTGTGAATGATTTCTAATTAAACACATTTTAGGTGATAAAATGAAGTTTTCACAGTTGCATTTCAGATGCAGCTTTCAGTTCCCAAAGGCAAAACTGCATGCAAAAGAGGGAAAGAATTGACCAGATGTTTCACAATGTCACTTCACCCTACTGGGAACAGTATTTCCCTGGAGTCAAAGCAAATCTGAACCTTAGTTGGAAATTCAATCTAGCCTGCCAAGATCATTTTAATACTGGAACCTAGATAGCAGTCATATAAAATATCAAATAAAAAAGGAGCACAAGAAAGAATTAATAGCAAACATTAAAGATCTTCATTTATTTTACTTACATGACTGATACTTGCCTCAGTTCAAAAAAACATAAATAAAGTACGATGAGCACAGAGCCATAAGTAGCCTAAGGACTTTTCATGTGGTTTGTGCAGACTTAGGATTTCTTGTGAATTACACAGAACAATCCACTCAATACTGATCTTTTCCTACACTTTCACATATCCAGGTGCATACCAAAATAATCCTTACCAACTGTCCTTTGCTCTATAAACGTTGACACAAGGATGTCGAAATTGACTGTTGTTTCCATTGTATAAAACTATTTGGCATCATTAGGACTCAATAAAAAACCCTCATAGAAGAAGAAAAAAAATCAGAATCTAATCGAAAGGCATCGAAAAAATACATATAAAGACCATTTAGTAATAAAATACTGTGTGGCTTTGCTTCAGGTTTCTAGCTCTGTTATGCCTGAACCATAGCACTAGCATTCCTGTCTAAGAATACCTAAATATATTAGATATTTTAAAATTATTTCAAAAGAAAATTAACTTGTCTGATTGTTAAAGTCTACATATACAAGCAAAATAAATCTGAGAACTAGTAATCACTAAAAGTATCAACAGCTGAGACTCTGAAATCTCTAACTGGTAGAATTATCATCATAAGAATGCAGAGAACCAAAGAAGTCTTTAGTTTACTGAATTGACTTTTAATTTACTGAGATGACAGGATGCAGAGTTTAGTCTTCTAGACTTCAGTCTGGCATTTCTCACCAATTCAGTAAAAGAAGTTTTTTTCACAGGTTCTGAACATACAAATCTCGCAACAATTTATCCTCTTTTTTTATACCTTCTGTAACTATTTAGACATATACAGGTCAAACAGATAAAGACCAAGTATGCCAGAACACATAAATATCTTATGGACTAATTATAAATATTGCATTGTTTATGACTTGGATAGAATTTTTTTGACACCAGCTAAGGAAAATTATGAAGCTGAGCATCCAACCCATCAAACCAGAAACAAGCATAGCTACATTTAATAAAAATAAGTGTAAAAATATAATAAAGCTAAAACCTACATAATAGAGATCTAGTGTTGATCTTAATTTCAATTCTGTGTATAAATTAATGAAAAGTAAAATCACTTAATACCTGAAATTAACAACAGATTAACCACAGACTTAGTTAAGGCTGGTCTGACTGGAAAACCACTACACTATTCCAACACTATGCCTTATTGTCTCAGCTTTCCCATATTCATCTATGAGAGTCAGTGCCTTATTCCATGAGGGAAGAACTACTTGTTATAGTGACAAGTAGGGCTGCAACAGTGACAATGACATTTGAATCTCCAAGACACAGAATGGATTTCCATTTTAGGACACATTCAGTGTTGTATCTAATCATTTAACTTCAGGTGAAATCTTGCAGGAACTGATGAGCATTTGATCATTACTATCTAAATCCAGCCTGTGTTGGCAGTTCTTGAAACCCCACTGTGCTATTTAATCAGTAATCAGTGCTGAAGCATACCACAACTTTCATATTTTACCTAAAAGTTCAGCACAAAGGTAAGTACATTTACTAAACATCATAATGGAAAGTGGAATGTTTGATAAGGCCGCAAAAAATGTAAAAATACATTATTTGAAGCAAACTGGCACAGCCATCATCACACTTTCCCCATGTTCTGATGGAAGCTGACCTTTCAAAATTCATCAAATCAATAGGAAAGACAGTATACACCATATTTCTAGATTCATGCAATTCTTTGGTTGCTGTCAGAGCTTTGATTTGCGCCCTTTTAAAATGGAATAATGCCTATATTTTCATCAGAAAAAGATTCATAAGGTTCAAGTAAATCTTATTTCACAATCTCCTGTTTGAATTACTCAAAATTTTTTTTTCACATGAAACATCAAGGCACTTTTATGTCAAAGAAAGCAATAGTGTCTCTAGACACTAATCATCATCCATTTCAGAGCATGCTGTAGCTGAATTTCACATACAAGAAGGCACAATACAGAGGTCAAACGCTGCAGTGTTCTGCTCATGGCTCTCTTTATGCACAACAGATATAAGCCTTGGGGATATGTGTGAAATCTATTTAATGGACACAGACTAAGAACAGAAACTGCCATCTGTTCCTCATATATATTTGGGCTTTCTGTAAGACACTTCCATTAGGCTATTGTTAGGCTATGACGAATCATGACAAGAAGCTCTAAAATCTGTCTGTGATACACCCCTGTCCTCATCATGTCTAAAACGTGCTACAAAACTCTTCAGCACCTTATCACGTGCCAGAATAACTTCGTTTCAGACTGTGATTTCACAATAGTGTTTAAAAACAACAGAGGGAAAACAGCTTGCATTTTGATCTTATTAAAAAAATTCATCCCTGACAAAGGATGTCATATCAACGTTTGCATATGACGGAAATTTATCGGGGGCACAACAGCACTTCAGGAGCTCAAATCTGCTCTGTCAAACTTCAAGTAGCTTAACTGGCTTCTCTATGACTATTTCATTCTTCAACTCCCATATTTCTCAACAATTCTCTCATTTTTGTCCCCAGATGCTTATTCATTCCAGCTCCTTGTGGAGCACTTTGTGAGAGGGAGTGAAGGCAATTTCTGTCATGGTTATCCTTTACTGTGATGATGTTTTATACAATGAAAAATAAACTTTGTTGGTAAATGCTCAAAATGCATCCCTTTGAACGAACTGTTCATTCTTATGAGATTTTCCTTCTTCTTGCTCTTGAGAAAAGAACTGCTGGGAGGAAGCCAGAATGGAATCAGCAAAGTCCTTTTGTAGGGATCATTGGGTTTTCTGAAGACAATAGGCTTACTCTTGTATTTTTTTCCTGAGCATTCTCTGCATCAAAGAAGCTTGCTCCAACCATGTGCCATCTTTTTTTTTCCCCACCATCTTTTGCTCTAGATGCATCCTGGTTTGAACTCTACCACTCTCATGGCTCCTTCTCCCCTTGCCTCTCTGTTTTATGTATTAAAGCCTAGATGACCTCTTTTGTTTTGTTCCATCTAGTTAGTCTTCCTCTCAATAAATTTCTTCCAAATGAGCAAACATAATACTGTTATTAAATCTGCAGGACACATCTGTGCATCCTATTCTGATTCTCCACCACATCTGATTTGTCCAGGTAGACTGAAAGCTCCTATTAGTGGCACTTCTTGTTACTCACGCAGTAGTGACAAAGTAGGATCAAATTTTGGCAAATTCCTAGAAGTGCCTACACTAGAAAGAAGCAGCACAGGCTCCTGAAAAACTCTGCTGACAATAAACATTACCCAGCAACATACTTTTAATACTGCTACCTAAATTGTCATCATTCAATTCTTTACATAAAATGCCTCATGCAAGTCTAATCTTGCTTACTGTTTTGGGTGACAGGTTTTTGTGTATGGCTTTTTCTTTGTTTTGTTTTGCTTTTTTTTTTTTTTAATGGGGTTTGGAGATAACTTGGCAGCTTCCAAATTACAAGAAACACAGTAGTAACAACTAAGACTTCTAATTACTATTTCTAATGATAACTCTTTGGAAGTTTCCTACAACTTTCCTTTAGCTGCAGCAAATACAAAACCAGATATATAGCTTTAAAAATGGAACCTGTGGACAGTGTGTAGGACGTTAAGTAGGTATTCCAAACTCAAATGGAGAATGTTTCCTGAGTGATCAAGTCTCTCTCCTTGCTACTTCAGGCAATGTTTCATATGCTTTTATTCTTAAATTATCATAGACTCACAGAATATTCTGAGTTGTTAGGGGCCCACAAGGATCATAAAGTCCAACTCTTTAAGTGAACGTCCTCTGTAGGGATTGAATCCATGACCTTGGCATCCAGATGAGGAAAAGACAAAAGGACAAGCAAGAGTTTTTACCACCACTTGTCATACTGGAATATTTTTATCTTGCTGCTTTCCTAGGCAGAAATCTGCCTCATTTCGTATCCTTTTACCTGCTCTAGCTTTCATCCTCAATAACTGAGATCCCACCCTGCAATTTCTCTCTCCTGTGCTATTTTCATGGATGACAATAATTTCTCTTTTTAGCTTTCACCCCACATAGCCAAGTGTTTTTAGCATCTTTCTTATTAAAGCAACTTTTCACTTCTAGAACCTTCTCCTACTAAGCATGAGTTCAACTTTCTTGATTACCCATGGTCAGTTACACACAATATTCCAGATTAAAATCATTGATGCCTTTCAAAATGGCATTAAATACTTGGCACTTTTCTTGCCAGATATTAATAGTATTGCATCTATCTCTAAGCAATGCTATCTACTTTTATTACAGTTTCCCTAAGGAATTGTTTCCCTTAAACAGCAGAAAGATAAAAAATCTAGTAAAATTTCAGTGGGACTACTGCTTGGGAGTGACAAAAATTTAACTGTTAACCAAAGAAGTACTTATATTCCCATGAGAAACCAAAATATATATTTTCAAATCAACAATTTGAATAAAGTATTTTTCTATAATCAGCACGAGGAAAGGGCATTTTTTGATCATTCAAATATTTTCTGCCTTCATAAAAAAATTATTTGTTGTTCAAATTTAATTGTAATGATCTCTGTAGGGCGATGTATCTTTAGGAAGCTCTACAGTCAGCTGCCATTCCCTACTATTGTCATATCCTGCTTCTGCATGACTGCTGTAATTTGTAAAGCTCAAAGAGAAAAATAAAGTAAAAAGATACCAAGACTAAAGAAGTAAACCAACTAAAAGCCAGATGATACTGAGATGTGTAACAGGCATAAGAGAAAAATCTTTCTACAACCCAGTTTGAAAACTGGAAGCAACATGTTCCAATAAAACAGCTGACATGTGAAGTAGCTTTTTCTCCAAGTTGTTTCTAAGAATGTTTATTATTATTTTCATCTAATTAAAGATCAGACTGACCTCAGAACTTCAGGATTGATAAACTCCACAAGATATGAAATGGGAGACATGTTGTTAAGCAAGGACAACAAAAAGAAGGTAAAAATACAGAAAATCTGTGAAGAACAATTTTGAGGTGTTAACCCAGTCCATGCAATAAGAAATTACATGATGGAATCTGAAGGAAAAAAACCCCAAACCACTAAGAAATTGTGCTGAAAAGATCCAGGATTAATCCTTAACAGGAGATTAACGACTGCCAGAATCACCTCTGTCATACTGAACTGTAGGGAAGGCAAACACTCCTCAAAGAATGCACACAAAAAGCTCACAGGACTATAAGGAAGAATACTACTGCAGAAGAGAATAATGAGCTCCAACTGGCAATCCAGCAAACAAAATGGCAGACAGTATTATTAAATAATTTAGGTTAGATGAAACCCCTGGAGGTCATTCAGTCTAACCTCCTGCTCAATGCACGTCCTCTTAGAACAGGTTGTTCATCACTTTGTCTAGTAAAGTTTTTGGTATCTCCAAGGATGGAGATTACACAATCCTCTCTGGGTGCCTGTTTTGATATTTAGCACTCTAACAATGGAGAAAAATTTAAATTTAAGAACAAGATTGTGTGATAAAGGCTAATGTTTTACAGCAATTTCCAGCAACCCAAGAAACTGAGTAAGGCTCTTCATTCAATCCCAGTATATGAAAAGTCAAAGAACCTGTGTCAATAATAAAGTAAGATGTCTTGTTCTCATCTCTGTTCTTGCTTTTCATCTACAAATGAATAATTTTGTGATTTGCAGTAATAAGTGATTTTTCTGTAACTCCAGACCATAAGACCATCTCTTGCCTTCTATATTTTCCTGAACTCCCAAATTCTTCCAGTCAGTCACAATATTTCTCATCCTAATCATTGACCACAAAATACACTCATTAGAATAAGAAATAGTATTGATAGTGAGCTGCATGACACAGAGCAATGCACAGTCCCCACGCAGTGCAAAGGTGAGCTGCTTTATTGCAAAAACCAGGCCTTTTAAAGCAGTTAGGCCTTTATCAGTTACATAGCTTTAAACATAACAAATAGAATCCAACCAACTACTACATACCATGATGTGAACACATAATGGTTATATAACTTGTTTTTCTACCTCTAACCCAGCTGAGTCACTTTCCCAGAGTCCTCTTCTACTTAGCCAAAGCAGCAGGCCTGAGTTATGATTTGACAAGGGTAACAAGGCCCTTATTTTATAATTTCATAAGACTTCACCTATATGCAACAGTGAGCATCACTGATTCTCAAAAAATCCTGCTGTGCGTTCCCTGCTCATGATGTTACAGTACCGTTGCTGCCCTCCCTTGTGGCAATTTCTCACCCACCAAAATGTTTGCTCAGCCTGATTCAGAGTACATCAGTAGATGTACCTTACCTTGCTAAAGTAATTACCTTATCACTGGAAATACATTAGTCTGTATTATTAAAACACTTATAATCAGTGTTTTTCTGATTACCTACCTCATACAAAATAAAGGGAATTTTTATCCCTCTTTCCAACATCTGCATTAAAGTATTGTGTAACAGTGAAGTAAAATTTACAGGCTGGGGTTTTTTTTTTAAAGCAGAAGATATGTTAACTTAAAAACACTACCTGGGGAAGCATAAAATTTCAAGTAACCTATTCCAAAGAGACCAGACTTTCATCACAACAGATGAAAGAATTTTTCTTGACTTAATCATAAATTATAATGAGCAAATTATAATCAGTAAATTAAAGCAATACAGATGGGATGTAGAAAATTCACTTGCGATAGCAAATGAGAGGTACGAAGATGATTAATTAAATTATTACAGAACAAAACCAACTGTAAGACAAGAAAGGTTGATACATAAAAGCAAAAATAAAGCTTCTTCCAAAGGAACTTCAATAGGAACACTAAGTAGTAAACCAGAAATATTCCCCAACATACTCTAGTCCAGCATTTGTGCTTATAAATTAATTTGGATATTCACAACTAGAAATCTGTGTATAAAAATAGGTTCAAGATCAGAGGAATCTAAAATGTCCTATTATTTTGCCTAATACAAAGTGATTAGAAATGAAACCATCTTACTTTGATTCAAAAAGAGAAAAAACCTCCACATTTATTGATTACTCATTACTCAGGCTAATCCTTTTCCTATAAAAAACCCTCAGTATTATTTAATTTTGCCATTTCTGGTATTTTGTGGACCTAAAGTTTCTCATTTAACACAACTCAAGGCAAGTTCATCAGGACTGCCTGCAGTACCCATATAGACTAAACTACCACTCATTCTCTTATTCTGTCTCTAATACTTCTCATAAGCTATGTGCTGTACTATCTTACAGTAAACAATTTATCCAGGCTTACTCAAAGAATAAAGATTGACAAGTCTACATTGCTGAAATTTTACTTTTCCACTGTAAAATAGAAACATCTAATGAAAATTCAACATTTTGAGGTACAAATTGCATAGCTCCATGCCAATCTTCTCAGGAGCTCTATTCACTCTAGCTATTAAGTATCCACCAGAGGAATTCACTATAATTCCTCTGCTGGATATTTTAGAGATATAATGAAAGGTTATTGCATCCAACATTCTCACAAGTTCAAGACTAAGTTCTGTCAGGTATAGATAGTGTCATTCCTGGTTTTGTACAGTATCTAACATATCCTGGACAAGAATACATTGCACACCATAGGCAATGGTGGATTTAGGACTATGTCAAGATAGAAAAGATAGATGAAAGGACAGACAAAAACAATAGGTTACAAATGGACTAATTTATTGTTCATAGGCTTTACTGGTAAAAACACCTGGAGCCTCAACAAAAAACCTACAATTCAGATTAGGTGCCTACCACCTCATCACACAATCTTTTGGAGCTACTTCCCCAGTCTACCACTATGGAAGAAGATGTTTTGGAAAGACTTCACATCTCTGTTCCCAAATCCAGAGAAAACTCAGGGCTGAGAAGGAGCAGGGGAGTTTGTTTCTGTGAGCTGCTACTTCAGCTATAACTGATTATAAGTGTTTAATAATATCTGTCCTGAAGGAAGAATTTTGATGACTCTCTTTAATCAAACTACACCAGTCAATGGAGATGCTTTGGCAGGAAAAACGTCTCCATGTCTCTGTCTCTTGGTCTCAGTGACTACAATGAATAACACAAATTACTGATAAACTGCACAGCACCTTCAAAACAAAGCCCTCCTTAGTGATGCTCCAAAGATAGAAATGCAGACAAAACCACAGAGAACAAGAGACTCTAAAACGTTATAGTAATGGTGATGGGAGAAAGAAAAATGGTAACACAATATCACCTCTTTATCTCTCCTATTTGTCCATTGGCAAGAAAAAACTTCTCACAAAAGCGATAGGTTTCCTTCAGCCCTCCCAGGTGCAAGCCAACTGTTTATGGAAACTGTTCACAGATCTCTCATGTGTCCCTCACCTGAGGAGGCAGATGGTAGATTGTGATGAAGCAAAACAAATTAAAATCTAGGCTCCCTAAAGTGAATAACAAAATGCCTAACACTTCATTTGGAACAGAACTTAGATCCAACTTATTCATTTCAAATAACCTCCAGGAAATATACATGAAGAATTCTGTAGAGGTTCACTTTTCAAATCCATTAACTGCCTGTTTGATCTCATTAATAATAAACTTTAGTTAATTCTTGCCCAGCAATTTTATGCACTTCATGATTTTATGCATACAAAAAAAAGGACTAAATAATTAGTATGTAGAAGGATTACAAATGTTCAGTTTGCAAGGAATTAAAGTTGCAAGTGAATGCTTTTAACAATCTAGTTTAAATGGTTATTGATAATCAAAAGCATTGTAGAAAAAAAGCCATTTGAGGCTGTGTAATAGCTGCTGTAAGGAACAGGATCCACTTAGGAGCAGCCTCATCAGTGGGCCCACACACATAACACACAAAATTTAATAAATCACACACTTGCTCTTTACAGAGCTGCTCATTCTACAGGTCCTGTGAACTCTGCCTTATTTCCTACCCACAGTTTCCACAGACAGCACAAAACACCTCACAACACACACACACCTGGCTACACCCCTGATATGGTGATTAAGACACCCATCCAAAAGGGGACATGCAAAGAAAAGCTTACAGCTCAGCTCATCTGCTTTCCATCTACTGCTCACTCTCTAAAGACAGGCACACATCCTCACCTGGTAGGGTCATGAGCTCAGTGGTGTGAGCTCTGCTTGGTTTTATCTGAGCATATCTCCCAGACCAGTAACTACCCAGAGGAATATTTTAATTGTGAAACCCAATTTTGCTGAAGGACAAGATGGAGACATCCGCTAAAAAGGCAGCAGTGTTAGAAATGCAGAGTACAAGCATCCTTGGTTGGGGTACATTTTTCATTAGAGCATTTTTTTAATAGATTAAAAAAAATCCCAACCCACTCCCCCCCCCCCCCCAACATAGATTATACTCTGGGCTTCAGCTTCTAATTCCTGCAAAATTTGCATTTCAGTACACAAGGTGTGGTTTGGGATGTGGAACCAATGCCAGCAAGCTCCAAGATGGACTCAACACTAGTAATACCTCCAGGGTAACAGTTAAGTAGATTATACTCTGGGCTTCAGCTTCTAATTCCTGCAAAATTTGCATTTCAGTACACAAGGTGTGGTTTGGGATGTGGAACCAATGCCAGCAAGCTCCAAGATGGACTCAACACTAGCCAAGGCAATGGTGGTAATACCTCCAGGGTAACAGTTAAAAAGGGGGGCAAAAACTATTGTGCAAGAGTGATTGCAGATGTGGAGAGGAGTGAGAATATGTGAGACAAACAGCCCTGCAGACACCAGTGTCAGTGGAGACGAAGTGGGAGGAGATGCTCCAGACGACACAGGTGAGATTCCCTTGCAGCCCATGACGAGGCAGCTGTCCCCCCTGCAGCCCATGGGGATCCACAAGGGAGCAGAGATCCACCTGCAGCCCATGGAGGACCTTAGGGAAAAGCAGGTGGATGTGCCTGAAGGAGGCTGTTACCCTGTGGAGCAGGCTCCTTGCAGGACCTGTGAACTGTGGAAAGAGGAGGTCCATGCTGGAGCAGATTTGCTGCCAGGATTTGTGACTCCGTGGGACGCACACTGGAGCAGGGGAAGAGAGTGACAGTCCTCCCCTTGAGGAAGAATGAATGGCAGAGATAACGTGGCCACAGTCCCTTCCCACCCTCCAGTACCAATGGGGAGAAGGAGGTAGAGAACCTGGGAGTGAAGATGAGCCTGAGAAGAAGGGAGGGGTGGGGGAAAGGTGTTCTTAAACTTTGGGTTTATTTCTCATTATCTTACTTTGATTTGATTGGTGATAAATTGAACTGATTCCCCCAAGTAGAGTCAGTTTTGGTCATGACAGTAATCAGTGGGTGATCTCTCTCTGCTCTTATCTTCACCCATGAGTGTTACATTCTCATTCTCTCTCCCCCACCCGGCTGAGGAGAGGAGTGATAAAAGCCTTGGCAGGCACTTGGAATCTGGCCAAGGCCAACCCACCACAGCATATTGTCTGGTCTCATTCTGGCATTATCAAATGGTGAAAAACTTATTGGCCACAGGAGTAAAAACTTCAAAAAACAATACTGAAAAGAATATATTCTAATTTAGCTGAAAGAGTTGTTTGGGACAGGACTTACTCTTGTGCCTGGGGAAATTTATAACAAAATTCCACTGACTTGTTTTAAAGTATCATGACCAAGTCTTAGGTCATTAGGGTTGTCCATGTTCTGAGTACTGCAGAGATGATAAGGAAATAACTTACAATACTCCTTTGTCTGGACAGTTTCTATCTTATTTGTCCTCTCCCATTAGTTGTACTCTGACTCAATTCATCACAATTTTTATGATGAATGCCTCTCAATATTTCATTTACCTTACAAAGCATTCATAAAATAATTATTTCAATATAAAGTTACATGTCTTCGCCAAATAATGGTTTTGCCTTTTCTCCCCAAGTATGTTGTAACACAACTTCCTTTACCAATTTTCCTTAATCCTTCAGGTCTTGGCTGACAGAATCTCAAATACAGATTAAGTCACCAACTCAGTTCAGAAGTTTATGGTGGCACATTCTCACTGCTTTATTTGATTATCCAGGTTTTTAAAGTTTATTCTGGAAGTCTATCTTGGACAAAAAAATGCACTTGGATTATAACACAATCATTACTGTCACTTAGAGAACAGATATAAACAATTTAAATGATTCTTATTTTATACTCTCTATATTTTTTTCCTTCTATCTGGCTTCAAAGAAGAACTAGATTAATAAAATCACTGTTTTATTTGCCACTAGCTCAAATACAAACAGAAAAATACAATTTTTACCACAAGCCTACTTATAACAGAAAGAGCTTTTTTAACACCTTACAAACACACACAGTAAAATAGCTATCAGTCTATAAATTGCATGTCTGGAAAATAACTAAATCTTTGGGAAACTACTATGATCTCTGGAAGAACAAAGTTAAAGTAAGTATGACACTCAAAAAAAGGTCACCATGTAAGTATGTCTTTTCAATAAGATCAATGAAAACTACAAAATTACAAATTCCAATGGAGGTTACTAAAACAAAAAGGGCAAACAGACAGATCTGAAGCAAACACTGTCAACACCCTTCCACCCCCTCAAAAAACCCCACAGGCAGAATGCATAAGAAGCCAGAGGTGCTCTCCCAGTTGCCATGGTACATTCAAGCTCTCAAGTTTAGGACCGACCTTTTAGGTGCTGACACTTGGAAATGGATTTGGCTTATTCCTGTTCTCTCCACTCTGCAGCGGCAATGAAAGCAGAGGAATATCAGATGCAGACTCAAGAAAGTAGCACTGTGAACAGCATGACACAGCAGGGCACATTTTGTCAAAAAAATACTTTAAAAAATATTTGCTCTTTCAGTAGCAAATAGACTCCAGTAAAAAAAAAAATTAGAAATGGTCTTCAGTAGCATGAAAGTGATGTTGTGTCATTCAGACACAACTGAGCACAGCTTAGCACAGACACTGAATGTCCCTAAACTTGCTCAAATTCCAATAAATAAACCTCTAATGATACCCCAAAAAGGAAGAATGCATGTATGCTGTATCAAACACAAAACTTAAGAGTATAGTATAATACTACCAAACCTGAGAATGGCAGAATAAAATAGTGAAAAGACAGTTTAAAAATAATTTTGCTATGTAAAAAAAATGTCGGTAATTCTAGTCTAGAAAACGTAGTATGCTTAGCAAGATTTTCTGTAGGCCTCATGCATGAGACCAAAGAAGGATTTTATATATTTGAATCAAATTAATTCCAAATTTTGTTGGTTATTATTTGATTTAAAAAAATATGACATTTAATTTAGAAAAAATTAAGTAACAGAACTCAGGTGTAGCGTTTGTGGCAAATTAAATGTAAAATTATAAAGCATTTTAGTTTGATTTTTAAAATGTAATTTGTTTTTACATTTTAATGTATTAGTCCCCCGCTCCTGATATGGAAAAGTAGTTTTCAGTATTAACTGAAGCTCATAATAACTATTTTACATTTATTAACTCTATATATCTTCTAGACAGTTCTTCCTTAGCTCCTTCATTATTGCTAAATTTTAATTCTGTATTTAATAACAGCATTGCAATTGTAATTTTGAGAGCTTTGGTCAAAGAAGTAATATGTTAGTTAATTAAAATAACAACGTATCTTGCATAATATAAAGGGAAGTTTTAGTAAGTTTTCAGCCCTAGAGAGTCTGAACTGGAATACATGAGAATCACATTACTAAGTGTAAATCCATCTTTGTTAAAATATGGGAACATGAAAAATTTACTCATTATTATATTTTGTCATTTCATCTACTAAAACCATGAAGCAATAGCCACATAACTTATAATTATACTGTTGTTATGAAGTGTATCAGTGAGCCATAACAGAATGATCTCATGAAAAAAAATTACTTCAGCTTCAAAGCATATGAAAGCCAAAAATAAGCATTGTTGTCTTCTCCTCAGCACATAAACAGACTGTCCCATGAGGGTGGGACTGTATGAAAAGCAAACACGTTCTGCCATTGCAAGCTTGCTCCTACAAGTCAAATAACTAAAAGACAACAAGCAACTAAAATGAGGATTAGAACAATAGTTGTTTATTGCAAAAAAACAGACAAACACAAGAGCCTCATCAACAAAAAAAACTAAGGAGCCTTGCTGACATAATAACCTATGCTGAACATCTCCCTCCCCCATACCACCCCTCAAAACAACAAGCTCTGTACAAATTAAAATGGGGACCTTTTATCAGTCTTATAGTTTAATTCTGTGTTGGTGAGACATCAAGACTACTTGAGCTGCACTTGATTGACTGACTTAGGGTTTTTTGGTGCCTTTGCTCCCAAGCATTCCATGAGGATATAATTTAAAAAAAAAAAAAGTTGTAGGTAGAAGACATCAGAAGACATTTTTCTATCAAAAACTATCAAGACTCAAATCCAGAAATCACATACACTAAGCACCTTCATGTATAAACCCCAAAACCTCAACAGCTGAATTATTAACTACCTGGAGTTTGGACTTTACTGTACTACAAGAAGCAACAAAATCATGAATGAACACACATGAATAAAAGAAAATTACTGCAATTTTTCAGCAAAATACTGGTAAGCATTAGCAGAAGCTTTTTGCTGCTAGTTAGTAGTCATACACAAATAATGGCATCTGTAATGAATATCACTTTTCCCACTGTTCTCTTCAAATGCAGAGTAAAGTTTCAGCAGCTTGAAAATGCTTTATCTTTTATTATCTCAAATTGTTTCTTTTTCACTGCAAATGGGATGTGTTCTTTAAAAACCTATTGAATAATCAATGAAATAGGAAAATTTGTGTTATTGTTGCACTACTTTAGTGCCATGCCAAAATACAGACTTCCAAGTAGTGCTGAATTTACTAGAAATGCTTTTCATATTAAATAAATACTAAATTAAACTGATTTTTGGTCTTAATGAGAAAATGCTGTTATTAAAAATATTCATTTCACTCTCATATTAATTAAAAAAACAAAAACAAAAAAAAAAGCAGCAGCTAAGTATTTAAAATAAGATAAATTTGGGGATGCGGGGGGAAAAATTAAAATTTAAGAGATTAACTCTTCAAACAATGAAAACACTTGGTAACACAGGTGTCTTAGACTAATTTGGAAGCAGTTTGTGATGAGGACTCTCTCTTCAAATGAGAGACCAAGCAGAAACTCTTTACTCCAGTACGGACTTGCAGCAGTGTTTTCAACTTCCAGCTCAGGAATTACTGCATTGAAACATGGTAATTCCAGAGTCAGGTAATTAGCAATACTCCAGCAGAGAGACTCAGAGACAAGAAATAAGCACCCAAAGGGTGGAGATGGAGACAAGGTTCCCCAACTCATTGCTGGTGTGAGCAGTGGTCACAGAACGTTTTCCTACAGTCCTGATCCTTTCCTACCCATGGGATCTGACGGAGGGGAGGTGTGAGAAGTACTTTAGGAAAGAGGTGACCACAGTTTCCCAAAGAAGCAAAATGCCTGGCAGTAACATTTAAAGGTTCAAGAGGGACACAAACAACCATGACTGCCACATTAGCAATGTGATAGAGAATTCAGTTTCTCCGTCTCAGTGCTCTGCTCCCATTGATTACTATCCTAACTACTTTCATCCAATACCAGTATAGGTCCAACATCACACCAAGCCAGAGTGAGGTGAGCAGTGCTTTGCTTTTAGAACACATAACATAAGCTGTTTACACAACAGAAAAGAGCCTTCTAATGTAACAGTAAAAAAGAGCCTTTACTAATTATAATAGTAAAAAAATCCCTGCTAGGAATTTGTTTCTCAGAAAATAAGCAAATGTCCTTTCTTTATCTTTTTTCTCTTTCTGATACAGAGATGGGTAATTTTTATTTAGCTACATTTCATGCAATCAGGTATTCTGCACAATTTCAAGGCTGGCCACTGTGCAGGAGTGTGATGACCTTCTAGTGTTAGCTTTCTAAAACATTGGCACTAAACTGTACAATGATATTTACAACACACCTCATTACAAAAAAAGAGAGATGGATAGGAGAGCTCAATGCTTTGCCACTGCTTTTGACCTTGAACAAAGCCTAACACAGAATATTTCCTGGGGACTGAGGAACAATAACCAAAGGTTAGTTGTTTTTCCACTCTAACCCCAGCTATTTTGTATTCCTAACTTGTCACTTATCTGTAGGAAGAGTATCCCACATTAGAGTCATTATTAATAAAAGGCCAATCAGCATTCTTGCCTCGCTAGATGGCAAGACACATAGGAAGTACATTGAGCTTGAATATGTCAAACAAATGTCCCTCTTCATTGTCATATTATTAGCACAGAATGAGTTCAAAGAATGGAATTACCTGAAACCTGGAAGAAGGGAAAAAAAGGTACATACCATCATCATGATGGATAGCTGGATCTAGAGAGCAAAGGAGAGGAAAAGAGAAGATGCAACAACAACAAAGATTGTTATGAGGACAATTTACTTTCCACATGTAATAAATTAGTTCCAAATAAAAGGCTGCATTTAGAAAATGGATGTTTACTCTGATTTTGTTACTGTTTAAACACTGCACATATGTGCCTCCCAAAGAAATTAAAAGCAAACTATTTGTTGTTTGTAGATAAGTCTTTGAATTTGACTAAATGCTTTTATTATCTTTAGTATTTTCTTTTAAATAAACTCATCTTGGTTATAACTAAAAACAGTAAAGTCAGAATTTGTGAGTTAAGGCTCTAGGCACAGCTGTTCCATTCTACTTCCAGATGAAAGATACCATAGAAACAAATAAAACCTAAGTTTTTTTGTAAAGAATCTACAACTAACACTTTCTTAGAATAACACATATTATTTATCTAATAGCATACTAGGTCAATATAAATAGGGAAAACTTAAAAGAATTTTTTAAAATTTTTTTTTATTGCAACACACAAATACTACACAAATATATGAGGGTGACAATAATGCATGCAACTTTAATACCATAAGACAGCTAATTAAACTTCAGTCAGACCCACTGATAACTCCTCTATCTTGCAATATGGATTCTCAGATAAGCTTAAGGATAAACAAGTTTGGTATAGCAACAGATTATCTAGCTGATAGGTCTTTGATTACCAAAGGATTACAAAGAAATAAGCAAGTCTGGGGTTGCTGAGAGCAAAAAAATCCAACCTACTCTTTTGTAATTAGTGCACGCCTTCAGGGTACGCTTGTGCCAACACCACTGAGGTTCTCAAACAGTGTTAAACATCCCACACTTAGCATTTTTCAGTTTCATTCCCCTGTGGGAGGGTAAAATTTTTTCTACCTTCTTCATGTTTTGCTCACATCAATGGGACTTCCACACTGTGCATGGAACACTGCAGACAGCTCTATGCGACCCAGATTTTTCTTAGTAACTTGAGATAATCTTGTATGCCCCTTTCCTGACTAATCAGATTAAAATTAGACAATACTGAGGTGTACATATTAATCCCATATTTGTGTACTATTGAGATCAATACAGAAATTTCACTACAAAGACCTCCTGTTCTTGATGTTGCTGAATCAAGAGATGCTCTTTAAACACTCAGTATGCACCTTAGTAGTGTTATAAAAAAGTACACAGAAAAGACATTATTTTGGCTTATTATTTACACTTGTGTAAAGCATTCTGAAGGTGGTAGTGACAATCTTCAGAAAAGTAATTTGCTGAACTGCAAACTAGCCCTTTCCAAATCCTACCTGTCCTTGTTATGCATCATCTGATGTAAAACTGAGAGCTAAGACAAAATTCAGCAACATAAATACAGCAACACAGATACAGCACATCAATGCAGATGACGGCACTTCAGAGAAAATTTATCATGCACATTATGCCTGAACAGCTCATTCATGCCAAAGGAGGACTAGCAGAGGAGGAAATTATTGTATTGTTTCAATAGAAAGTACATTACCACAGCGGGAAAAAGCAGCAACATCACTCCTCCCTTTTTTTAAACCGTGGTTAAGGGAAGAAAACCGCATCCTTTGAAACAGTCTTGATAGTCAACTGTTACACAGCTGTTGATTATTTCAGATGAGAGATGAAGTAAAAATAATTTTTAAATTTTCTGTTCTGTTACTGCCTTTTTTAAAATCTGCACGAAGCACTCACCAGTACTTTCTTTTGCAACAGAAGACACAATTATCTTAGTTAAAGCATCTTGCTTTTAAAGAAAAAACAATTTCCTTGGCTCAGTACTCTACTGACTGAGTCATGGGCACCACTGTGTGCATTTGACTTGGCCGCTGCTCTACAGAGCATCAGTGGGTACAAGTAGCTAAATTTTCTGCTGAAATACAGCAGACCCTTCTATCCTGGGCTCTTCTACAGAACTTCTAAGTACTGCATGTAGGCAGATGACCTCAGTGCCATTTGTGAGCCTAGGAAGCAGTCCTTCCTTTGTGCACCAGCAGAGCAGAACATCACCTTTTAGCCCGTTATTTTCTCTTTAAAAATAAAACTGAAAACAAAGGACATAAAGCAAACCCTTTGCACCAAAGTCCTCAGGTGACTGAAAATCCAAAATACAATTGAACTTACTAACGGTAAAAGCTTCCCTCCCAGTTCTTAAAACTTAGCATTACAGCTGTATCAACTACCCTAAATCTTTATGCAGCAGTGAAACATTTTGAAAAGCATTTCTTGGCATCTTGCCCTTCAGCACAAGAAAATTTGCATTTTTACAGCATTTCTGCCTGTCAGCACTACAACATTTTAATGGGTTTTGCAGCTGTGGGGAGAATTGAGAGCTGGTCAGCGGATTCTTATTGCAGACTGCTGAGAGACAAGTGCCTGAGGCTGCTGAGGCAGGAAAAACCAGCTGACCTGACCAGTCTTCACACTCCACAGAAAATTCAAACAGCACCTTTCACTTCCAATGAGTGTACCCAAACAAAGGCCTTTCCTGATCCATGGGCTCTGTGTAGCAAGGAACATTAAAATCCTTACTTTTTTTCCCCCTTGCTCTTAACAAAATAAGCAGCTTTCTGTAAGAACTCATGATAAAACAAAAACTCCCATAAGCTGCACCTAGTACATGGGGTTTAAGTCACAGATCCCAGTAACTACTGCAAGTAAGAGCAAAATCAGAGAACCACAGGGTCCCAAGTTTCTCCTGGGGATGGGGACAGCAGCATGGCTGACTTAAGGGTGCTTCTTCAAAGGACATTACTTAAAGGTACAAGTGAGGGGCAGAGTGAGAGGTGGCAGCAATACCAGGAACTAATCAGCACATGGAATCTCTCTGGAAGAGCTTCATGCTGAGCCAGAAGAGTATCGCAGTACCAGGAGCTGCCATTCCACAGGGGAGTTACCAAGCATCTGGTTGCCCAATTTCAAAGTGTGAATTAAGTTCAGGAAACCAAGTCTGAGTAGCAGGTTAAACACAATTCCCTCTGCTTAAAGCAGAACAGCACATCTTCTCCCCAGCGTCTCTTAGTTAAACACTAATCCTACACATTTCACCCCAAAAGACATCCCTTGGCCAACCCATGAAGAATCTGTCTTGTTTCAGTCAGTACACCTTATTAAATCCTACTAATTGCTGTCACGAAATAGAATCCTTCTCAGGTGTAAAAAGAGCTGATATATTTTGATTTCAAGTCTATTAAAACTGGCATCACATAGGCATATTCACTGGATTAGCTATCTTATGACATAGTCTTCTAATAATTACACCAAAACTAATTAGCCAAATTCTTGTCTTAACATAGTACTTAAAACTGTGAATTTGTTTGGTATTTGCAGCACTGTGGCCAACACAGATTTATCCTCCAGACACTCTCAATCTCCAAATATAGACTCGAGATAGCTCATCTAGGCAGGGAACACGCATGTGTGTGGGAGGGAGTCTGGAAACGTTCCAAGGAAAGGAGTTTATGCCACTTTCTAAACCACTGGGGATAGGGAAAGACCACAAACAGGCCTGTAATGAAAAGCCCAAGGGAAGGGCAAGCACACCACCAGAATCTCACAAAGCCAAACCCAAACGACAAGGTAAAGAAGGAGAGAAGGAAAACAAGTTACAGATGTCTGTCAAGGGGAAGAAAAATAAATTTTAAAAAGCTCAAGAAGTAAGAAAGCAATAAGGAAACATCTTTGTTGCATGCAAGATTTAATCAGTGTGTAAGTCACGAAAAATGAAGTACACACAAGCAGTAAGATGAACTATTTCAAGTCAGAGTTTGTAGATAAAGCATTAACAATTTAACACACCACCATTCATTATTCAAAACATCCACACTCACATGAAAGTTCTTGAAATCCAGCTTGCCTCTCAGGTTTGATGTTAATGAGAGGAAGAGTATTCCCTGCATTCAGGCTTGCCAGTATCCTGCCTATGCGACAGCCACAGTGCCTCTGTCTTCACAACATCAAGGTGCTACATCACTCAGGGCTTAAAAAAAATTAAAACCTTACCCTTGTAAAAAGCAGATCTGTAGCTCACATTATCACATTGTAGACAGCTAGGTGCTACATTGAAGGATAAACTGCAAAAACATGAGGATCCTGAAGATCTGAGGTGAATTGAAATGAAAAAAGATAAGGTACATTTTGCAAAACTTCTACTAAAAAAACCCCCAAAAAACGGTGACCCAATTCTGTTGGACTTAGAATAACAAATCTATCTGTCATGTCTGTTTATTATCTAGAATGCCATATATACCATTAACCAAGAGGCACTACATCATTTAGTCTTCTCTGTTCACTACCATACTGTAATTGAAGATCTCCAGGATATGCTTATCAAAAAACCTACACAACTGTGTTGTCTGCATCTTTCAAAAGTTCATGTTTAATCTTTAGACATTAAAAGGACAAGGACACCATCAGAACAGAAACTTTTTTTAAACGTCAGTTTTAGTTACTAAGCACACTATTTTACTCCTCCCACTTTCTCCTTAGTTTTGAGAAAGGACAAGCCAATTTCCATTTTATTTAATATCTTTTTGCCTGTTAGATTGCTGACCCCTTACTAGGAATATAGAAAGGCTGGACTAGTTTTATTCCTATACTTCTAAATATCTTCATTTTCATGCCACAGTTCTAACATATCCTCAGTTTCTACACAAAAAAAAATAAAAATCCCTCGTACTATCAAGTTTGTTTTCTCAACATCTTATTTGTTCATAAATTCTTAATTTTAGCTGTTTTCAACATTCACTATCTACAAATGTTATAGAAAAAGTCTTTCAAATACATAACATACAGCAGTTTGGCCCATATGAAGTGCCTGTTTCCTGACTCCAGGCAATGCACCCAAACGGCAGCTGGGGAAGCTCTGCCCCCAGTCCATGGCATGCAGCTTTCTTCCTGACAGAAATGAGGACAGCAACGCTGCCCTCCTTAGGTGAAGCCACTCTTGCCCCTGAAATGGCTAAGGAAACCCAGCTGCACACATCAGGAAACACCCTGCATGTGCATCAGTCAGGAATCAGGAGCTGAGACTTCCCAGCACAACAGTAAGTGCTCACTCGGTACCTGTTTAGTCACTGGAAGAAATATCAGCCTCATTCCTTTGTTTGTACCATGTTTACGTCTTGGGTAAATACCATTACCATGACTTTTAAATTGTGTAAAATTCAACAGCTGAGGTATTTAGTCAGTCCTGTACAAAGCCATATAGCAGCCACGAGAGCCCCTCATCAGCTGTTATGCCTATTTAGCTCTTTTAAGCAGCAGCCCATTCACTGTTCACCCATCTGTAAAATACACTAAAATATCCTAACATAACAACTTTAAAAAGCTTCTCAGAAGAACAAAAAGTATTGTATAAATAGTCCCTCTCATATACATTAATTAGTTAACCAGATGTTTTTATTTTATTTTTACATTTAGTTTGTGTCTATGTTCATATTAAACTTTTTATAAGGCTTGAAAATGCCAAATTATTACAGACAAAACTAGGCCTTTTTTTTTTTAATAACGGAATTTATGTTGCTTTTTTATTTCCTTCCACACAACCTCTGATCTTCTCATACGCATATTTTGTAACTGCAAAGAGGAACATTAATTCGGACTGAATAATCACATATCAATACACAAGAAGCAGGAATTTGATTGCTACTATTTTTCTTTTGGCCCATGCATCTTTCTAAAAGGCTCTGATTATCTTGGTGTGACTTGGAATGGATAAATGTGTTAGCTTATGGTCGTAGAAACCAATCAAGAATCAAAATATTCTTTTTCCTCATAAATAAGCATGATTTTATGGTGTTAATAATTGAATGAGAATTTTCTAGGTAAGAGCTCTCTTATCCAGAATAGAAATTAAATTATATTCTATGATGTTGGCATTTACACAATCCAACAATACCCTAAACTTAATTAATGCCCTTCCTGTCCAGCAAGAACAAACAAAACTGCTTTGCAAAACAGCAAAGGAAAATTGAAGGTAAAAACTGTAGTCAGCAACTATTTGAAATCAGCACTGCAAATTCAGCAGATATAGTCAAGGTAGGAACAGTAATAAAAATCCACAGATGAAAAGAATAAAGTACCTAAAGTATCCATTCCCAAAGGACACTGCAGCGATCAAATTACAGAGGCAAGAATCTATGGAAAGGTTCCAGGACACCTCAGGAGTACTAAGATAGGTTTAACTACTGTCAGATGGCTTTATGTGGTATCTATTTGTATTTCTCTTTTGTTGTTTATTTAATTTTGGTTTTGGTTGTGTGGTTTCTTTGTTTTTAGGTTTTTTTTTTAAATGGTGATTAAGTTAGGTCCATCTAGAATTGCATCTGATTAAAAATGCATCTTTATAAACTTGTTGCATTCAAGTCAAAACCAGGGCAGGGGATAAAGGAAAATTGATGGGTACATTTCTGGCCAAGATGAACAAAGTCAGGAACCTCTTCCCTTAACAGACACAAGCTATCTAGATTGATAAAGCAGTGTTTTAAGAACACCAAAGGGAAAAAAAAACCAAAACAACAAACTAAACCAAACACCTCTTTAGGTCTTAATAGAAAGCATTAACTGACTTATTGGTATTTACTCTATGGGAATACATTTTAATAGCAAAATCTGGATTCTCAAAGAAGGCCTGAAAACATAAAACCCCCCTCAAATATGAGAAGCACATTTTTCTTTGGAAATTCTGCCATGTGTACCTGGCCAGAGCAGTACCTCTGACACAGGATCAGTTGGCTGCCCATTTTAGGTATTTGCGTGACTCTTCTCAAGATCAAATTGAAAAATTCATTGTTGTCTCCTCTCTAGTCAGTCCTGAAGAAGTCTTTTCACGTGCAAAGAGATGTACCACTAGGGAAAATAATAGATTGACTGTTGTCCTACAGAGGTTACATCTCTACTGCTTTCCCGCACTGTTCCCCAAAGCTGCTGTAGTGATGGACTGCCTCCAGTTTTGGCAGCCTGTCTTGGCCCAAAACTGGAAGGTGTATGGGGATATCTTTGAGGTGTCTCACATGCATTTATGAAACACAGCAGATGGGACAGCTCTTGCAGTCTGTCACTGTCCCACTGGCACTGGCTGCATCTTTGAGGAGACACTTCCACTAGTCCAGCACTTCCATCTCCACTGGACCAAATACATCACCTCAAGTATCCTCTAGTGCATTTATTGAACCATACGCTCCACCAGCATCTGCAATGAACTGTAAAACATGCACTGCCAAGCTCATATAAGTGATCCAAAACTGGCTGAGAAAAGGACTAGGGTTTCTGACAGTGTTTGAACAAAATCCAAATCACGGCTGCCTGCCTGATGCTGGTGACACATTCATCTTGCCTTAAAGTGTCATGATCAGTACTGAAGCTTATGCATGTTCATATTTTACTAAACTACTGGTAAAAGTGCATTTTTCTCCAATACTGAGCCAGTAGAAGAGTTCTAAAAATTATTCTTATTCAAGCCCAGCTAACTTGAGGAGCTATTCCATAAATTACAACAAAGAAAATTTTTAAAAATCACTTTATTTCCCCAACAGGTTCTTTAAAGAAATGTTTTGATAAATTACTGAAAATCAATTAACTCTATACCTGCCAAACTGGCAGAAGATATCAGATACCATACATGGTCATATATATGAATGTCACCTACTTATTCCAAGAGTTACAATCAGATCTAGAGTAAAAAGTCAAAGCCAACGCTTCCAATGTGCTATCAAATATCCATTAAAAGTTTAGTCTGAGGCAAGATGAATCCTCCCCCTCATGTCAGAAGGCATGCAAATCACTGATGGTTCTCAGAAGAGCCATTTCAACACTTAGTATGTAAAGAAATCAGCTTTAAACTCACCACATTGTGATGCTGTCAGTCATAAGAACTCTCAGCTGTATAATAATTTTGAAATAGTCTTATTTGGAAAGGACTGGTCATTAAATAGAGAACAAATGACAGATCTGCATCTGGCACATGCCAAACCTGCTTTTGCACATTAGTATATTTTTTGGTTTCAGTCTGGTTGGCAGGAAGCAAATTAATTATGGGAAAAAAAAAGAAAAAAACAAACCTTAAAATGTAAAATGAAAAAAATAATAATGCTAATGAAACATTACTCCAGTGCATTTTTTACCCTTGGTCAAGACAATTGGATGTGGGTAGGTTGAATAAAGGAAGAAAACTCACACCGTCCTGATTAACACAGGCAATTGACATCTTGCCCAGCATGCGAGAGCAATCTGTATCTGAAGTGTTACTCACAACGATGCTCTGACTAACTAGAGAGCCACGGACATATGGACACCATATCAGAGACCACTGAGAGGTGACTCTGGCATCACCTGGATTTCACCCACGTGTTCAGAGGAAAATAAACCAGGAAGAAAATCTTCAGAACAACAAAGAAAAACCCCAAACATTTCCTCAAATGTAAAGAGCTTTGGGAAAAGCCAGCAACCACCAGCTCTGCCTGATGCCTCCCTGCAGGGCACTAACGCCAGGAGCCGCTGCCCTTGGTGTGCAACCTCAGGGCCCCACAGGGAAGTGAGCTGCTCGTGGCTGAACAGCAGAGTCAGCTCAAGGCCCCCAGGCCCACCAGCTCTGCACAGGGCTTTGGGCTTCAGCAGGCACCACACCTGCTTCCTCTTGAACACAGCACTGCCCCGGTGCTCGGAAAGGCAGGCTCAGCCACCTACTCGGCACGTCACAAAAACCATCCAGCACCATACACTTCTGAGGAGTATCAAACCACGGTAGCCCAGAGGACACACAGTGCTGCCCTAGGATTAGCTGCAGAACCCAATACATCTAATGCAACCTGACAGTATAATAAGTATCTTTTTCATATACTGCTGTGAGGGTGGAGAAGCAATTAAAAATAAATGGTGTCACTGGAACAGGTGCTTGCTAGGATCTGATGCAAAGTCAGCTCTGGCTGAACGAACAAGTCACCCTGAAATGGAGCATGAATTCAGACAGACACTACTACAATTTTTAGCTACTTTTAATGCCTTTCCCACAAGCAAAAGGAAGAACGATTTAACAGGGAGCTTTATTAAGCTGTGTGGCTATTCTCACCAGGCAGAATAAAAACCTCTCTGAAATGTCATAAATTGGTTTTCAAGATCATGAGAATGACCAGTAATTTTAGATTTAATAACTCTGTTTAGTATAGCCTTACAATCTGGTATAGAAAATGACCTCAGAAATCTTTTGAGTTCTGCTTGGATGAAATAATTTCAGTCTTCTGAAGACATTAACGTGAAAAGAGAAAAGAACAAATTAAGCTGAGAAAGGAGAAAGAGAGGGAAAAAAAGAGAAAATAAAAATATTTAATCACAGAGAAGCTCCAGAAAACTACACAGGAGATAGGCTACTCTAACACATTAATTGCTCCTTTATCCCACCTGCATTATCTAGGAACCTTAAAGTAATAGGAATTTGATTTCTATGTGCTTGGAACATTCTCTGTGGTATCAATTCACAAATTGTAAGTCATAAAAGGAGAAATGAGCACATACTTTAAAAGGCAACTTCAAGAACACAAAACATGTTAATCTCTGTTTTACATCCTAAGAAACACGTATCATGGCAGGAAAATCTGCCTTAAGGAGACTTTAAAGCCCTCTGCCCTAAACTCCACAGAAAATAATTTGACTTAATGGAACAAAGAGTAGGAAAAATAATAGGTTTGTATGTTTGAATAAAATGAGTGGAAGCCCAGACCTATTTGACACAATGTAATTAACCATGAACTATCTACTGGGAGTAATGCAGACAGAAAACGATCTACACAGATCATGAGTTTTGTCACTCATTTTTTATCTGTGAAGACATTCTCTATAGCTGAAAGTAAATGCAAAACAAAACAAAACAAAAAATCCTTTGTTTTTTGTATTTTGTGCTGAAACACAGGAAAAAAATTGTACTCTGTACAGCTACTGTACTGTTAATACACTCTCTTTTCCATTGAAATGCATTTCGAAAAATGAAAAATAAAAGGTAGAATAAGTAGAATTTCTTGTGCAAGTTAAATTTTTTATTTCCCTCCCCGGCTTCAGATGTTGAATGGACTTGCAGGAGGTACACCAGGCCTTTGCAGTGCCCAGCCAAGAAACTTCAATTGAAAGAGTATTCCTTCTTTGGATGCAAAAATAAAAATTACCTCAAATAGAAATCATCTGAAAAATTAGGAGGTTTTATAGTTCATTCTCTGTATCACCCAAAACCAAGAAGAAAATCACAAAGTCCAACCATTAACCCAGCACCACTGTTAACCCTATTCACCACTAAACTATAGCCCTGAGCCCTGTATTTATATCTCTTTTAGCTACCTGCAGGGATGATGATTCTCCCACTTTCCTGAGCAACTTGTTTCAATGCTTCATAACCTTCTCGGTGACTAAATAGTTTTTAATATCCCACCTGAACCTCCCCTAACATAACCCGAAGCCATTTCCTCTACCACTTGCCATGAGGGAGAAGAGACTGACCCTCACCTGGCTGCAGCCTGTTTCAGGTGGTTGAAGAGAGCAGTTAGGTCAGCCCTGAGCCTCCTGTTCTCCACACTAAGCAACCCCAGCCATTCCTCACAAGAGCTGGTACTCCAGACCCTTCACCAGCCCTGTAGCCCTCCTCTGGACAATCTCCAGCACCTCAATGTCCTTCTTGCAGTGAGGGGCCCAGAACTGAGTACTGGATTCAGGGTGAGGCCTCACCAGTGCCGAGTACAGGGGGACAATCCCTGTCCTGCTCCTGCTGTCCACACTGATGCTGGTACAGGCCAGGATGCCATCGGCCTTCCTGGTCCCCTGGGCAGACACTGGCTCATGTTCAGCTGCTGTCAATCCCAGGTCCTTTGCTGCTGGGCAGCTTTCCAGCCACTCTGCCCCAGCCTGTGGTGCTGCAAGGGGTTGTTGTGACCCAAGGGCAGGATCCAGCACTTTGCCTCAGTGAACTTCATACCTTTGGCCTTGGCCCATTGATCCAGACTCTCCAGATTCCTTTGCAGAACCTCCAGAAGATCAACAATCCTGCTCCAATCAGTGTGTCTGCAAACTGACTGACGGTAGACTTGATCCTCTAGTCCATCATGTTGACAGAAAGCATTTTTATGCCAAGTGGAGTAGTTGTTTTGTAAATAGAAATCTTCAGTTGCTCTTTAACAGGCTTTTCAAAATCTGAGCATCTTGTTCTGTTTAGACATTTAACTATTATGCTTGTCATACTTTGTTTATTAAATAGAAACCAGTCAATATAAACCTTGCTATGTTCAGAACCCACGCAGCACAGAGAAAATCTCCTCCACAATAAGCCAGGGGCAAAGCACTTCCAAGGTAAATGAATGTAAGCCTGTGCTGCAGTATGCTTATTTAACAGTGCTGCAAAACCCTACTTAGTGAAATAGCAGAGTAGTTGAAAGAAAGATTTATAAAGCAACAGAAAAAAATCAATTGTGGGCCCTTTTTCACAACCAGAGAATAATCACCTAATGAAATTGAAAGCAATGCATGCAACACACAGTAATTGTTCAATATAAGTAATTATTGTATACAAGTAGATTTAATCTCTAAAACTCAGTGTTGTAGGGTACGGTTGAATTCTAAAGCTTTGCACATCAACAGGAATATTCAGCTCCTCCCCAGGATGCCAATCCTTATTCAAAACAATCCAAGCAATATCTAAAGAAATCACAAACATTGCTCAGGTGTCATCGCACACTTGTTATAGGGCAGCACTGGTTAAAGCCTCCCTACAATCAAGAAGTGAACTAAATAGGCTTTGCCACTCCTGTCATAAACAACAGCAAATTCTTCCAACACAAATCCAAACACAAAAGAGCAAGTGCCTTCATTATATATGACTCCGAGGAGAAGAGAAATTATCAAAAGAGGATCACTGGAACAGAATGCAAGACAGAATCTGCCATAAAAACACACAAAAACAGAAAGCAAGAAAATCCTTCCAATTATCATCAGAGAAAGGCAATATTGAAAAAAAATATCATTACAACAGTTTTAGCTTTAGCTTGGTAAGTATGGAAAGTAGCCACCATTGCTTCCCTTTTTTCCTTGTTCTGTAGTCCCTCTCAAGAGACAGGGCCAAACCCACAGCCAGAGGTAGGAGCTATGCCAGCTGCTACCACTGCTTCAACAGATATTGGAAAAGCCAGTGAGACAAGGATAACTAAGGGCATTGTGAAAACTCTGTAGGATCCCTAGCATGGCTATCAGCATCAACAAGCAGGAGAAGAGGCTCAAGTTGAGCCTTGAACAGCTCAAGTTACCATTAATAAATCAAAACAACCTTGGTTCAAATAGTTTGGGTAGCAGAGACAATCTCTTAATAGTTGTACTTTCTTCAGTTTCCCAAATTGCTGTTTTTAGAGTTTATCGGTCAAATCCAACAAAGTTAAGTAAGTCTTACTGCACAGAGTTACATCAGAGGCTAGCCAAGATTTATTCACAATAGATCAGCCATTAAAATGTACTATTTTCAAATTACAATAATCTAATTTTATAGATTCAGTGTCTAATGGACCCACAGCAAGACAGGCAACATTCCCAGACTGCTAAGCATATCCTCTTAACCAGTCTCATCCATCAGGGCTGCCGAACAGCATTGCTGTGGATGTCTCAAGAGAATAATTTCCATCACATACCGAGCACAAACTGCAAAACCTCAACTTTTCACAGTCACTGCTACTTTTTTTTCCTTTAATTTCAATCAGTTGACATTCCTTTTAATAGGATGGGTAGCATCAGTCTCTCCAGCAATCAGAGAAGATATGCAAAAAAGCTTGATTTCCCATTCCCTGACTTATTTTTGTTACAAAGCCCCCAAGAGAAATAAATACATCAATAAAGAGTAAGGTCATTCTGGGAACATATGCAGTAAGTATTCCCCATGTAATAAGAGCTTAAGAAATGGTTTATAGAAGAGGAGCCTCATGATGAATTACAAGCAGATCAGAAGAGCTGCATTTGTGTTCCTGAACAATCCAATCACAATAACAAAGAGAGATGTAAGCTTTACTGGAAAACACCACTTGCAAAAATTTAGATTCTATAAAGTCTTTTTACATTCTCTTTCTTTCTCTTAAAATTCTATTCTTCCACACAAGCTCCAAAACTTGCTAGCCAGAGAGCTTTTTTAGATCACAGTTCTATTTCAAGTGTATTTTCCTTTAAAATAAAAAACATGGAAATTAAATTTTCCAAAGAAAAGAGCCATTAAAAACTATCATCAAAGTTCTTCTCAAATCCACAGCATCCTTTCTCATCAACATTCTTCACAAATTCAATCAGTTAAAACCAAAAAAAGAGTTATAGGCTCATGCATATAAACTTATATTTGACAAACATTTCATTACAAAAAAAGTTAAGAAATCATCTATTACCATTCAGTCTCAGCACATCCTGAAAATGTAAGCACCTCTTCCTGAATGTCAGGGAAAGTACTCATACAGCCGAAATGTAAGAAACTCTTAGAAGTGCTTAGCCCAAGTACTAAATATATGCCACTGGCAGCAATTGATTTGTGATACTTCAGCTAACTCTGTGATGTATTTAACACATAAAAGACTCCAGTTTCATCGTGGAGAGAAGGACTCAATGTTAGCAGGTAGCAGCTTCCAGCACTTGAATACTGTCATTAGAACTGGTTTCGGCAGTTTATACGCACAGCATTTATGCGCCTTCTTGTTCAGGCATTAGTAGCTAGATCACACTCTTGAATCACTCAATGAAAGGCACCTTAAAATAGAGCTGGGGTCTGGGTTCACTTTTAGCCCTGTAAACACAGAGCAGTTTAATTGACTCTTATGTTTAAAGTCAAGGTGCTGAATTTAGTCTCAGGCTCCTCTAACACAATCCAGGAGGGGACAAGACTGACACATGTGAACCAACAGAACACTAAGCAAAGGTAAGCATTCTTTGGAAAGGCAGGTTGCTGTAACCCACACAAACAGACAGAAGAAATCAATCTCTGACATGGAAAAAAATTAACATCCCCATTTTTCTTAGTATTATGTATTACTTCTACTCTGATTTTTTTCTCCTTTGAAGAATAAAAAGTGAAGAAGATGAAGTCTTTCCTTGGCTAGGCCTACACAGCTACCCAGAACAGAATGGGAACCATTAGTTGATACAACTAAAAGGAAGCATGGTGCAGTAATTTCTGACTGTGTTGAAGTCGTGTGTGCACACTGAAGCCAATGAGCAGAAAGACTTTCCCCTGATCTGACCTAGTTCTGTCAAGGATTCACACATGGAGACAGTGGGTGTAGAGGTGACACATGCAGTATCTTCTAAAATTTGGAAGGCAACACCTCACAGTAAAAGACACTTAAGACTTTGATGGAGAAAAGAAAGCTGGCTGAACTCTAGAAAATTCAGAGAAGATATCAGAAGCCTGCCCAGACCTGTAGGAGTACCATGAAGTGAACAAAACCAAACCTAAAAACAATTATGGCGAGAAGTGCCAGATGGACAGTTGGTTTCAGGACAAAGCTACCTGATGCTGCAAGTATATTCCATTTGGAAGGAGATACAGATTTAAAGAATCCTCTTGGTTTGTTTTTTTCTTTCTTAAGCAGCATGCAAATAATATTTTAGAACCCCATTATAATTAAAAAGACATTACAAAATTTTCTGGATTCTGAATTAGTGCTGTCTGCAATTTAACAGGTGCAGCATATTACAAAAAGGTACTGTCCCAAAAGAGTCTTCACACAAAATGAACAAAGAATAACAGAAATAAGGATCAAAAGCTCAAAGAAACATTAATCCTTCACTAAATTATTCTGAAATGCAAATGTCAATTAGCTCCTACCCAATGTATACCCAACCATTGGAAGGCAGGTTCTGCAGAAACACTGGAACAGGCTGTCCAGAAAGGCTGTGGAGTCCATCCTTGAAGCTACCTACACAGGGCATGACTATGCACATGCCTGAGGAACCTGCTGGAGCTGACTGTTCTGAGTGGGATCATGGACTGGAGGATGCCCAGAGGCATCCTCCAGTCCAGCAATTCCATGATAAGATTAAAATGGATTTTTTGTGAAATTATTTAACAATGATGGGTTTTTTCACACAGTGGATCAGAGAGGGTGCTCTGTATGAAATTAAAAGTTTTGATAAAATACCAAACAAAATACAACTGGGAACGAAGCCTACAAATGATTTTTACATCTGCCTGGTGGACAGAAGAGGCCAAGAAGATGACTCAGGAAAAGCACCGGTCATCACTAATGAAAAGATTAATGGAGGAAGCTGACAGTGAGGAGCAGCAAAATGAAATTCACAGTCAGGAAATGAAAGGCCCAAAAAACTAATCACCTACTTAAAACTAACAGGACCAAAAGTTAAGAGATATACACAGCCATGGCAGGTGTCTGAGGCAAATCTTAATTGAACACTGTCAATACTCATCTTTGTGATAATATCACTAGTTTCCTCTACAGTTCGTAGGTAAGCCACTGTGTCTATAACAGGAATGCATCAAGAAGGAAATAAAAAGCTAAAGCTCCTCCTACACAGAAGGGACAGCAATCTTAGGTCAAAAGGCATCACTGACCTTTCTGGGGAAAGAAAGAAAGAGGCAGTCTTGATGAGAAATAGACATGAAAGAATTGGGAACTATGTGATCCACCTCAGTACTCCATTACTGAAACTTAATGTGCTTTGGCTTAGGATTTCAAAATAATTGATCTAACATAAGGGTCTTGCTCAAAACACACCACAAAAAATAACTTCAAAAAGTGTGCTTTGTTTAACTAACCTCCAAAATGAGAAACCATTTCTTCCTGTTAGGTGCTCTTCCCAATAACACCAAAGGACCATGGCAATTACTTCATGCCCTTATGTAACACACGTATGTTCCTTTCCACCCCAAAAGAGAAGTTTTGTTTGTTACCTCTTACCGACAGTTATTTTGACAGTTCTTTTCTGAGAGTCCATCCTCATCTTCTCCCATAATATCCACTGCCGAAAATATCAGTGCAACCAGAATTGCAAAGCAGCATACCAGTGCAAAGATCACAATGCATCTTTGCTGGGACTGAAAGAGATTAAGATTAAAAAAAAGTTTTAATGGCATGAGCACATTCTAGTCAACGACTTGTGACTCTGAAATTTTACATAAGATCTAAATTTCTCTGAAGACCTTACTGCAATAGCTGTCAACATGAAACACACCTCAAGATGAAAACACTCTCAAAACTGTCCTTCATGTATCACCTTGAGATGTATTTTAAATCTCTCAGACACTGTTTAATAATTCATATCACAAATAATATTCATAATTTAAACTGCTTTCTGTTTGTACCACAAGGAAAGCATTACGCATTAAAATAATGACTCCTACATTAACTACGTATTTTCTGATTGCAGCTCACAGGTAAAGTACACACTCGGGATGGCACTTAAAATTTTGTTGTGTTTGGTTGAAATAAAACATGTCGTTGCAAGAAGACTGAAGAGCAAAGTCTTTTTTTTCCTATTGCTACAAAAAGTACCTGACGTTGTCACTATGACTGTCACAGCCACTCAGACATTTTGGGAAGTCCTTGCCGCACAATATCTATAATATAATGAACACAAATTCACAGATTATGAATGGGATTCAAGGAAACAATGGGAGGCTGTTGCTCAGTACAATAGGCAATGCCTTCCACATCTCAGATTAAATATTAAAACATGGCATAGCACTACCTTATGAAATCTTGCAGTAATAAATCAGATGCACCTGGTAGCGCCCTAAATAAATGTGAAACCTCCTAAAGACAGTTTCTTGACATGCAATTTACATAGCTGCATAAACATAAAGTACATTCTGTTCTGAAACCAAATGTTCAAACAAATATACTGTGCATTTTCCTACTGAAGTAAATTTAAACAAGACCACACCCATATATAAAAAACATCAATGTCTAATTTCTGTTGCAATAGGAATTTTCTTAATTTTCATTATTGCTCCATAATTAAAATGTCACATGAAGGAAAAGGCCTCATAAAGGAATGGGAAAGCAGGAAAGCATGAAAAATGTAAGGGAAAGAAAAAAAACATTACACTAGCAGCTGATAACCCATTTCACAATATTTCCATTGTTCCTTATTTTTGTTTAAGAGGCAGTAAGTTTCAGAGTAGTAGGAACATTTTCCCATACACCTACAGAAAAGTCTAAGTTTTATTTTAAATAAAATTTCCAATACTTCCTAGCTAGTGCACTTCTTAGGAGAAACATGCTCATGTTTCATTTCAGAATAAATAAGATATAAAGATTTTATTTTAATCTGTGAAAATACAAAACACAGCAAACAACTTCTTCAGACAAACAGGAAAAACTCATCCAAAATTTAGTGACCAATGTAGCTTTTAACAGTAATACCAAATGTGTGGTTCAGTTTATAAGCGTGTTTTAAATGCAATACATATTAGACACTTTTATACATTTCAAATATATATTTAAATCTGTATTTCTATTATATAAACTAAAATCTTACCAGAATACAGCATAAAAAAATGTTCTTCAGCCATAACAAAGCCAACTCATGAAAGAAAATTTGGAAAGTTTTTTTTTTTTTTCCTGCTGCTAAGTAGAATCATGGCAACATTGGAAAAGAGTTGTAAATTACTGCACCTGGGTGTCCAGAACTAAGGCTGCACAGTGGGACTTAGGAGAAAGCTGTTAAACACTCTCATTGCTTCATACTACTAGCAAGAAAAACTAAGAAGTGCCGAAGAAAAGCAGGTATTCAGGTCTGGGACATGGCTGTATGCCATTTCTTCACCAGGACACTTCAGACTGCTGTTAGGATGACCATTGTCTCATGCAGGTTTCTGCAGTACTGCAAGTGCATTCACAGAAATTCTTTGATGCAGGTTCCTCCACATGCTGAACGTATGTCTTGGCAGCAATACAGCAAAGCTACTCCCATAACCGGCAAACCAAAAAGAGCCTGGGCTTGTTTTCTAGTCCCTAGGATCAGGGGATGTGACACAGCAGGGCTCACAACCATAGGGCTCTTTTTCCTCCCACATCAGGCTAAATGCCGCCATTCTACACACTGGGACTAATTTTGAGTTACTCTGGATAAATCTGTAGCACGAGCATCCTAGCTGCCACACTGTGTGAAAGAAAGACTTCATGCTATTGCTCCAGGGAGTAATTCCCATCTTGTTACACTGCTATGCAAGCTGCACAACAACCACAGAGAGTAGTGGACCAGCAGGGACCGCATCAGCCTCCGAGGCTGGCCAGTACTCACAGAGACAGCAGGAGATGTTTCACTGAAAGGTGGCCACCGTGTTGTAAGTCACAACACACCTCTAGAAACCTCTCAGCCTGCTTAAAGCTCGAAGGCCCAATCAATATAAAACCTACAGAGAACCAACAATAACATGGTATCACAAGGAGGAGAGGGTGTGGGGGAAAAAGGGCATCTGCAACAGATGCTTAAAGTTAAATACCAGGAAATCGTATGGCAGCAATTTCTAGGTGCTCATGGTAAAGCACTATGGAAAGGGGAAGTCAAAATAATTCTGAATGGATCCTCCTAATCTAACTTTAATTTCCATTCCGCATAATTTTGGGAAATGTATTCAAGGTTTCTTGACTTCTGTATCAAAGCTGAAAATTGTATGAAGTTTAAATCCTTGTCTTTTCATGGATACAGCTTGTCAAGCTCTGCATTTTGTGAGTACTGCTCACTGCAAGCAGCACAAGCTTAGTACCATTAGTAAGAACACTGCTATTCTACCAGCACTAAAATAAAGACAGAACCACACAAACCTATTTTACTGCTCTTATTTCACAGATCCTTTATATTATGCAGTTGTCTTTGACAAGTGTAATGAATTAATTATCTCACTTCTTCCTAAGTACCAGCTTAACTGTATGGTTACAAATAGCATAGGGAATCTTTTAAATCAAAATTCAAAAAAACCCCTGTGATGACAGTAGTTTTTCTTTGAACTCAAGACAGTGCAAAACAGTAAATAACATAAAGCAAAGATTCCACGTTTGTGATCCTCCTAACTCTACATTTTCAGCCACAGGTCTGAAGGGTTAAGTAAAAGCAAGTAAAAAAAATGTAAAGAGAGTAAAGAAGATTTAAAAAAGTTTCACAGTTCATGTTGAACTTACTCCTGCTGAGTGATGGGTTTGTCATTGCATATACTACATTACAAATTAATGTTTGGAAATTGTTTATACTAAAATTCATATTTATACTAGAAAAGAAAGAATAAAAAACAGCTACTTGCATCAAATCAGTCTTCTGAGCCTATCGTTTCGCAACGGTAATAAGTCTTTATTTTCACACACTTTGCCATAATGCTGACCATTTTAAAATAACCTTATTCTAATTGAAACAGATGAGGGTAGACCATATCCCTGATCTATTATACCATCCATGCATGCCTCTGTGTGCATCTATGCGCAAGGAATAGCAGGCATCATTAAAGAATCCAAAATCAAAGTGCTCACACCACTGACAGAGTAGAAGGGACCCACTAGGCTGCTCCTCAGACCCCTGTGTCAGTGGGCTTGGGCAGACTGTTTGATGCTGTCTTGTTGCACATCCCCTTGGCAATTGGGATCCCTCTGAGCTTATGAGATCTATCCTTCTGTTTCCTCCAGTAAATGACCCAGCATTCAAGCCTTCAGTCTTCAACCCTTAATTACAGAATATAGGGATCTCTAAAACTTATGCCATCCCTCTATCCATATATATAATTAATTTGTACAAATATTAATTCCAACAGATATTTATTTAGCCTGTCCTAAAAAATCTAGAGTTGAAAGAGATCCTGTAGTCTTTTCAGGCAACCCCATCCCATATCTAAGCACTTGACTGATGCCTAACTTAAGTCTCTTATGCTGCAACAATCCTTTTTTTCGTTCCTGTACTCATCAAAAACAGTGAAGAGAGCATTTCATTCTCTCTTACATATTTAAAGGCTGCTATAGATGCTAAGAGGCCTGGGTCCAGACCCCCTACAAGTTTGACTATACTGATGGACAGAAATTCTGTTGCATGAAAGAAAAATTTGTTCGGGGTGTAAGGAAGATTGGGAAAAAACTCCTACAGGAACAAAGACTATCAAAAATACTGTCAGTAAAATGTGTTTCTTTAACCTAGCTCAACTAGCTTAAACAATACCTAAGTTAAAATAAATCCACCGAAACACTAATTTCTAAAACAAATCATGGGGATTTTTTCATGCTGTTATAGCTCTACGGAGAGAGTGAGAAGAAAAGCCAAAAGCTGCACAATGGTTATTCAGTACAGTACTATTCAGACTAAAGTTTAATCTGTGAAGGACCTGGTTGTTTATTATTATGAGAAAGGATAGCCTATGTCAATTAAGCTTATCAGAGCCTGTGATACCCATGCAGAATTGAGAATAAGAGCAAGAAAAAGGTCTCCATCTTTACTGTACACAGATTGCTCAAAAGCTGTTAAGAACACTACATTGGCTCCTGAAGCTTTCAGCTTCTTCACAAACAACAGGCATTTCTTTGAGACTGGGATTTTAATCAGGAATTTATTCTTCCTCCAATGCAGTACAAGAATGTCTTCTCCCAAAAAAAGGAACCATGAAATTGCAATGCTCCGTCTACTGATAAAACTGACTATATAACAGAACATATCATGGCTTTGAACTTGTGCTTTATTTTTTTAGACCTATTTACAGACTGAAGAAGCAATACTTATACACCACACTAATACAGGCTCTAAGAGGCAGGCTTTCACATCTTTGGTCATTTCATTAGTCTGCTCCTTCCTGCAACACACATGAACAAAAATGCGACAACAAAAGCACTCATCTGCAACACCCATGACTGTTTGACAGACCTCAAAGAGGTGTTTATGAGTCAGGTTCTATGGGGTGATGCAATACACCTGCCAAAGATAGCAAGGAACTGGACTTGAAGAATTAGCAATCATTCCTGATTACCCTTGGTCATGTGCGTTTATTAGAGAAAAACATTACTATTACTATTAATAAGATTACTATAACATTATTACCATTTTAACAGTATTACTATTAACATTACTATAAATACTATTTCCCCTTAATCTGGAATCTGCATACATTAAAAATCTTCATTTCAGCCTTGATTCTCCCAGCTAGTATGATTAATGCCAATCAACACTTAAAATCCTCTTTAAAAGGAACAGATTGCTAAGGTAAATTAAATATTTTAAAACTGGCTATGCCTAGTTAGTTTCATCCTTGGCCATTTAAGGTAGTGGCTGAAACTAACATAACCTTTAGGACTCGCCTCTGAAAACTCACAAGCCTGAGTGAAGTATCAGAAGCCTGGAAAAAGCAAAAGTGTTACCCATATTCAGGAAAAAATGGTGATCAGAGAGTAGAGGTTGGGAAACAATAGTTATTCTATCTTCAGTCTCTAGAAAATATCTAGAGATATCTAGCAGGTAAGAAGCTTTGTCATGCAAAAGTCACATTGATCAAGTCTTATTTCTATCTTTCCTAGTCACAAGCCCTATTGTCCTGCTGGAGAAGCTGAAAATAATGTATACACTCACCTTTATTAAAAACTTTCTTACAAATCAGTGCAACTATTTCCAGATTATCACAGGAGAGGTATAAAGCTGGCTGAAAAATCAAGCTCATTTAAAAAATGGGAGGACATTTTAGAATGGATTCTGCATTTAGAATGGATTCAGAGGATTCTGCTTTGTATCTGGTTTTGCTCATGTCTCCATGAACAATCTAAATTCTGGAATAGAAATGGAAAGTGCTTATTAAGTTTTCAATCGAAACCAAAGCAGTACAAATTGAAGACCAGGTTAGAATGTTAAAATGTTCTTGACTCTTTAGAGAGTATGTCAACAAAAATATGATACATTTCAATGAAGGAAAAGAGCTAGAAGCAGGTAGGATAAAGCAGTTGCATATATAGGAACTGAGAAACCACTAGGAAAAAGAATAACCAAAATTATTAACAGGCTGGAACAGATGTTTTAGGAAGACAGGCCAAAAAAGGGTAGGAGTTCATAGTTTGGAGAGAAGAAGAAATATGACCAAGGGGTACAATATTTACACATGAACATCAGGTATAGTGAAGGCAGAATTATCCACCAAGTACTACAATTCCAGAAATAGTGGATGTTTATTCAAACTTCAGGAGTTAAGTTTCAAAAAGATAAAGTACTTTTTTATGAAGATGATATTAAGCATCTGGAATTTGTTGCCACGGGAGGCCGTGAAAGCAAACAGCAGCAGGAGGTTTAAAAAGAGATTAGACAAAGCTTTCAAAAATACATCCTCATCAGATGCTAGAGAAAACAGGCCGGGATGTGCCCTCTGCTAGAGATGATGGGAAACATGCCATTGCCCACTGGTAGGCACACAGTACAGGACTAGACACACTGTGAGTGCGAGCTGCAGAATATATTTTCTACATTCTTAAATAGTTATATTTTTCTGTAGAAGGAATCAAGAATTATAGCAGAGAACAACCTGATCATGTCACATCATGTCACATTCTGTTGACTTCAATTTCTATATCCTGCTATAATGCCTGAACTGCATGCAAGGCAAAACTAATCCTTAGCCTCTACTTCAAGTTGGCATATTTTGTTTACCTTTCAAGACTGAATGCCAAAGCAGAGTCAACAGTAAATATTTAGTCCTATAGTTACCCACTTAAAAAAGAGAATCACCAACTAATTCTTCAAACAACACATCCTTTAATGTGTTTTCCAAACAAACAAGAAGATAACACTGTCCAGCAGCTTCCCTGTCTGCTCAGTTTCTTTTGAATCGGATTCATATAGAAGGATTAAAACAATATAATTATCTCAGAAATTTTTGAAGATACATATGCAGGCAGACTTGAATGAGAAAGACACAAATAAATGCCTCTACCAAGGGAAAGACAGCCCAAAGTTTTGCCTTCCCCCATAGCTGGGGCTCAGCAGCAAGCAGCCTCGTGGAACAGGGGCAGGAAGAATCCCTGTCCTGGGTGGGGGCTGTGGTCCCTGAGCACACACTCAGTGAGGCAGCTGCTTTAGCTTCACTGCTCTCTGAACAAACCTTTGATCCAACAGCTCAGGCACATAACACATGGACAGGCTATAAATAGAAAACCAATAAACTACTTTGGAAGAAATCCAAGGCTTCAGAGGTTACTTATCTGGACCTCCTCCACACAGGGTTCTATACTGCAGAAAGACATTAACATTCAGAACGTGATGTCTGTAAGAAAAAAAGGTTTCCAGCACATAACCAACTAACCTCTGATACAATTTGTCAACCAAAACTGGAATAAGAGAAGGGGTGAAAAGCCTTTAAGTGTTCATGTGCCATTTTCCCGAAATTGGGCCCTGACTTCTCATCATGATATATCGACTCAGCCTTCAGCATAATGTAAGGCAGTATTATAATTTGGCAACATTAAAAAAAGGCCATTGTCTACCCTAAAAATAACATTCTACTCAAATCTATTGTCTCCTGAAAAGAGAAAAATAAATAAGGTATTGAACAATCTGAACCTGGCCTGAACAGGCAATTCAGAAGAATATTAATTCTTCATTAGTATGAAAAAACAGTGCAAGTAAGATTTCTATATTCCAATATCTCTGCGCATCTTTAAACCTGGACCCTCTAAGACTCCTACCACAGCTAGCATTACAGCCATTACTTCACCAGGACAAAATCAAACAAAAAAAGCACCAAAAAATTGTGTTCCACATACAGTACTTTAATATATTACATCTTTTACAGATAGACTTTCTCTGTACAACTTTATTTCACAAATACAATTAAAAACTGAACTCTTCAAAAATCAGGTGAAACCCAGCAACTAATAACTGAGCAAACAAACATTTGGTCTATTATTTGCCATCAAGATGTGGATCCCATAAGACAGTATTTTGAGAAAGAATGAGATTAATAACTACGTGAAGAAGCAAACCATTAATATATTGCAGAACAGTCCATTTAAAATAAATTATAATCATCAGAGGACAACTGACTGGGGGGTATATAGCAGATGATAAAAAGGCTGGCCTGTGGAAGTCCATTTTCTAGCAGAAAATGCTCTTTGAAATTTCACACCCATTGTGTATCTTTCTGGAGTATACAGCATGCAAAGCAAGCAGTTAAAAAGCCCTACTCTGAATTATAGGCCTACTTCTTTCAACACTCAGTTTAATTTTGATGCTGAAAGTCTTAATTCCTGACGAAAAACTAGACAGGAATATCAGAATCTCTAAAAATTAGAATCTTCCATGGACATAAAACAAGGAGTTGCAGTAACTTGCCATATTGCATCTGTCCCTAGGCAAAAATTCTTTTGTTTTCAATGTCAACAGGCAAAAAAAAAAAAAAAAATAGTCTACAGTAATAGTCACTTTTCCATACTTTGCTTGCATTCATCAAAATCACATTTTTGTACTACCCCTAACTCAAGAATTTCTTAAATCTCTTGTGGAATTAATTGTTTATTGTATATGTTCAATTTTTAATCTAAAGATTAATTATATTTCTACAAAATTTAAATGGAATGTTTTAAGTTAAAAAGAAGGGGAAAATTGTAATTTTTTCTTAGTTGCCGGTTAAACAGGCTCAAAACTTTTCCTCTTAGATATTTCAGAGTAATTTTAAATGTCTCATCAAAAAAGTGAGGACATCCCACATTCGAAGTACTTGAAGTCATGCTTCTATTTCAAGTTTTATTTCAGCTTTTATTTTCATCTGGTTGCTTTTGAATACAAAAATGAGCTAGAACATAGAACATTGGCTACAATGACTCCAGAGGGATTTCATCCCCGTTCCCCTGGATCAGTTTAATACATGCTGTTCTGGCAGCAGAATTCTGCACCAAACTAGGCAGGACTGCAATAACTAAGACCGCTTTAGGTTTTCAGATAAGGCTCCTAAAGGAGCAATATATAACAGCTATAAATGTTCTAAATTTTAATGATAACCCTGCCATGCTATTAAGGCACATTCCAGACTAAAGGCAGTCTATTTAGATGGCAACATCCAGATATTCAGTATATTTTAACAGGCTGAGTACAGGACAGGAAGCATTTGGGAACAGAGGACAGGGTGTACTCTGGCAAGCTATGGTATCTACCATTGCAACATCAAAGAGTTTCAGACTCCCTGACAAAGGAGATCAGCAAAATGTTGGGCAGCTATTTTCTGAGCACAGGATAAATAAATTTTAATGTGCTAAGGACCTTTTTAAAAGAAAATACAGTAAACCTAACAGTATCAGTGGAAGCATGTCTGTGACAGATCACTCCACATCACTGACACATCCAAAAAGCACCAAAATATCTGTGTGTGTCTTACCCACGTGTGTGCCATGGTTCCTGAAATCAGTGAGCATTCTTGTTGCAGAACAGTTATTAATCTCTGTGTGTGTGTCTGTGTATATATCTATATTCTTAAATATGTATATTTATACACACAGACTTGTAATAATGACCATAAACATCCAACATAAATCTGTCTCTAAGCCACAAAGACAAATTAGAAGTAGGCAGTGCGAAGTAGCAGCATGAAGGCAGACCAGACTCTATACAGATGAATACACTGATTTACACTAATTTACATTACAATTACATTACATTACAATACTCCAATTTACAAATGGCAATGCCTCTGTTATGCTCAAAATTGACTATAATTTACTTTTGTATGATTAGTAACTATAGAAAAAAATTCTAGTAATGTACTCAAGTAATGCAAGATGCCAACAGCACAGCTTCAACTACAAGTCACTTTCTTTCAAGAAAAGTGTTTTATATAACAGTGCTTCTAATAAGGCTTTAAGAGAAACTAAGCGCGATTTTAAAGCAATGAAGAAAGTTTATTCACAGTATTTGCATACGTCCTTTTTGGCACATTAAATGATCATATGTACAGTCTGCTCAAGCTTCATAGACACAGCTTTGTTTTGCTAAGATACTTTCAAAATGAGACAAGACCAAAAAAAAAAAAAAAGACTAAAAATAAAAAGTTGTGGCTACTGGCACATAGACTCCATCAGGGAGGCTGTTAGACACAAATTTGAGCTCAAGTGCAGTTCTGTAGAATTACAAATTCATCACTCTACCTGGAGCATGTGTCTTCTTATCCAAATTAGCAGGGCAAAATACATTACATTAAAGATTTGCAATGAGATTTTAGCATTTAATCCTGTGACTGGAACAGGCTAAGAATGCATCTACCATTAATTACAGCATTATCACATTAAGTTCCTATAACGCAATAATTCTTTAGCAGTAAGTCAAAGGCAGGTGGTGCAACTGAACCTGGACACACTAACAAATTTTGGCATATAAATCACAAATTACTGGTTTCTCTTTCATAAAGTGTAAACAGCAAATTGAGAATATTTCAAATTAATTTTTTAAAAAGTTTGCTTTCACTCATTCTGACAAGACACACTTAAAGAAAAAGTTTTATTAACTCTGTCATAAATTAACACAAGTTCAGGAAAAGAAATTATCTCGCATAGAAAGCATTTAATTTTAGCTCATTCTGAATTTTTAATTACACTGCAAGTACATGTTGAACTAATAGATTTGCCATCTGGCCAAGAAGTTAATTCCATTGTCACAGAGAGCACAACCAATGTGACATTCACAATAGGAATTATATTCTACTGTAAAGAGAGATAAAGGAAAACAGAGGCTTATGATCTGCAGCTAATCAGAGATATAAAGGTAAACTAGTTAATTATAGTGATTAAGTGTATCCGATCTATGGTTTCTTTCCTGTGAAAGACTCAAGAGGTAATTTAGGTACCATGGGTTTTATCCTACAGAATTCTGTATTTGAATTAAATGACAGTGTTCATACTATATTTAAAGTAATTCTACTTGACTGAAAATTCTTTACTGGCTGAGTAATATGTAATATTATGAGTAAAGCTGGGACTGCCATATTGACTTCAGCTTCCCTGAATCACAAGTAATGAACAAATATTTGAATATTTACAAATACAATAAATTCATAAGCACACACAAATATATACCAAGCAAGCAAAAAAGAGCACCAAGAGAAACAAAGACAAGAAACAAACAGCAGCAGGCATTTAAGACCTTCATCTTCTACTTCCCTCTACCATAGTCTCTTATTTGTTCCATTTGTCCTCATTGTTGTAGAAGTATTTTTTCTACTCTAGTGGAGTAAGCACACACTGTTATGAGTGGAAGAGATAAAGGTAAGATAATCAAGTTAACTGGGCAAAGTAGGTTGTTCCTGGAGGTTTTCTTTTTTCACTATTTCAACTATATTAATCCTTTCCCCTTTCCCTGTTTCACCAAACAGCAAAAAACAATTCATTGCTGCCATTGTCTCACTCCAGCTAACCACCCCCACTCTATTCTGCCATCTCACACGTTTCTGCCTTCATATGGTGCAGACAAAAGCTGCACAACATCAACACCAGGTTTCAGAACCAGCAGAAGATAATGGATATCTTGAGGGGAGAAAAAAAAATCAGCACCAGCAGGACCTAGTTTTGAAGGATCAAAGAGATTATTTTTCTGGAGAGAGCTGCAACCAGGTTCCTGCAGCAGTAGAGTGAAAACTACTGGACTCTGATTAACTTTTCACCTCTCACTGGAATTACCAGATACCTCTTCTACCAGCAGCAATGCTCCCTGCTGTTTGCCCTTCCTGTGCTGCCTTATTTCCATATTAATAAGGTCAGACTCCTTCTGATGTGTTGAGATATCAAGGTGTCCTGATTTACGGCATTTTGTCAGGTTTGATTTCACAGCTTGTTTTTCTCATTTGCTACCTTTGTGGAAAAGTCTTTGTCCTACTCTTTTCTTTGTTTAATATATTACTATAGCATTCTACTGAATTGGGCTTATTGCCCATTGTTCTACTACTGAGACAAAATATTTATTTTTATTTTCTTAGTCTGTTTATAGGATAAATAAAATATTTTTAAAAAATAGAAAGCTTCTCAACAAGATATATAAGGGCAATCTATCAATATTATAACTGACTGGGCAGACATAAAAAAATGTTAACTTGGCTTCCTATATTTTCTATTTGTCCTTCAATGTTTTTTGCAGTCAAATAATCAAAAATCTAGATAAAACAGAGCCCAGTTATATAAACATTTCCCATTACTAGGTGGCAGAGAATATCCTTCCCTCATCTCACTTTCAAATATCATGACATCTGAATTGAAAATGGAAGGACTCCTCCTTTGTATTACATAACGTTTAAGTCAACCTATGAATTTGGAAGCTATTCAGAAGGAAAACTATAAATTCACATGAATACACATATTTACGTGTGCAACCATGACCACAAAAGTCTCAGTTCAATAGGAAGAGAATCTTAGAGATTAAATACGATATCCAATATACATTACTGATTAAAAATAAATTAATTAAAATATCTGTCCAGGGACATGGCTGTTTCCATGAAAACCATAAAACATTCTGGCCTACCTGAATGTGTGTCTAGTTTTATTATTGTTTTAAAGTAGGCAACCACTACAGATTTTTTTAATGATTGCCAATTTGGAATTTTAATTATTCTGTAAAATAAAACATGGGATGAAGGTACAGTGAAATTCTGTCTTCTTATTCTCAGTTCTGTAGCAGAGAATCCCAAAAAAGTAAAAATAGTGAGAGAGTTGAAGATGAACCTTGAATATAAAACAGCCACACTGCAATTTGACATGGTGGTGGTAGAAATACCTCAGTGAAGATTCAATGTTCCTGAAAGCAGAGGAGGTGTATTGCACCTCACCAACAGAGATGATGATGGACCAGACAGAGTTCCAGGAAAGAGTGACTGCATGCCAAAGAGTGCCACTAACCATTATCACCTTTCATCCTACTCTGAAGTCCAGTGTTTTTCTGGTGCAGGTACTTTTTTTCCCTCTCCTTTTTTTTTTTTTTTTTTTTTTTTTGACAACAGACTTTCTTCAAGAATACTTTATTAGGAGGAAAAGAAACTAAATTTTTTGGAACAAAAGCCTATTATGGCAGGCTATCAACTGATGCAAATGGTTATGGGCACAGGTTTGTCTTACAATACCGTACAAGCCCTTTCTAAAATGAAATATAAAGTGCAGCTTAAGTTTTCAAACAGTATCAAGCCGTAACACTGCAAAGCACCCAGAGAAAGATGAAGAGATTTATCTGTGAAATTTCAGTCTCAGGGTGACAGACTCATTCCCAATCTAGAAGTAATAGCAACAATTTATTAGACGCTCTCACTGAAGAAAGCATCCAATTTGCTAAGTTCTATAAAATTTACACAGACATCTGCATTTATATTCCCACACTATCAGAAATGTTCATAAAATAATGTTCAAAGAGGTCTCAAAATATGGAAGTTTCCTCACTTCTCAGAAAGCAGCAAAATGCAAACAAATTCCTAGCATTTTGGAAATATTTGGAGATATGCAGATCTTAAACTGTCATATTAATTTGCATTTTAAATTATTTCCTGAAAGCAATAGCTGTGTAACACATGCACCTTGTACTTACAAAAAAATGCTTAGTCCTAATAATTTTTGCACATGTTGCTTATAGCTTAAATATATTCCATATGAATAAAAATCAATACAGTGTTTACTGTGTATTCTGCTAAAATAACCTATGAAATTCAAGTAAAATTTGGTCCATATTTGTTTTCTGAATATGTAATATTTTAACAAGTATAATTTTAAGCAATGTACATAGATACTCTGCTTCTCAAAAATAGCAAACTCAGTATAAACTGGTAACATTTCCACATTACTCTGTGTCACCATGTGTCCTGGCACACACTTGTTGAGACAACAGTGATTCCATAATTCTTCACATCCAGATTCCCTCAGTATAGGAAATGTAACTCTAATTGCTTTTCTTAGTTTCCTAGCTATTTATAAAAAATAATAAAATCTCCAGTGGTATAGACACACTAGGTATGTGGTTCTTCCACAGCACATTGAAAATAAACTATTATTTTTTTTCTGAGATAATAGACAACATTTGAACAGGGGCAGAAGCTATATGAAAGGCCACATGTGCTCATATTATCAGCTGATGGATACTCCATGTTCATGTCTATGTAGAGATTACTTTTTAATTATAGGAATTTATTCCCATATTAATCTATTAAGAGATTTCCACAAAAACAGTTACACAGAGAGCCGTGGAACATAAACTAAAAAAAGTTTCATTTTGTGGACCGACATGCACTGAACTCCTGGTAGCCACGCAAATCAACAGATATCTTTGCTGGCATTTATGTATGTGTACACATATCATATATTTCCTACAGTGTTTATTTCTGGAAAAATGTCATTGTATATCAAAAGCATGTAATAGTTCCCAAACTTTCTTGGTCACTGAAACCTTGCCAAATATCAAGAGCTACAGTGGAAACCCACAACTATTTTTTTATCAAAGAATTGTAATTGCAAAGAAAGTCAAGTAAGCAGTAATATTTAATACAGTTCAGGGGGTCAGCTACAGATCACTTACCATAGCTTTTTTAAGTCATCAGTGAAGTCCAGACTACATCCAAACAAATTTCACAGAGAGAGCTTAATGATCTGGGGTCAAAATTCCCTTTTCTTCTATCTATGGAGAGATATGGGGAAGATGCACAGACCTCATTACAACCTAACTCTGCAAACATACAGCAGAGATGCTTGGAACATGTATTCTAAATATACAGCAAAGGACAAAATCTTGTAGCAGCTCTGACCTAAAAATGTGCATGTGCATGCATTACAGACAGAAATGTCCACAAATGCACCAAAATATTCTATCACTAAAAATGACACTTGCTTTGCTCTAAGCTCACCACACTGGTTGCATTCAGTAAGGAGTCACTGGGGAGAGGGTTGCTCTGAAAGGCTGTCTTTACCTACTAAACAGCCACCACGCTTGCTAGCACTCCCCCAAGGCAGATTTAATTCACAGTATGAGCCATGATCTATGACATTTCTCACATTCCCCATTGTTATACTGATGGCAAACTGCCCATCTGCTCCTGCCTTTCTTGGCTACCACCTTTCTTTTGTATTGAATTTGCTATTGGCTTTGAAAAAGCCTCTGTGTGTTATAAGAATTTTGCCACTGTCTTTAAAAGGAACAAGGCTAAGCTCAACCTTCAGAAAGAATACAGCTGGATTTATATTGCAAAAGCCATAAATACACTATAAAAATGTGATAAATTTCCTTCAAATAATAAAACTGTGGCCTTTCTTTTTCAGGGGCATTAAAATGCAGACTATGATCACATAAAAGTCACTCATTCAAAACAACCTTTTCAGGGGTAATATGCAATTCATTGTTTAATTTCTTTGCCTTTTCTCCTGTCTGTTCTATCTGTCTATGAACAGTTTTCCCTAAGTGTACAATTAGATGTATGCCCAAGCTAAAACTCATCCATGTCACTGAGCTCAAATTCAGATTTTTCCAAGGACATGAAATTGTGGCTATGATCTACCACATTCATTTTGCCACATTCATATTATACAGGCAGGTGGCACACTCATAGCTCAAGCAATTCTGTTTGACATGGCTCTCTGCTAGACAAACCTCTTGATCCCATTTTGAGATTACACTAAATATATAAAGATATGGCGTACAGTCATCAGCTTGATTTATACTTTGAATACAAAAGACTTGATCAAAATTTAATTGATGCTTCAAAGCATCTGGCATTTCATGGAATATTTAGATACTACCCAATTACATATTTACCCTGTGACATATTACCATGAATAGACTGCAATTTCATTTTCATTTGCTGCTAAGACTTTTTAACAGGTTTATAGTTTTCTTTGTCCCTTTCTTCTCTATACTCTTTAGGAAACTTTCCACAACATGCAAAAGTTCTAGATATGTTTTTCTTATGACAACTTTGCTTCTCTTGGGGAAACACCAAATGGCAAAACAACTCCCTTTGTCTGCTAGGACTGCAAGGTTCAATTTCTAAACATTAGCTTTGCACTCAGCTGCTGAGTTACTAAGTGAACAACCTGAACAATAAAATGTTACAGTAACTTCTTTTTCTGTTTGCAACTGTGTACTGCTATCATATAGGTACTGCCATAATAACCTATAAAGTTCATGGACTTTCTTCAAAACTTGTGCTAATATAACCATGAACAGATTTCAGCCCTTGTTCTTAGCTGCTTCATGGCTGCAACTTCTATACAGTTATTTAGAAAAGATGCAAACATTTAAATACATGTCATTCTGATCTATCTGCTTCTTGCATGGCTTTCAGCTCCATTCTTACATTAAAAAAAGGGTAAACTGGAAGCTAACTAAGCTTGCTATCTCAACTACATATTAATAATAAACTGAACTAGTTTGTGAAAGGTTATTATAGAGCTTAGCAGTCTATAGTATATAGATAGTATATATAGCAGTGAAGTATATAAACTATTTTATTAAACATGAGGGGAAAAATAATTAGTTTCCATCAAAGCCACAATAATTCAAACTAAAGGAAATTACCTAGCAATTTATAAATTCAATAAATATGCTCATGCTTACCCAGAGATCCCTCCAAGGACATTGCATCTATTTGCTATATCTGCAGAAATTAATATATTCCCTTTCTGATGTTTTGTAGCTGTGCAAATTGCTTTGTAGATGGCAAGATTGGCAATTTATCTCTTTGCTATGTAAGAATGGGCTCAGAGACTGTAAATGATTACTTGACTAAAAGCATCTCAGGTTTTTTGGCTTGATGCAAGAATTTTCCAGTACTCTGTTCTCTGTTAGACTCTGAAGAATCACAAGCTGAAAGAAAGCACCCAGGTAACCTTCTCAACTGGAATGAAGATCTACACGTTTGAGAGAGAAAAGAAAACTTTCTGAAGGTTAAAAAAACATTCAACAGAATTAAAAAAAAATACAAAAACAAGAAACAGTTTGAAAAAATTGCAGTCATCTTACTTTAGTTAATCACAAGACTGAACACAGCATGTGGTCCAACAGTTGTTTAAAAATTTAACTAATTATTTGGACAGCACTCTTTCTGAAAAGCAAGCCCTGTCTCCTCTCCAGCCTCTATGCTGAGCTGTCATAAAGCTCACAGGGCTACTTCAGGGAGGGTACCTAATGTGTAGATAAACCAAGCCACTCTGCTGTGGTAAGACAGGGGAAGAGAAGAGCCCTGCCTAATCATTATTCAAAGAGCTGGAACGTCTTTAGGACAACACCAAAAAGCCATCAAAGTGAATTAATGTTCACTAGGATGATGGCATTCCAAAGGCAGTTTAGGATAATGAAGTCATTTAAGGCCATCTTTCTGAACAGTAATCTTGGCTTATTCTATGAGGTGATTAAAATTGAGATGGGAGGTAGTGGGTCTGTAACAACCAGTGATGCTAAGAAAAAAATTTGAAAAATCTTTATTATTTATTTCTCCAAGGTACACACAGAGAAATTAAGAATGTGGTTCCCGTATGTAATATTACAGGTTACAACCCATCCTTTTCAGCCTCTCTGACAGAACATTGCTCTGTGGATTAGAATGAGGCAGGTCTATGGGATTGAAGAGAAAAGAAAAGAAAAGGAAGACAAAAGTTGGATTGTTATATGCGTATCACTAACTATAGTGTTAAGACAAGTAAATTTAAAGAACTACTTTTAGAAAAGTGAAAAGATGAACACTACAAAAATATTACTTTGTATTTGTTGCTGAATTTCCCTGAAAATGATATACTGACTTTCAGGCAAGTCTAGCAAAAGATCTAAAGCCACATGCTTGTATCCCCAAGGATGCCCAGGATGAGGGCTTCAGCACTATCACAGGAACTACTGTAACCGTGCTCACTCTCCATGGCCTTGATGTTGGAGCATAGAGCATAATGAAGGAAAAAAAAATCCTGTCATGGTGCATCTGATATTCAAAGAATTCTTCCACAAAGAAGCTATGCACAAATTTCTTTTATCTATTTTCCCCTGTTTATCTGTGTCTGGTATACCTCTATTAATATATCTTCAGAAGGTATCCTTTCGTATTCCTCTGGCACAACCAAGGAATAAATTCCAATATTTTCATATAACAATCACAGTAAATTTTGCTATTTCTTCTGCAATGTTATTATCTTTTTGCTACCACTCACTGATTCTCCCTCAATTCCAGCAAGTTCCCTGTCTCATCTCTGAACAGATATATTTGCACAGGAGAATAAAGATGCATTGAGGCTTTGTAGCATGCCTCAACACCTTCACTCAAATAGCCTGGAAGGCTTCAGTATGTTCTACAAAAAATTTTTGACTGCTGTCAGAAGTGTCAGAAAACAACATCAAAGTCCCCTAAGAATACAGGACAGTGCCAAAACAGGAGGAGTAGCATAAGCAATTTCCATCTACCATTTTAGATTGTCATTTTCAATAAACACCTGGAAACTTCCAATAGTTTCAGCATGTCCCAGTCCATGACTACAGCTCTTATGACTCTTACAACTTATTCCATCTATAATAATATACAAAAACCTATGCAGCAGTGACACCTAATTCCAAAATACCAGTCCAACATCGAATGCTACTTATAGTGCAGAAAAACGCACATAACATTTCTGATTTTATTTGCCTCTAAATTATTTTTAAACTATAACCATCTATGAGCAAGATGACAGATTTAGCATGTAAACTTATGGAAACATCAACTTAGTGTCTGGAGGTAAAAAAGGCAAGCTGAATTTACTAGAAAGGGAGCAGAACACCAAAGAAAATTTCTTCACATTGTGAATTTTTACACATTTGTGGATCTAAACACTGAAAGTCACAAAGTTCTGGTTCACTCGTTTCAAAAACCACAGAACAACTGGAAGAGGTATAGAAATAGGTAAAAAGGACAATCAAAGCATACAATGTTTCTATATAAAGAAAGATTAAATAAACTGGTAATCTTCAGCTTGGAAAAAGACATGACTAACAGAGGAATGTGACAGAACTACAAATTCATAAGCAGCATGGAAAGGATGACTATGAAACAGTTATTCACTGTCTCTTCCAATAAACACATTAGAGGGCATTAAATTAATTTTGTTGGCAAGCTTGAATGAACAAACAAAAAAAGGGTACTCAAGGCATTGTTAAGCTGTAGAACACTAGGCCATGAGACACACAGGTGAGAGAAGCTTACATAGATTTGAAAGTGAGTATCTTTGGGTTTTTTTCATGGAAAGAAAAGCCCTGGGAGGTAGTAAAGAGAAATGCCAACTCCAGAAACTGGAAATTACATGATTGGGTCTATATTCTCCCCACTTTGCCAGGGTTTTGTCAAAGATAGGATACAAGGCTGGCCAGATGTTTAGCCAGAACAATACAGCTACTCTTGAGATCCTTGGTAGTCCTTTCCTGGAGAACAACTCTGGGTAAACACTCCAAGACTGTATTTCACGGCAATATTGTTGTAAGACACACTGCTCACTCAATATTAGTAACACAGTCACTTATGGCAAAAAATCCAAACACAGGATTTTCTAGAATTTGCATTCAAGAGCTTCAAAGAATGTAACAGAATATTACAGGTCCCAACCAGACCCCACGTCTCCTCCTACCAGCCCACAGTCCAGGAGCCCATGTCAGCTACCAGAGATGGCAGTCCTTGCCCCAACAGGGCTGGGCTCCAGCTCCCTACAGCCCTGCCCTGCCCTGGCACTGCTGAGCCAGGGCTGCCTGCAGCACAACATGGAGCTGCCCTCTCCTCCCTGGCTGGGCTGGTGAGAGGGGGCCTGGTCGTCAGGCCCTGCCCTGACAGACCCCCACCAGTAACAGCCCCATTCCTGCTGGACTCTGCTTCCCAGGGGTGCCCCTGGCACATGTGGCACTCTGGCCAGTGGGGCCCACTGCACAAAGCAGCCTACACCTCCCACAGAAAGGCAATGCAGGCATTGATCCCTGAAAATCTGCACCAGAGGACAGGCACAAAGGAGAGGTACTGCACTGCACACAGGCTGTGATGGGTGACAGCGAGGCCTCAGCTGCTCCTGCTTTAGGGATCCAGAGATCGCACTGCTGAGTGATGACATGTAAGCTGCCCTAAGGTTTTACATGAAGAATGACCATACAATTTAATTTACCTTAAACACATCAATGAAGTCACACTCTTTCTATGCCCTAAGATTGCAAAAAATGGTAAAAAATGTTTAGCTGAACTGTCTTGCATTTCTCACAATTTCAGAGGGTCATTAGGGATCAGTGTGTTAAGCTTTTAGTGAGCCTGAAGTCTCACTGTCCAGGAGGCTTTCATGGAAATACCTTCTCCTACCCTCCTGCATAACTACTCTGAAGAACATTTTCAAGATTACTTTCTTCCTGCACATCATAGTACAGTGAACATTAACTTGTCAGCTTTATCCAGTCACCATTACAAAGGAGAAGTAATACTTGTATGAAAAATTAAAACTTAGAGCTGATCAGTAGATTTTATTTGTGACATAGGAAGAGAAGAAAGACAGAGAAACTCCTTTACATAAATCTGTCAAAATTTAAAACCATTTGTATTTAATTTATGACAAGTTATATGGGTTCATTAAAGTTTATGACTTCAGTAAAAACAACAGCAATTACAACTACATACAAACAGCACCAACATTCAACAAACTGGCTCATATGTTAAAAAATAAAACTAGAGTTAACACTGTCTGATGTAATGCAAACAACAGCTGATAATATCCATCAAAGAAGAAATCTAAATCCAGCTACTAATGTATTAGTCCTAGCCTTCAGAGGACACTTTTTCTTTATTATTGTACAAGACCTTGGAGCTCCCCAGTGCCACACACTGCCACGTGTTCTGCGCCAAAACTCAGCTTCCAGCTAGCAAATACATTAGATTCATAAAGACAGCAGACTGATTTTCTCCTTGCTTTCTACTTTAAGAATTAAGTTTATCTAGAAAAAGTAGAACTTGTCCACTATAAGAAGAGCTCTTACATCTATGGGTTTATGTGATTTATAGAAACCTTTCATATAAACACAAGCAGCAATGCAAACGAGTCTCAATAACTGCATACACAAAGGTACTGTGTACTTTGGCTATATGGCCTGCTCTTCTTTCCCAAATAATAACAGAAGATTAACTAATTTTGGCAGTACTCCACAGCCACCTGAGAAGTCTCTATTATCTCTATTTTGCCTATAACACAAACTCAGTTTTTGCTCATTTTGAATAGATTCTGATTACAACAAATGGAAGAGATACTCATCTCTACTGGGAAAGAACAGTTAAAAGGATATGTTTCAAGCTCGTTAAGTTAGTATAATTATGAAAGGCTTGTAAATGTTTCAGCAAATAGGACAAAACATACACTCAATGTCAGTGGGCAAAGCAAGTTTCACAGAAATTAATGGAACTGGCACAAAATTCACTATGTCAATATCATTAAAGTGAATGAAAAAGGTCTGCTAGTCCCACTGGAAACCTGACAAGGCTGTAATTGATCCAAGTTCCTACTAAACAGAATTAGCAACTAATAAACTGCCTAGAGAAGAAAACTGTCATCACCATCTTATGGCTCCGCAAAATGCATCTGCTGATGGTTGACCAACACAGAGAAGAAATAAATACAGGCAATCCATTGCAGCTGGGCAATTTCTGGCTATTTCTTAAGCCAATCTCAACAAAGCAAAGAAGATATTCTAGACTGTTCTGCATTTTTTCAGCACTGCCATGCTCTAAATCTAGTCTCTTTCTTGCTTGTTCAGATATGAGGGGTACTTACAGTAGACAAACCACTCAGCAGTAAAAACATACAATCTACATCAATTCTGTGAATAATTCAGAGTTTATCTAGCCACAATTTTAGAATCAGAGAGCCAGTAAAAAATGAAGCTATTTGAACAGGAGAAAAGTAACAAATTAGTTACAGACACACACAAAAGGGTTTATTAGGTTTGAAAAAATGAAAAATTTTAGTGTTATGAAGAAGGATATCAATTCTAATTTATAATTACATTCGAACATATCCACAACAGAACCATATTGTTTATACCTTCAAATGCAAACTCACTCTGTAGATCTTTTCTGGATTACTGCTTTCTAAAACTTAAGAACAATACGTAGGCATCAAGACAGCAAAACATAATGCTGTTTGCTTTCTAAAATATTCATTCTTCAGGTAGGAATTATATAATCCAGACGATGAGTGAGATGTGTTCCATTTTCTCCTATGCACTGTCCCTACTTCTCTTCATTTAAAGGAGAGCAGAATGTACGAGACCAATGCTGATAGCACAGTTAGAGTTATATAAATGAACCATGAATTTCTCAAAGTAACATTAAAAGCAGCAATGAATCTTGGACTTAGATGCTGAAAAGGTTCATTAGTTCAGAGCACCAGTAATTTAAGCATCTTTGTTTTACAGTCTGCAGAAGGAAAACCATTAGAATTTCCATCTGTTTCTCAGACTGCTAGCATAGTCTGACACAAAAAGCTATGAGAAATTATTCTCTAAGTCAAAACAGCATTCAGAGAATGAAAGTACCCCAAGTGACTTTCATGACCAGAGAGTAAATTCCATTTCTTTTGTGCTTTCACAGTCTTAACATACTGTCATTTTCATTTCTGCTTAGCAATACTTTCGCCTTTACAAGCCCAATCACAGATTCCTTGCCAAATCAAAGTCTGCAAAACTCTCCCTCGCAGCAGACAATGTCTTTCTCCTCAAAAGTCCAGACCTCATGGTTAGTTTTCAAGCAAGCAACTCCTGGAATTAGTTCATTACAAGCGATGGCATTGACTGGACAAAAGGATGGGGTTGCATGGCCTGGGGCATGGCAGCAACATGAGCCTGGACTGAATCATTTCAGCTGCTTTGAGTAGAGGTGGTCTTGACAAATTCCTGGATAACCTCTTGTGTAACTACAGAGAACAACCGTGATTATGAAGTATTGTAGCTATTTAAGCCAGATGCTTTATTCTGGATGATGTAAATGGTCCTGTATTTCCATTTTCAGTCATAGCAGAGCAAAGATTTCTGAAATTGAAAGATGTCATGGATATGTTAAATTTGTACTGCCTTGCTAGTTTTGTTGAAACATTTGTGAATTCACATTGATCACTAAGAACATCCATATGATTCTGTCAGTGATCTTCCATGATTTTCAGGCTACTAGCTAAATGAACCAGGAAGCCTGTAAACCACTTGGAAATCAAATACACAGTCCTGTGCTGAAAAGACTGACTGTCTCTTGGGTGATATTTCTAGGAACACTAGGTGATTTGCAGCTATCATAGTTCATCTAATACATGTATCTCAAAAAAAGTCATCACCAAGACAAACTGAAGTAATGAACTGTATGTGCTAAGATTAGCATTCTTAAAGGGAAACACAAGAAGATGCAGTCTTAATATTTTAAATTCCTCTATTTCCCACATCCATGCAAATATCACTCCTGGAGTTTTTGTTGAAGGCTCAGCAGAACTCAGAACTCTTCAAAAAATCCTTTTGTCTTGGCACTGAGCAAGGAAAACTCTGTTCAGTTCACAAGATCATCTGTCATCAATGCTTAACTGCAACACAGCAGGATTGAATTTGTGATCTTGACAATAGCTTACAGACTACTTATGGGTTTTCCAAAGCTTGAGCTCATCCATTCTTGAGCTGCCTGTTTTCTGTGCTAGAAGGAAAATAGAGGACATTTTTCCTGACGACACTTGCACATTTTGGTGGCAAAGATCTGAATGCAAAAGGGCCCTACTTCCTCCCTCCTGTCTCCACTCCCCCAAGAAAAGTTGTGGCACACTGAAAAAACAGCATGTGGAATTTTGGACTGCCACTGTCTAGGGAGCATATATTCCGTGGGCAGGCAGACTATTTCATTTGCCAGAGCTGTCAAGCCAGCCCTTTCTACAAACACTAGCTTAAGACAAAAGAAAAGAAAAAATATAACAAAATGTTTTAAAAGCTACATGCAGAGGGCTGAAGCAAAGGCATAGTAATTAAGTGGTTTCCTGGGTAACGATGGGGCAAACTGATCAAATCTGCCTGCTTAAAATTAGATTCTTAAAATCTACATTTAGACATTTGAGAGTTGCACAACATCCAGGTGTTCTGAGTTGCAGCTGTTTTGATTAACTGCACCTCTATCAAAGTAGAGCAAATCAGTCCAGTTTTGGAAATGTAAGTCAGTATGAGTCTTCCTCTTCTCCAGTTTTGACTTCGGTATAAAGTACAAAAAGAGCTTGATTTCCCAACATGTCTCATAAACTGTCAGACTGAAGTGAAAGCAAAGATCACAATATAAGACTCTCAATTTAAGCATTAAGACTAGAGGTCTGCCTACCTAAACACAGGTATGAATCCAGTCCACTGTGAGAGAGTACATGACATGAAAGGACAGCCTAAAATCCAGTTGTCTGACTTAGCAGTGAAATTCATGGCAGAAATACAAAAATGAAGCCTGGAAAATTTCCTTTACCATCCCACTCACTAGGTATCTGCATTTCTTGAAAGGGACAACAGGGAAATAATACAGGTGAAGTGGTTAATGCTGGACATAAATTCACTGTAATATTCCCCTCTTCATGAGAGAGTTCCTGCCTTGCAAGCCTCCAATGAGTGCTCCACACAGTTTATCAGTCCTTTTGCCTTCTGGCAGTAAGTATTAGCAAGCATGAGATCTCTGTAATGAACTGTGCAGCAAGGATTTGAAGAATTACTTAGAAACTTTATTTACATGAAAATGAAATGCACACCCTAGCAGATGGGAGATTGTGAAAGACGGTTTGGACTATCTAAATCATCTTTATTTCAAGAATAGATAAGCTCTTGTGCAGTTTTCTAAACCAAGGAATCAGACATCTGGAGATCTCATTGTCATAGCTTAAAACCTTATTTTTATACTAGTTTTTCGCATCTTTATGTGTGTGGGAGGCTGTGAGCATGGGAAAGAAAATATTAGCTGGCTAATCAGTAACTTCGCATTACAAACAAAACCAGTTACACATGGTTTTCTCTGGTTTGTACAACAATACCAGCCAGATTCTGGTGTAACTTAATGAAACAATTGGTCTCCTGCTAGGTATGCATTTGTGCAGGTGGTTTACAGTCTTATAATAGAAGTGATGTGTGCAAGTAGTTCAATAACTAGGATTCAGAAAAACCTGTGTAAAAAGGGAAACGAGGTGTTCATTCCCTTTATTTCTCTATGAGAGAAAATACACATGCTAAAAATGAAAAAATGAAAAAAAAAAAGTGGCAGGTGGCAAAGAAGAATTTGAATTATGTTCCAACTCTTTAAAGAATTGAGCCATGGGAATTCTCATCTTTAAAAATAATTTGAAATGTCAGAATGTTATTCTCTGTGGTGTTTCCTGCAAGGTTTGGGGTTTTTTCACTAATTTAAGCAAGAACAAACAACACTGAATTTTAATTAACTATCAGGTACATCAGTTTCTATTCCAAACCTCCTCCAGGAAACAACTATTTTGGAATTTAACATAGAAGGGTGTTTATGACAAAAAATAATATGCTTCTCACTGCAGCCTAGTGAGTGCCAGGCCCTAAAGATAGTAAAAAACTTAAGCTAAGCATGGTCTTCTGCTATATCTATTTCCTTAGACTACACTGTCCATTCAGAAATTGTGCTTTTGATTTAAAAAAAAATACATTTGCATTTACACAACGTTGTCTGAGATCAGAGACTCAGGAGAAAATATACGTGTCACTACTGAAAATAGAAGAGATTCTGCAAATTTGCCATATTCAGCTGTGGGTCTCACTTTGACCATTAAAACTAACAGCATTGACTTTTTTAAGGTGAGATGGCCTCTTAATTCCTGAAAAAAATGAGCTTCATCGTTTGTGGTCAGGATTCCTCCTTGAAATTAATGCTGACTCAAAGTAACATCTTTCAATGAATCTCCCCCAAAGATTAACCGCTGTGCTAATTACTTTTCACCATATACTCTCCACAGCACTTCAATCAGGCCTAGAACCAGAATGTTCCACAGTGAAGATGCCCCAGCCATGGGCCCAGGAGGTCAGGGCAGAGAGTGGCAGCCTTGGCCCCTCATCTCCTGTCAGAGCTCCTAGCTGAGGGTCAGTGCATCACAGAGCACCCCCAGGAGACTCCAGCTTCTCACAACAAGGATTTCTTTGAGCAACACTAAGAGCACAGCCCACAACATGTATTTTTGACCAAGAACTTCCAGGTGTATCTAAGCTGTCCATTCTTACAAACAATGTTACCACACAAACTGTGGTTACCTACAGCTCTTACCTACAGCTTCGTTTGGAGACAGTTAAAATCTACTGAAGCCTTTTTCTTCCCACAGAAAATGAAGAAGTAGTGGGGAGGAGGAGGAGAACTGAACACATTTTTTCTTGGCTTAGGATGCAATTAATCCCAGGAACCTCTCAACACATCATGCCCAGCAGTGAGCACTTGCCCTAAGCAACTGACTCTGTTTTCATTTCTTAAGTCTGAGTCACTGCTGAGTTACTTTCTAAGTAGGAGAGTATTTATCAGCAGGTGAATTAACATCGTCACCTCTTCTGGATACCTTTAAACAAACATGGGTATGATCCACAGCAGTGGCAAATATGCATGTAATTAAAACTGTATTAAACGTACAGGAAAATCTAGACTTTGGAGAATTTCCATGTTCTCATACTTCTGGAAGAGCAAAACAATTCTAAGCCATGAAACAAATGTTTACAACAGTGGCCTATATTAGGGCTGTATTAAAATTCCAGTGTAATATGTTCAACAAAAATTTTGATCAAAAATTCTTTTGCTGAAGACAATGATTATTAGAAAAAAAAAAAAAGTTGTGTTACAGATGGGAAAAAAACTACTTAGAAAACCTTTATACCACTGATAAATTAGTATTATGTACTATCATTCTAGGAAAGCATTTTTTCCCTATAATTATCTATTGCTATAAAGTACTTTCTCAAGCAGCATCTTTCAGGTATCTTTTACATGCATGAATTTAATTATATTGTTCATGAAAAATCCTCCTACTCTCTCATCACTGACTGGAAGCATATATTTTATGTGCTTCCCTACCCCCACTGACACAGATCAGAGAGAATTTTTCACTGGAGCATTAAAATGATCCACAGCAAATGCATGACTTCCATGAACCTGGACTAGAAAATCCATGAGGCTGAAACAACCAGTAAAACTATTAAGGTCACTCTACATTAATAAGAATTTGAAGTATTTTAGCCTTTTTTCACCTTTTAGATTCTCCCACAAATATTTTTACATTTCTTTTTACTAAAAAGAGACTTAATCAACAGTGAAGCCAACTCCATTAGTAAATTTATAAAAGAGGTGTAGCATTTTGGGGACTGGTGATATGCTGACAACCCAAAACCTGCTACAAAAACGAATGTTTCACAAAGTTATATAAAATTTTAAAATATTGTATAATAAACTTCTTTCTATAACAGTTTATAAATTGCATGTTCTGTGTTATGATGCACTATATTAAAACTGTTTTATTCATTTGTCTTGCATTTGCCATGACTTCAAAGAGTTCTGAAAATGATGCCACAGAAGGATTCATGTTTATGGTTGTACACTCTTAAATCTGTTTATGTTTTGCCAAGCAAGTCACTCTAAATTAATGTGTCTTATTAGGCTGTGGAACTACTTCCTATCTGAAGCAAAATACATAAATACACATTTGGTGAAAGTTACAAATATTAAACTCATGGAGGTGTTTTGTTTTTATTTTCCTCAAAAGGAAAGAACACTCAACATGTTTGTTCTATGGCACACAACAAATGCTGTTAAGTGCAAGCACCAAAGGATTAAACTGCTGCCACCCTACAGCATGTGTTCTCAATCCACACCATACAAAACTATATCCACAATAAAAGTTTCCTAGTAGTTTCTGGTTTGTTTTAACACACTTAAACCCAGAATTATGACTGGGTCCTTTCTTGGAACCTAGCAACATGGCAATTACCTGTCAATCTCAAACCTGTCAAACCCACCAGGATCACTAAGACAGAAAACTCTTTTGGGACTCAGTCTTTCAAGCTCTTCTTCAACTTCCTAGAAGACCAAACTAAGCAGTTGGCTTTGGATGATGAATATATGAATGACCTTGTAAACAAAAAGCACAGCTGGAGAAAAGGGAACTTGCTGACTACAGGACCACACCAGCATCGATGGGCAGAGGAAATGCAGTCCACGAGCAGACCTGGTGCACAAAGAGGTAACAGCCAGCTACAAGCATCATTTCATTACAACCTCTGCAGCAAACAAATGTTCTAGAGACCTTCATATATTCTGCCTAAAACACCCCTAGTGTGCTGTATTCATCCTTCACATAGAACTCACTTTTTCATGCTTTGCATGTACAAGGAAACCATTTTTCTTCTATCTGTGCCATACCAGAGGAATTATTAGAATGCTGATTTTGTGATTGATCTTCTGTAATAGTGGAATGCGGAGCAGGACCAAAAAAAAAGTTTTTTAAACATGCCTAATACTTTTGACAATCCTTCAAAGAGAAAAATAAGAAAATTAACAGTAGTGAATACAACAAGTTTAGTCAGAAGAGAATCTAAAAGTTTATTTGACTTAAAAGACCTTTTTTCAAGTTATCAAGCACTCTCTAAAATTAGTCCCTTCTATTTCTTCAATGAAAAGAAAAAAATACATGAGGCTCATTTCTTTTTCTGACATAAATTTTGTAGGCCAGTTTGAGTTCTTGGAAGATCATTTTTATGTGAATGATTTACAGGTCTGCAGTACCTCTTTAGTTACTCAAGACCAAATGGCCCAGACAGCATGTCTGTCCCAAATCAAGTATATATTTTTTTCAAAACTTAATCTAGAATTACTGCTGGTAAAATCTCTACCACATTAGATAGAATTTTTTCTTTCTGAAAAGGAAGAACCACAACAAAACCTGCTAAAAGTAGGTATTTACAGGAAAAGAAGCTAAATCAGAGGTGTAGTCTTATAACATCTTCTTACTTGCCATTTCTTCCAAATGACTATGTAGTATTAGTCATTACCTGACCAAATAAATCCCCATTATATGGCTAAGATAGAGCTCTCCCTGTTACTAGACATGTGTATGTCCAGTTAACAGGAAGAACATGTCAGCAGCCTCTAGAGCCTTTAGTCTGGTAGCCTGACACACATGCACCACCTCCTATCCTATGACAGGGAAAATTATCACAGAAGTCCTGTCATGAAAGCCACATCACATAAGGGGAAAAAAGGCTGCAACAGAAGATCTCAAATTCTCTGAGTTATTAAAAAAGTTAGCACTATGAACTTAAAGCCATCGCTATTAAAAAAATGACCCTATTATGGTAATAGAGTCAGAAGTGTTGAGGATTTCACCACCAGGTTTATCTACCACCTCTGACTGAGGATCAACACCAGAGATTACCAACCTTCTGCTGCGGGTTCCAAAAATCTTAATGAATCCAAAACCTCTAGTCAGATATGCAAGGTGTATATTGGTGAGAAGAGTGAAGTGGTGCCCCAGCACAGGGCCAGGGGAGTAGACAGCTCTCGCCTCCAAGCTGAAACTTCATAATCAAAAGATACAATAGCGCTGACTATGGGCTGTGTATCCCCAGGTCACACCACAACACTGAAAAACATCTAAATGAAATATTCATAACAGCAGATTTAGAGTAGACTGAAAACTCCAGTACAACATCTAGAGAATTCCTTTAGAAATGACAGCTTCTCATCAGCACTCTGTGCAGGGAAGCAAACCAGAAAATCTACCCAAACTGCACCATGTCTCCCACCACTACATATTACCCATCCTCAGCTCTGCTTAGGGCACACACCTTACACAAGCACTGGAAACATATCCTTCAGGGCACAACTCCATAACTTGCTCTTCTTGCATCTGTACAGTATCAGGTGGGTATAAAGTTGTCAGTACCTTTTTATCTTCTCTAGACTTTTACATAAAAGGTCCATGGTAAGTCTCAACCTTAATTGTTTTCAGTATTCTCAGTATAGTCATGAAGTACAAGAACAATTATGTGAGGCAAAACACCATGTTGCTATGAGGGTCCTAAGATATATGGGAAACATAATTCTGTCCTGATATTTCAAAACACTGCAAACACCACAATGCAAACATTAAGCAGATACAGAAAAATATGTATTATCCAGCCACCTTCTCACTAAAGCCGTATTCCTCTGGAAGCTGCTCCCATCAATTATTTCACCTAGAGACCAGAATGACCTTTTTCCCTGCCTTCATTTTCATCAATTTCATTTCTGATGGCACAACCAGCTCAAAGCCAAAAGGACAGACTAATGCTAAAAGCATCCATTTTAAACAGTTTTTCATATATCCCATGGCTGAAGGAATAAAACCCTGTCTTGAACATAGATGCAGCAGGCATGCCAATACATAATGCAAAACACAGCAAATAATTTATAACTTCCTGAAAGCAACTCATTTTAAGTTATGCTACCAGCGTAATGGCACAGCTTAAAAGATGGATTTCAGTGAGCAAAACCTGATCTGCATAGTAGGTTGATTGTAGAATCAAAAGGCAAATGGCTTAAAAACATAATCCCCCATCACCAAAAAAAAATACTCTTCTTGCATAAACCTTGCCTGCTGATATATTTTATTCACTGAAAGTATTCATGCCCCATAAACACGGATGCTGAGATTTTAAAATAAAAACTTATTTCATTACATGTAAATGCTAATACATACATAGGTATATCTGGAGATATTTCAACATTATATTTCAATAAAAGTTCAATATGGTTTATTTTCATCTTTCACAAACAATATTTATGGAGTATGCAAGAGTGTATTTCACTCTAGAAGGATGCCAGACTTACTGGCATGGTAAATAGCCTGACAAGCAGTTTTTTAACCTAAACCAAACTGTGCCAACAGTTACTTGGGACATGGTAGTTAATACCAAACACATGCACAAAGTTATATTGCAGCAGATTCCTTCTGACTACTGTCAGCATGAGTACTTCTGAATGAACAAACTTATTTTTTAGCAGAAAACTGGCAGAATAACATAAAAGAACAAAATCTGAGAATATTATTAAGTCTTGAATCAAGTTCATAGCAGATGCAAAGCTATATTTCCTTTCCTTAAACATATTTTATATTACATATAAAGTCCACATCTTACATATTTATAATATACCTCTTTAAATAGGGATTACATTTTCAGGCAGATTATCAGACTGCAGTTTAGTTACTGAAATGAAAAAAAAATGTTTAGCCTAAATTCATCTGGAGGAATAATACATCCAATTGTTGAATAAGCTTTTTTAAATTCTGCACCAGAAAGACACTGCAAATGAAATTTGCCATGCCAAACATATCCCTTTCACTAATTTCACTTTATTAGAATTTAGCACTGTGATAGTCATGTCTACAACTTTTTAGTTTTTCCGGTAAAGCCAATACATTATTTATAATTTTACTTTTGTTCTTTAGACTAACTAGAAAAAACACTTTGAATAATTAAACCTGATATCTAATGCATTTGACAGCTTGCAATTTGGGCTTTTTGAAGACCATTTACTATTTACATTCTACAAGACATCATATCATCTAAAAATTTTAAGTGAGAGGCTGTTCCCTCTGGACTAGTAATGTAATTTATTACATTGCTGACTACTATTTAGGGTACACCTTTGGGAGATGTGTGTGGTGTAGGTTTATTTTCTTTTTTTACTTTTTTTTCCTTCAGTAACTTATGCAAGATCCTTGCCCAGGCCATCCAAATTGAAAGAAATAGATCCCTTGTGAAGTCACTGCTTTAGTTACTGAACTAATCCATGTCAAGCAAGACACAATGTAAGTTTACATTGGCTAAAACTTTATTAACAGCAAGTATGTGGCAGTACATGAATGTTATTTTTCTAGAAGAAATGTTTTTATTAACTTGCTGGTACAGATGCATCATCTGCATTTGACTTATGTAGGAACTAGAAAACCACAAAAGTGGAAATATATGTAACATCATTTGTTATTAATTATGTTCTGTGATCACAATAGGCAAATTAAGCCTGAACTCTTGCCTCCAGCATTTTCCTGTAAGAAAATTTAGATGCAAGATAGAAGTAACTATGGGCACAGTCTTCTCTGACAAGAAACAGTATACTCAAGTCTCTTCAGTACAACAGTACAGTTTAATGGTTACTCAACATAGGGGATTTTTGTCCAAAAAAAAGCAATAATAATATTAACAACAACAACAACCAATATTAATAATAATAATAACAACAACAACCACCACACATAGATTCACACTAAACATCTTTCCAAGAACCTTACAGCCTGCTTGCCATTCAATTATTGATTTTGCAATCTATTCTGCATTCTGAGGAGGAAAGCCATAAATTTTTAACACACCAAAGTGCAATGTCTAACATGAAACATATAGGCTACGATAACATGATTGGCTTAATGACTTTATTTCAGTGAAACCACTTAGAAAAGGAAAAGATCAGAAAGAATTTAGTGATAGTTTTAGGGTTTTTTAATTTTTGTACTGCTGAGAAAGAACAAAATACACAACAAAGATAGAAAATATAAATCTAATGTTGTTTCACATTTGCTGTACACTTTTCAAACTCTCGTAGTTATTCTGGTAAAAATCTTCTCTTCCATTTGAATCACAAAGAGAATGATTCCCTACACATCAAACTGGACTGTCAAGTAAATGTATTTCAGTGCTCTTCAGACTTATTTAGTAATTTGTTTACCTTTCACTATGATGTACTGTAATGCACTAATCAATAAATTCCTGGACTTAGTATGCCCCTAAAATGAACAGCTGAGTTTCCATACAGGAGACTGGGCTTGATGTTTATTTCAGTCAACATCCACCCCCAACCCCCAAAAAACCCCAACAAAACAGTCTTGACAATGAGTCTTGGAAGTAAACACTCCCAAGATATGTTTGCTCCCTCCAATCCTTTAATACGTAGAAAAATGCTAATATGCATATTTTTATTCTATTCTCAGGCATTTTTTTAAACCATTGACAGCACTGGTATCAATTTACACTATATTTAGATCCCATATTTATGTTCTTTATATTCTACTTCTATTGTTTCAATGCTTAGATCAGAATATTTAAATTGGTATAAATAATACAATCATTATTCTAAAAACTTTTCCCTGGTTATTTTTCCCACCAAATAAATGCACTAGAGAAACAATGTAAATAACAGGTTTTCATGGACTGAAAACCCAGAAAAATAAAAACTTCATAGCTCTCTAATAGTCAAAGACATGTACTGAGCAGATCTGCTTCTTTATAAAAAACAAAACCCCAAAACCCCTACAAAAGAAACCATATAAACATACAGCCTGCATGAGTGATTTGCATAGGTTTATTTATATTTTTATGCATAAAGTCTCTGTCAGAGATTATTAATCCAAAATCATCTTTAAAGCTCATACAGCTGTCCTTCTGAAATAAACCAAGTTGACAGACTTATAATTTACATCAAATACTCATCAGCAATCTTTCCCAGTTTTAAAAGATTTTATATAAGCTGCACAACATGTTCAGTGCCAGATATATTTGTCACCAACTTGCATTGCTGTTCTCTTGCAGAAAAAAATCATAATTCCTTTGCATCTACATACTGGGTTTTTTGTTTTAAATACTGACCCTTACTAATTTCATCATATTTTAAACATTTTTTACAGAGTAATAACCTTGATCTGGTGAAAAAGTAAAGAGCTTCTTACCATCCTGATCCAGTATTTTCCACGTCTCTGGAGTTCAGCAGCAAGGAGCTGTTGCTGTTGCACTGCTTACTAGAGACACTGGAGGCTTTGGAAGCAGAGAATGTTTTATGTGGTTAAAATGTATCACCACTGATTATATTTCAGTCCCTCAATTCCTAGCCTTGATGCTCTGGAAATCAGCCAATCCAAGTGATAAAGAGGTTTGCAACAAGAAGTTGCAGAATTTCCACAGTGAATGCTTCATGGAAATGTTTTGCTTCTTGATACTTGTTTTTTTATATCCACTAAATATTAAAATAAATCCTGGCTCCCTTTTCCCTCCTTCTCTTTTTTTTCCCCTAAAATGAGATTCATATATTGTTCACAAGGGACTTTGGCATTTGCTATAGCCAGGCACAGTGCAGAAAGGCATTGTGCCAGATTACGCATACATCTCAGCCAAGATACCTGAATTTTGACTTGCAACACACCCTGTTATTCCAAACATGGATCTTCCTAAGCCAAAGCTCCTAACTGCCAAAATACACAGTGTTTTTGTGAGGCAGCCAAATGCCCCTTCAGATTAGCTAAGAGCATCTTTTATTTGCAATGTGGTTGCTCTTTGTTGGCTTTTCTTTTTTTTTTTTTTAACACCTTTTTCCCTAGGAAAGATAAGGTGGTGAGTTCCAAAGGGATGAAACGATCAACTGGCACTTCTACTGCCACTCCTCTCAAGAACAAATTTCACACAGCATATTTCACAGCATATTTCCCTGCAATGCTACTACTATGATTAATTATTCAGTTAACATTATACCCATCTTAATGTTCTCAATGGTAGCTCAGGATGCTTCTGTGTTTTGTGTAATAAATTAAAATTTGAAAAAGTCCAAACAAAACCAAAGCAAACAAACAAACAAACAAAAAAAAAAAAAAAACAATACAAAAACCCACAAGCCCAAAAGCTAACTAAGTAGGTAGTCCTGACTCCATGGTGTTATCAAATAACACCTCACAGTAAGATGTGATAAAGAGGGAGGCAAAGGAAACCAAGTCAGATTACTGGCTAGTTTAACAAGTACTTAGAATAATTCCCAAGCTTTTTGGGCCTTACAATAATGGCATTTTAAAGAAAGGCTTATCAAAAGGCTATGGAGACTACTTTGGAGATGCTCTCAAGAAGAAAGCATATTATTGTACTAAGAGAGTGTAAAACTGAGCCTGAAATTTTAATGAATAATGAAAGAGGATGGAGTGAAGGTTCTGCAACAACTGAGAGTTTATAAAGGTCTAGAAAAGCAAAGACCATGTTCTATGCAAGGAGGGAAAATAAATTCAGAAGAGATGTCTGTGGGTTTTTTCTATTCTATTTGGAAAAGGAAACAATAATGATTTTCACTGAATCTGAATGGGCATGAAAGTGCAGGACTGACCTGAAGAATGCAAGGAAAAGGATGCTAGACTAATTGGCAAGCCTGTTTAATAGGTGAAGAAGAGCTGGATGGAATATTCAAATGTTTGTTGAAACAGCAATGAACTTACTTCAAGAAAATACATTAAAAATAAGATTTAATCATCAATAACACTGACAGTGTAGTTTCTGCACTTAGAGAAAGAACAAAGTAATAAATGACATGTGTTATGAACACCATGGCAAGATTAGGTTGTTTTCTAGAGTGACAAGGAAGCAGCAGGAGGGGAGTCTGCAGGAGGCCTGTTTTATCCATGTTGAGCTGTTGACATCCAGTTGAACAGCCACAAGAAGCTCTCTTTATTCCAGGCCCTTCTTCTTCAGCCAGAGCTAAAAAAACTCATTTGCAAGGCATCATGGCAAAGATGAATTTGACTTGTATTTACAGATTAACTTGTCTGATGCAAATAAAAGGACCACAGTCCAATCCCTAAGAAAAATAGCAAGATGAAGTGGAAAGAGGTATTGAAAGGCTGATTAAGAAGATAGAAGGGTAAAAAAACAAGGAAACCAGGTTCTACGAAACCAAGAGACAAAATTTCAGGAAGAAAAATGAACAGCAGTATACAAGCTAGGTTACAGGACAAAGAAAATCAGTAGACAACCCTAGTTTCATTGTTTGACCAGAAAGCTGTCTACAGATACCTTGTCTTGAGCAGTGTCAGCAGCATGGAAGGAGCAGAAGATGCATGGATTGGTCAGTCCCCAGTGCCACACCAGAACTCGGGCAGTGTCCATAAACAACTCACTGAGACCCAACAGGGAAATCTGTGAAACAATTTGATTGCAGTCAATCTGCCCACAGAAGTGAAAACTTTTCCATCAGAAAGTTTTCAGTCATCTTATGAGTCTACACAAACCTTTCCTATAATCCCTGAAATTTATGAAACCCTTATGGTCACAAAGATATCTGCTGGGATAGAGATCAGATGCAGATGAATACATGCAGCCAATTAGTGCTCCTGCATGTTTCTACATAAAATGTGTATGGGACAGGGTAGCATGGCCCTATGCACACATGCAACAACTCTGCCTTTCAGTCAATGAAGCCAGAATACTTCCATTTTTTACGAAAAATTTTAATTTTGCATCAGACAAAATTTAAATTTAATTATTGAATGCACACAAATTTCAGAATGAATTCTGCCAGTCTTCTCACAATTAAAACATGCACCTCCCAAATTCAAGCATAAATATCACCTCCTGAATTCAACTAAAAGATATTACTATACAGAAAAAATACTGTCATGCACCTATACAGGCAGAAAAAAAATTCAAGTCGACTAACTTCAACATTAGCACACCTGCTTCAAAACAAAGCCACCTTTTCCATTTACTTTGAACTCCTAACACAGAAAAAGAAGTCACCACCAAGGGAAAGAGTTATGTACTGATATAACTGCAAAAGTTTCAATGTGAACTCCCACTTCTACACCTATGAGCCTTAAAGATTAATTTTTTTTCTCTCCCTTCAATTCTTGAAAGATTCACAAGCAATGGGAGCTTAAATTTTCCAGAGACGTTCAGAATTTCTCCTTTTTATGAGGAAACCAATTCCTTCCCAAGTTTGAGTTAAAACAGTTAAAACTTTAATCCTTGCTGACTGGTTACAACCCTATTGCCAGACTTCACCCCTCTCACCATATTAACTGCCAATATGAGCTCCTTGCTTTGGAGGCTATTTCAAAAATAAAAATAAAGCTCTCAAAGGCATCTGACACATTCTTTAGGTCCCTGTAGAAATGTAGTTAGCAGGCCACATAATTTAAACACTTATTTAGATGACATAAGGATGCCCTTGAATGCTCTAAATGATCAAGGAATACATTACAAAGCTGAAAAAAACTTAAATTAGATTAAAAGTAATCTATCTTTTGTGATGAAAATAGGTTAGATATGGCAATAGAAGTTATTTCACAAGTGTTCTTTGCAACACGTCACCACTCAGACTGGAGCCCTCAATCTGCAACAACTGAATGGTTGCACGAACTGGTACCAAACACAAAGCAACTGATCAAAGAACTGAATTTTTGTCCTGATAGAATTTCTTTTATTTTGGCATTTGATTGTTGTCTGGAGAGAATAGTTTTAAAAAATTCAGTCTTTCATTAAATGAAAAATCCTCATAAATTAAAATGCATAATTGTTGAGTTGTTTTGGATTTGCTTGAGATGCCACAATGCCTCAGGGACATACAGTTATGGCTCTCTTGGGGCACTCTGTAAGTCTGTCCAAATGGTCCCTAGAGTTATGAAGCATTTTCTCTCCCCATAAGTTGTAAAAAATAATGAAAGTATCTATGAACAATTTGTTGTAAATAGATAAAAATAAACCACAGCTTGATAAGTAATAAGACAAAACCATGCAATATTATTTGGCATCACAGAATGAAAACAAACAAGATTATCTATATCTGCAGGAATTCTAAAAGTCAGCAACCAAAACAGATACAAAACTTCAAAGACAGCTAGACAAAACCTGAAATTTATCAATAAAAGACTTTGATGACATTTTTTTGTTGTGAATAAATATGTCCAAAGTGCACTCTGAATGTTTCATTAGCAATATCAAAAAGCAACAGGATTTGCAGGAAAAAAAGTTGTAGGAAAGAAAGAGAGAGAAAGCAGAAAGACAGAAGAAGAGAGCTGGCAGGGGCAGGGTAGGGTGCATAGAGGGGCAGAACTTCACAGTATCTCAGTCTGGGAGATTTTCACTTTCAAGACTTGGTAGACCTACAAATGAATAGCTAGCTCAAAAAACAACCAACAACACTAAAAATCAAAGACTGATATCCCAACCTAGTCTGTTACTCTTCCACAAACACAGCAGTCTTTCATCTTGCAAGAAGCTTCACCAAAATCTCAGATATAAGCTACATCCTGAAATCACTCACTCACAATTCATATATGAATATCAATGAAGCTTTCCAGTGGTAAAATCCTGCTCTTCAAGAGAACCTATAAAAGAACAGCCGCAAATACTTCAAATAATGTTCTGAAGCAGAAAAAAGATTAAGATGCTCAACTGGCCTTGCAGGAAAGAAAACTTTCATGCAAAATTCTGCTTGTAGAGATTTGGACCTCACACAGCAGGAATACATTCAGATCTTATGAAATTGGTACAGCATCTACAGAACAGAAGAGGCTCCTTACCAATTCAACTCTGCTCAAGCAGTAACCAAAGATTAAAACATGGCCCTGGATGCTTAACATTGCCCAGCCCTAAAATGATGTGCCAGCTCACAGATCACAACTGGAGCAGGTGGCAGCTACTTAAATGAGCAGTATCAATACACAGAGGATGATGAGCTGTCATTGCCATCAAGCACAAACAATGCTTACATGTTTCAAAAAAATATTTTCCCTTTATTTTTGAGGAGCTGAAGGTGTGAGTTAAAGGTAAGAACAGTTGTAAAATAAAGACCATTGCATTAAAAAAAAAAAAGACAAAAAAGGAGACAGAGAAATAGAAAGCCTCCTAATCTAACTGATGCAGCTGAAAAAACATATGAGTGCTGCCTCCCAGAGTCCAGCTGCCTGGAAAAAGTCTTTCTATTTTTACAGTGATTCAATGGCCAAGGAAATCTCCAAGGGACAAGAAACAATAATTACAATCTCTTTCTGCCACTGTTCTGAGGGGTCACACCACCCCAGCTCAAGTTTCATATAGATTTGGGCCTGTGTATTGCCTAAACAGCAGAGACAGGTATCAACTTCAAAACAGAGCTGAATTCATCTCTTTCTCTCATATGCACATGAATCCCTGCCCTCAAAATCTCATAAAGGAAAACAGAGTTAATAGACCCCCGTCTCTGCACAGGTCCTGAGAATACTGCACAGAGACTCAGTCTCCCAGCACTCCTGCCCCTGGAGCAGCCAGGTGGGCTCCAAGAGCCACTCCCTCCAGGGAGACAGCTGGGGGACATGGGGCACAGAGCGAGATGCAGAGATGCTCTGAGCAGTGGCAGCTTCCACTTTCTGTCATCACTGCCAACAGAGGCGATGCTACTGTTTCTCTGCAGGCTGCAGTCAAACTACTCAGAGCAGCACAGCATTTCTTGATCTAACCACTGAAATTAGCACACACTGTAATGATATTTTAAAGCCAAAAGCAGATGTTGAAGGAGTTAAATTTAAAGAAGTTTATGGTGTTTTGAGCACTAATCAGAAATTACATTTTGCAAGTTTGCAGCAATCCTTCCATCACAAAGTAGCTCAAGAGACATTTCAACAAAAAAGCCAAGTACAAAGAGCATGATCCTATAATTTTATGCAAAAGGAAACAAAAATTTGCTTTTTTCATCATCAGTGAAGATCGGACACAGCCTTTAAACACTGAGAGTACAACCAGCGTAACTCAGCAAACAATCCATTTCGGTCACAGAGAAATAAGGTTGCCAGGACAGCGCTTCCCTTACAAGTGTCCGAATTGCGGGCGGGAAGCGGAGGAGCGGACGCGCTGGCCCGGGCCCGCGGCCGCCGGGGGGCGGTGCAGCACCGCGGGCGCGCTGCCGCCGGCGGCACCGGAGCTGCTCCCGCAGCCCGGGCAGCAGCCATCGCCACACCGCGCTGTCGCGGGTGCTTAATAAGGCAGCGGTTTTATGGAAAGAGCCTACGTAATGCAGACACTAAAAATAGCCAATTAGTATTTGGCCTCCCGTGTAACAACATTAGCTGTGTTGATGTAATTACCTTTTGTTTCCATGTGAAATTACAGTTAATATGATTTTACGGGATCATAAAAGACATTTCATTCTGCTGCAATACTCTGCCTAATGCCAGTCTCAAACTTTGGTGGAAGAGGGACGAAATGGCAGAAAGAGAAAAGGCGCTACCACTAAGTTGAAAATAGTCAAATACAGAAGTGGAGAAAATGGATTAGCCTCCAAGGAGATTTTCAGAGCTTTCTGTGACCTCAGGGTTACTATAGATAAAGGTGACCTATATCTGTTGGACTTCCTTGACCATAGCACCTCTCCAAAATTGTCCCAAGAAAGCAAATGCCTGACACACATGTTAGAGATGGATGGCTCTGGAAAACTCCCGATGGAATGGGAGGCACAGCAGAGTACTACAGCAAAGTCACATGCACAAGAAAATGCTCAGAAAGGAACTGGATGCCTAAGGCTCATATTCTATTCCTGTGTGACACAGTGCCTGTCAGACATGGCAAATCCCAAGCAACAGGGCCAGGAGAGTGCCAAACTATTCCAGTGCAAAAAGCTCAGTAACAGATATAACCTACTTTGAAAAGCAACACGTGAGTCTGCACAAGTGGTTCTCAGGGAAGGAACCAGTCTTAAGAAAGAAATGGAAACAGCACCAGCACTTGCTCAGGTACCAGACACTATGAAGCAGGTGATGCTGATTTAAACCCACTTCCAAATGAAGAGTCATGAGCAAGAAATCAAGCAGGCAAATGACTGCTACAGATTTGTGAAAACTTGAGAAGTGTAGGTGTACACAATATGCATCTTCAGCACAGGCTGAGCAAAAAATGGACCTGCACAGTGCTGAAAGACATATGCAAGCTCAATATCCCCCTTACCTGATAGCATTTTGTGAAAAGACACAGCAAGTAGCCAGACAGCTGAACAGAAACAAGCTCTGGAAATGACAGATCATTTGAAAAACTGATCATAGCGGTGGATGACAATCTGGCTCACTTGTGCTAAGAATACAAGAAGGAAGAATAGGGAAGAGCTGATTTTAGTCGCAAGGTCTTTGAAAAGATTCTAAGAACTCTGCACAAGCTTCTGAACTAAATTCTTTCACCAAAATATTATCCATGTTGCAAAAAAGGAGAAAACATTTAAGGGATGGACCGCTGGCTTAAAAGATAGAGGAACAGTGAGTTATTATGGCTTTACCCTAAACTAATTAAGACCAAATACAGTTGAGATCAACAGACCAATTCTTTCACTCATTTGACCCAGCTTAAAACCTGTCCATTTCACACAGGATCACAAGATGGATTATTCCATGTCCTGAGAGGTAAGAGACTCTGACCTATGAAAAAATGAAGTCAATAGTCTTACAATGAACTCTGTAAATCTATGTTTTTAAAACAAAAGAAGTTGCTGAGAAAGAACAGGTTATCTCACTCTGGAGGCTGATGCACTGAGCTGCCAGTCTAACAGCCAAGAGCTTCAAAGTACAGACCCACACAAATAAGAGTGACCATCTGCTTACATACAGATACTCTTGGCCTAACAGTCACAAGAGACAGGCGCCTGGGGAGCAAGACTGCTCCAACCACAGGTCTGCAAATGGTTTATGCTTACATAAACTATTGTGGGGGGATGACACTGGTCCCAAGATCAACACCCATACTCTTCACTCTTCACTCACTTCCCCCATCTCTGTGGCAGACAGGAGACAAAACGAAGAACAAAGCAAGGAAACTTGTGGATCAAATAAAGACAGCTTGACAGGTTAAGAAAAGAGGGGACACACCACCTCCAAAGCAGCAAGTGACTGGAAGTCACTCACTACTTCCCACAAGTGTGGATACCCTTCAAGCAACAACCACCATGGAAAACACTCACACACCCCCACACCCTCCTTCTTTTACCCCCAGTTTCTATTGCCAAGTAAGCAGTCTTAGCTGTATCCCATGCCAGCCTCCTCCCCACCTACTTTCCTACTGATTTTTAGGGGAGATGAAGAAACAAAGACCTCTGTGCTGTGCAAACACTCTTCAGCAATAGCCAATTAGTACATTATCAGCACTGTTTTAGCTATATATCCAAAACACAGTAACACACAGCACTGTGAAAAAAAATTAATTACATCCCAGATGGACACAATACAACTATTTTGTAAGAAAGCTGATTGTCAGGACAGGCAACCAGAAAAAGAGAGCAATCTGGATAATATGCAGAACTTCATGTTAGACAGGTCTTAACAAAGAGAGAATGCTGCAATCTGCCTGAAGCGACCATAGATGAGTTGGTGTTGAACTCAAAAGACTCTATAGAGAAATAAATTATTAAATCAGATATAACTTAATATGTGAACATTCTCAGACTTGCTGTTTGTCGCCAAAGCATTGCTTACTTCTCAAATGAAATGTGTCTAGTGCTTCTCTGGAGTCAGCTGGTAGGATGACGTAAGAGCTTCAGTTAGGAAAGAAAAGTGAGAAAGAAAAGTGATCAATAAGGCAGCAAAAACCCAAAGCCAAAATCAAGGCTGCTTAACTTCTCTGGACGTATCTTTCAGATGAAAAGTGATCACTGCTTGTAAGGCCATGCTTTTCAGGCTAGCAGGAAGTGACTGGACAGTGGAATAGTGGTTGAGTAGCAAAGTAAAAAAAATTTTGCAGTGCAGCATGAGACAAATAAAGAATATACAAAAACAAGAATATACTGTGCCTGGTGCATACAGTCATTACACTGTACTGGCAGAGGAATAAAGGAATAATATGCATTTATAGTAATTTAAATTAATACCCACTTTTTAGCAGTGTAGCTGAAATTTAATGTTGGGTGATGAGTAACTTAATGAACTTATTACTGGTCAAGCTGAACCGAAGGCACAGCTTAAGTTCATTAATAGCTTAATCATCTAATGATTTTAAGGCATCCAGAGGTAATTAAGGCCTAGGTATTCTTCCTGGCCCAATTCTTTCCTGCCATAGGGCATATACAGTCTCAGGAGTTTCTACTGTGTTTTACTTGTTGCTATGTTCCAATTGTTTACACAGCTGGAAAATATGGTGTGGTGAGATTGAGAGTGACCTGCCAGGAAAACAAAAATAATCTTTGAAAAACTAAGGACTGAGAAATACACAGAGAGAATGCCACACATTGCAAGAGCAATACCACCACTACTTCCAAAGTATTGGAAGATTCTGCCCTGATGACATGCAAAAACTATGACTACTAAATTTAACAGCATACTAAAGTAGCATCCAGTAGTGCTCTCCATATTACATTTGTTTCATGTTGTCTTTTCAGCTTCTACTGGATAAGCTTCAATGGGACAGACCCAATACCTCACACAAGGGGTTGAAGAACCAACAAGTCAGACATCTGAATAGTAAAAACGTGCTTGGAAACACATCCACATTGCACCTGGTTCCTGCACACATTGTTTTACAGCAGAGAAAAGCCTGTCTCTAAAGGCATCTTCTTGAATAAAGAACTTCAAAGATCCAACGCTCAGACTTCATTTTAAAATTAATTAAAATCTTCTGTAGGATATATATAATACTTCCTGTCTTGGTAAGTCTTTTTTGGGCAGGAGAGAGGGAAATGTAATAATTTTCATTATTTTCAAGAGTTACATGTAATGTTTATGTAGTCAACAAAATAAAGCTTCCTGTATATATGAATTTCCTTAAGACAGTATCAGCCTTTGAATCTGCTATAAATAATTTGACCACTAATTGGAGAAAAAGCCACAGCATGAACATACATTACAGGAACTATTGAAACCCACAAATCAGACTAGTCTGAGTTGTACATTTCTTCCCACAGATCTAAATATTTGAATTTTTTCTTTGCTGTATCTTTACAATTAAACTAACTACATTTGGATTATATTCTAATCTCTTATAACCTGAAGGGAATTGTTGACACCAGTTTTATATTCTATCTCTTTCTCTCAAAACAAGGTAGTTCATTACTTCATGAAAACCAGTCTCTCAGGGAAGAAAGTTATACTTCAACATATTCCCATTGGCAATCTCTTCTGCCCACTTTTCAGTAGGCTGCTTTCAAAACTTTATTGAGCTCTCTGAACACAGGAGAATCTCCAGCTAACTCAGTCTTGATCAAAGAAGAAAACAGAATCTATTTCTGTGGGAAAAAACCAAAACCATGTCCTCCCCAATCCAAGTACCAGAGCTTCAATCCCATGAGCTGAAATTGTAATGTATGTTATAAAAATGCACCCTTTGTTTTCCTGAAGAGTTTATTTCTAGCTAAATGATGAGTGTACCTTAATTAGAATTTTATATTGCTTCGTACTATTTGTGATTGTAGACATAAGTCTGTGCAAGTGCCAGGGCCAGATGAAAAGTGAGGGCAGTGTGCCTCTTCTTACAGACGCAATAAAGAAAAACAAGCCCAAAAGTGAAATATAGTGGCTAGGACATTAATCTAGGAGTTAGAGAGCTAATTTAAATCCAAACCAAACAAACTGAGACAAATTGCCATTCCCTGCCTTTATTTCACCTCCTCAGCCTTCCTGACAAGGCCTCTCATGGCGTTTGCACAGCATGCTGCATAAAAGGCCCTAATCTTGGTAGAGAATACTAATCCACATTATACAATGTGCTGTTAAAAACATAAAGGTGACCTCCAACTTTCTCTACATGCTTTTAAACAGTTCAATTTCTGTGAGATTAGGATACATACGTTCATAAATTAAGATTGTGTCATACAGTGAGCATGGAACCTGTCCAACTTTGTTGCTATGACCTGTGAAGCCAGTCCAAATCTCTGAATGTGTTCTAAAGATAATCCCAGAGTCAAGTCCCTCCATCTCCACTGCTACTAGAACTGCAAAATTGATGATAGATGTCTGCATATCTTCAAATTCGTAGAGTTAAATGCAGGTTTACTACTCAGTTTGAACCAAAGCAACTTTTGCAGTTGAATAAAAACCAGAAAACAATTTCACAGAATAGACACATGCTTCAATGGTAACCTTCACATTTTCCAACCCTGAATACATACTAAATATTATATTAAGTTGCTATCACAGTCTCCTGAGCTATGGGGCTTTTCTTAATGTGAAGATAAAGTGAATCATCTGAAATTGTTCAGGTTCTCCTTCTATCCAAAATAAAGGCATGGTTTTCATACTTTTCTGCCTTTATTTGTAACATGATCCTTTGGACATCTACCACAACATGGACAAATCTGTAGCAATGTAAAAAACTGTCAAACTCTGTGTTACTGCACAGGTATCTTTAACAGGTATTAAAAAAAAAAAAAAAAAAAAAGTGAAAATATAGCCTTAAAAATAGGAAATAAGGAAGTCGGCAACCCGAAGTAGTCTGACAGCATTATCAAATGAGACAAGAATGGTTGTTTTTTGTTTTAACTGGCATATGTGCCTGCACAGAGGTGTACAACAAATCAAATCACTATTTTTCAATGAAAAAAATCCCAACAACCAAAGTGAAAAAACACCCTTTCTGTAATAGAAGTTTGATAAGAATGAACATAAAACACGTGTTGTCTGATATACTTTGTAAGCAAAGCATATTTGTTGTAGCCTGTAACTCAAGACAGTCAATCATTCTTTGAATTACTGTACTCATGCATTTTTACCTAGTCTCTACCTTTTTTTACTTAGACAAAAACTACAATTGCTGATTGATAACAATACATTTTTACCAAGCTGCTTTTTCAAATTCCATCTTACTAAAAAATGACTGAATGATTCAGTTTTCTGAAAAATTAAATAAACAGAATTATCTCTCTGAAGAATAGGAGTGCAGCCACCATAAAGGTTCTTTGAATACTGCCTGATTTATACAGTCCCTCACCTACTGCACTATGACCCCCTACTCTGCAGTACTCCAAACCTATAGGAACTGGAAACACTGGGACTCCAGATGGCAAACAGTGCAGAATGTAAACAGGTTATAAATCACCTGAAGAGATCAAGGTAGGTGTTAGGCAGGCAGGACAAGTCATCTTGTTATATTTTTACATTTTATTTTTTAAAATCACAAACTAGTACTTGCTTGCTTTAGCATACAGACTCATGGAAGTGTAAAAGTACTTAAAACTATATGCCCTACTTGCACCATTTTCTAAAATGAAATAAAGGTAACATTCATTTTCTGAAAAAATGGTAATGTAATTATGTCAGGTGTTAACAGCCTCACATAAAACATGGCTTTCTGCTATTATTAAAGTGTTTCTGTGGCTGTTATTATTAAAGTGTTTTAATAGAGGGGGGAAAGGTATACTTTAAGAACAGGGTTACTCATTCATGTTCAAATAGCAAGAAAAGAAACCAACAAACAAATGCAAAAAGCACACCATGACCAAAGCCCCAACCCCTAAATGTAATGCAACACACTTACAAAGAGAAGGACTCCATTTCAAACTATGACAAATTAAAGACCAAGTCAGTGTCTGTGCTGAATATAAACTTGGAAATGAAACACAGCCTAAAGCCATCAAGACAAGGGCTCCACAGTAATCAGCACCATGTAAGCCATCAACATTTCTTCCCACAGAGTCTAAAATGGATAATTTTAAGGCCTTGATCTCAAGTTCATTGGAATTAGCAGAGTTTTCAATGGCTTTGGATTATGTCCTAGAGAAATAAGCAGGCACAGGTAGACTGGAATATAAGACAAGGTAACAGAAAAACACATTAACAGTAAGAATGAGCTTACTTTATTTCCTCAGAAACAATTTGCACACCTGCTTTATTTCAAAATCCTAATACAATTATACTGCAGGCTACATTTGCGTGCAAGAGGCAGCAGTTTCTTTGAACTGAAGATCTCCAGCTTATTTCAAGATAAAACAATAAAACCAAACATAAAAAAGTAATAATAAATGTATTATAACCTACAGGGACTTGGTAATTTTGTAAGCAAAGAACAAAATATCACCATTTTTATATGAACTGTAATGAAAAAGATTAGATACATTAGTCATAACTCCGGCAAAAATGCAAGAATACTAAGTTCTAAATATTTTTTACAGGAAACGACTATTTTAAGTCTTTAACTTGATGATTAAGTCTTTACACTGATGATATAATATAATCTTATCCATCATTCAGTATTACACTTAGTTATAGCTAATGTATTCCAGAGGTATAAGCATGAACTTTGTGACTGCCAATCTTCCTTTCAGTCTTGTTTTTTATGATTTACTTAAAAGAGGGACATATTTCATGGGCATGCTTCCAGCAATCCAATTATAAAACATACATGACTGTAAAAGTTGACAGAAAGTATATACATTATCTTATTATGCAATTTTTCTTCTTTTTCATTTCCCAGCAAAGCAACCTTTATATTCTCAGAAAATACACCTACTACATGTATTTTTGTTGAGTTTGATCAGCTGTTGCACAGATCTTTTATCAGCTTAATAGTTAATAGGTTTCTGTGCCACACTGTTTGCATATGTAAGTTACAATTTAATGAAAAAAAAGTATTTTATAAAATTACAGAGAAATGTAACTAAATATTTTAAAAACTATCTCTTAAAGACCACCTGTTGATTTAAATTGCTCCAATGACTTGAGAAAAATTAAATGAGCTGGTAATTTGTTTCCATTTTACAGATCTGTTCAAGAGTAAACATGGTTTGGTGCTTGATCTTTCACAGTCTCCTGCAAGATCCTCAGAGGGAATCTGATTAAATATGGGCTGGATGAGCAGACAGTGAGGACTGAAAAGTGGCTGAAGGGTCAGGCCCAGAGAGCGGTGGTGGATAACAGAGCAGAGTATGCCTCAGCAAGTCTGCAGGTGATACAGAACTGGGAGGAGTGGCTGATATGCTGGAGGGTTGTGCTGCCATCCAGAGGAACACTGACAACCTGGAGGAACCTCAAGAAGTTCAACAAAAGGAACTGCAAATTCCAGTGCCTGAAGAGGGACAACCTCAGGAGTTCCTGTGTCAGTATGTGCTGGGGGCAGGCAGCTGGAAAGCTGCTTTGCAGAAGAGGCCCTGGGGATGCTGATAGACACCAAGATGCCCTTGAGGCTAACAGGACCACCAGTATCCTGAGCTACATCAGAAGCATTGCTGCCAGGTCAAGAGAGGGGATCCTTCCCCCTCTCCTCAGCCCTGGTGAGGCCACAGCTGCAGTGCTGTGTCCAATCCTGGGCTCCCCAGAAATATGGGGCTGCTGCAGAGAGTCAAGCAAAGAGCTATGAAGAAGACAGTTAAGGGAATTTATCAGTTTGTAAAAATGTCTGAAGAGAAGCAGATGTAAAGACAATGGACAGAGAGTTATCAGAGGTGTCCAGTGACATCTTGCACTGTTTATCCAAGTATTTGAAGATAAGCTGTCCTACCTGTGTGAAGCTATGGCCACACAGAATATGCAATACTAATAAATGCTATCAAAGTTATTGGAGCGTGTGTGTCCTGTGTGCCTGTTTTAATAAGTGCACTCCTCAAAGGAGACAGATAAGAAGTACTTTATGTGGGAAATGAAGTGACTGGTAAGTAATATTATGAATTTGTACTAGCAATGCAAGTTTAATCAAAAAAGTCTAATAACACATGCCTCAAAGTTTCACCCTTCTTTAAAGGAAACAATAGCTAAATCAGTATGCTAGAAGACAAGAAATTTGAACTTGCATAACATCATATTAAGGCTCTCTGAAGCAGCTGTTATTAAGAATTGTTAATATTAATATTGCCTTTCAAAACTAAGACCTAGACTGTCCTTTACCCTGAAGCCAAACAAAAGCCCTTGCTCAGATAAATAAGCCTAAGAAGGAGCCCTAGCAAAATGCTAAAATGTACTATGATAGCATTTAAGATTCCACCTGTCAGAACATAATTATGTGCTTCAATTTGCTCTTAGCCCCAAGTCCTGCAATGCAGTGAGGACACATCTTGTAAATTCAAGAAGTCCCAAGCACATCAGAGCCCTACCTCAAAAGTCAGTAGGCACATCTACAAAAATAACCTAGTCCTGTCACTTTGAGAAATATTTTACCTTTTATGCTTTGGATTAGGGTAAGTCAAATTTCACTTTATGAAAGCTAACTGCTTAATGGCTAATGTTCATATTGACATGGAACAAACAAGTAATTGAAGTAATTTGTCCTCAAATATCATTGTGTACTGCAACAGCCTGCCACAGGCATCCATCCAGGTTCCTACTCTGAAAAAAAAAAAAGAGACCAAAAAGCATACTCTGTGTGAGGCCAAGATGAAGTCAAACATATCTCTAAAGATGCCAAATTGCTTTGCATTTCAACCAACCATCAAAAGGGAGGTTTTTGATCAGGTCCTCTTCTATTCTCACATTCCTGCTCCCTTCTTTTCATCAAATTTGCTCACTCTTCAGCAACATGAATGCTACATAATTTCACCCATCTGAAAAAAAGTAAGCAATTCCATTTGGCAAGAAAATGAATTAAACTTTTGATAAAAGTCAGCAAGTTGGTCACAAGATCACCAGCAGCACCACAAGGAATGTGGCCAACCCCATTTCACTATCAACCCACGGAGGAGACATGCTTAGAATTGCATCTAAAATTTCCAGTGTACCATCTATTGTGGTGAGCTGGTAATTATTCACATGTTTTACAACTTGTCTATGTGTATATTTTATCATCTTTACTGGATACATCCCCAGAACCCTTATAGAAAGCTGAGTAATGGTAATAGTCCATTATATATAGAGAGAAACAAGTTGCAGTAAGAGTGTGGTACCTTGTCCAAGGTCACAAGACAAACACAAAACCTGTTTCCACTCTATCTTTAAAAGGAGTAGTCCTGAGATACTGTCTTGAGATTTTATTCCCTGTCCATGCCCAAAACATTTCTTTACACTAGGCCAACTTCAAGAGACTGAATCTAGAAACGGAATATAAAAGCATAATGAAGTGAAAATTGAGTAATACTTTCCCTGCTCATTTCCATCGCTCTTTCAAAGACTAGCCATTTTCCTGGTAAATTCAGGGAAGCTAAGCAAAGCTAACTTTGCAACAGAAGAAACTTCTGGCATATGAGGAAACTGGGTCAGCATTTTGATTCTCAAATAAGTACTTCTACTATTAGATACTCTTTTCTCTACTACAAAAAGAATTAGTCACAAAAATGTTCTGAAATCTCTCAAGCAAAGTTACAGTCAGCCTAACTGCAGGCAGCTTGCCTTGGGAGTAATCTCAGAAAGATAATAGCCAGGTGCACTTAAGATCAGGTGCAGGGGAGGAATGACACCCACTTCTTTATTAGAGTTGGAAATAGCAAACATTGCCCACATTCAAAGTGAAGTCAAGCTCAGGAATTGGCCAGACTGAATTGGTCAGACTGAGAGGCCAGAGTTTTCACACTTGAAAAGGGAAGGTAACAAATGAGGAAGATGATGTGGACATCACCTGGATTTACCAAGAGCAAATTGTATTCAACTAACCTGAATGCCCTCTGTGTGATATGACTGTGAACTCCATGGCCAAGAGGAAAGCAATCTTATTGCATTGCTGGACATTGGCAAGGCTTCTGGCAGTCTCCCATACAATCCAACGAGTATAAAAAGTTGCAGTGGTGTAACAACACCATAGACTCTAAAAGGCACACCAAATTAAATCAGATAACAAAACTTTAAAAAATCTCAGGAAGAGGTTTTCCAAGTGGTAGATAACTTGAGGTCTGCAAGAATAAGATAGTCTGCCTCTGGAATAGGAAAGAAAATAAACTAGTCCTATGTTTAAGATCCCAAAAGACAAGATAAAAGGAAAAGGCCAGTTTGAAATGCACACCTTTATTCCCTCAAACCTTATTACAGAGGGGAGAACACAGCTTCCTAAGAGTGTTGAAGAACTTTTTGCAAACAGGTTGGACTTTAAATAATACCTTCCCCTCCCTCTGAAATTAGTCCATTAGGATGCATACACAGTCAGGAATTTGGGATTGAAAGGAAATGAAAGAACTACAATGCTTTTTATCTGCAACCAACAATTAATTTTATTTAAAATGCAAACTTTGTGAAAGCAATATAAGATTTGAAACCCTTGCTATTGACATATGCACATACGATACTGTATTTGGGCGCAACTCTAGGTCATAAAACACATTTTCCCCATCAGCCTGATGTTCTTATCTGTACTCTTTATATCTTCCTGTCCCACAACATAAAGGAGAGGAAGGAAGAAAATAAAAGCTTCCTGATTATCTGAAATATCAGCATCAACTCCTGTTTCCCTTATCAAGTGAAAGTGCTCATGAAACACCATAGAAAGGAAGGCATTTCAGTTCTCAGAAAGACAATGTTGTCACTCAAATGACAAAAGGAGACTAGTCATAGCATGTAATGGGTTATTGACATTTAAAAAATCATGACTGAAGTGACTGCATTGTTCGCCCTACATGCTTCAAGTAGAACAACAACCTTACAGACTATATGGTAGACAATAACAAAGAAAAAATTACTATTTCATTTCCGTAATCTTTGCTTTAGAGTCCTCAGAAAGAAATTCTACTTTTAATGTAGGATTAAATTAGACTTACCACTGCAAAGTGGTATGAAAACTGAATGAATCTTTACATAAATAAATGACAACTTGCCTGACATAAAGACCACAGCAAGAAACCAAAAACCCTGTATCTCAGAATAAGTATGTTTAAATAAATCAGGTGACACCATTACGTTTTACCTCTGTTTTCAGGTGGCATCCATACATACAAACTTTTTAGGGCTGATAAAAGACCTCACCTCAGAAATGTTTGCGCAAATGTACATTTGCAAAGACTTATGTCTAAAGCGTTCATATGGCCATCTAGAAATTACTCATGTGCTTTCTCTGCAAACAGAAAATATAAAAAAATAGAGAGAAAGGCAAAGACAGCATTATTTGTGTCCAGTCATACGCAGAAAACTGCAAATAAATAATTTAAACCATCAGAAAATCCTAAAGAACTTGTCAAATGCATTATGACTTTGATAAAATTAACTCACAATTAGAATATCCCCAGTTTGTAGAAAGTAAGAGTGACCCCTATTCACTCTAAATACTTAATATTCCCCTTTTTTGGTGGTTCCTGTAGCTTCCATATCCTTCACTTAAAAGTATGTAACAGAAGTTGGTTCAATGAACCAATGACTCCACATGTCTCAGGAAAATACTAGTGTCCATTATACTAATACATTGAAAAAAGAAAATCAATCTCTACATCAACATCCATGTATGTTTTTAGAGCCCACTATTCCAAGGAGTCAACCACAAAAATTGCTTTTGCTGTTCTTGTCTTGTTGCAATATTTGGCCAGTTTGTATGTGGAGATTAATGGTGGAGTTTCAGGCAGAGCCTTCAGGGGAAATCAGTGAGTCTGCCACTGTGAGTATAGCAAAAGAACAGACAAAACCAAACAGCAAGAAGAAAAAAAAACAAAAACCAAACCTACACAATTCTATTTCTAATTGCTTCCCCAAATGTATTAACCTAAAACAGAATCCAGAACGCAAATCTACTGCATGGAAAAATCTGGAAAAATCCAGATTTTGGCCTTCTCATCTTGCACAGCAGGTCTTTTCCTCTGATTTGGCTATCCAAGTCAAAACTTTCAAAGGCTGAGTTGAGCAATCATGTTTTCTACTCCAGAACCCTAAAAGAGCTGGGAGTAGCATTTTTCTGTGTACTCCTACAAGCAAGTTCTCTGCTCCTTTCAGCAACCTTCCAGCCTATGGTTTCTCTTGGTTTTTTCAAGCTTCATTGTTCCTCTCCCTCTCTGCCTGCCCCACCTCCACCTTAAAAGCTTCTCTGACCTTCATGGCTCAGTTGCTTTCAAAAAATCACTCATCTCTCCCTTCACAGCAGAGCCAGGACAATATAACAAGAGAACCCTTCTTCTGCTGCCAAGCCATCGGTTTTGTTTTGTTTTTAAAAGAAGAAAGCAACACAATGAATAGTAAATATGCAATAAATACAACTAAACAAAGCTAACTATTACAATATAATATTCAATAATTAAAGGTATGCACATATATAGAAATTAAATTTAATTAAGTAGAGCTAGAACAAGCTACTGTAAAACCAAAGTAACTCACAGAAGAGAGGGCACTGCCAGCAGTTTTGTTGTTTTCAGACTACAATGCCATCATCATATCTCAAATTAGACTTGCAATTATTATCTAGAATGGTGTTTTGGGAAGGTGTTTCCTTCATGGTGGGAACAATTGAACACCCATCAGTAACTGGTTCCTCATCAAGCTGTTGTACTCAAGTCAGGAATTCCACATTATGAGCCTGAATAAATTAGCCAGATATGTTATCAAAAATTAATAATGCCCAGAAATAAACTGAGAACATCTGATGCCACACAGAATCATAAAGTAAATAAACAAAGCAACAAGTATTCCCAAAGGTTCTCATAAAATATTTTTAATCTTGCAAATACTGGAGAAACACATATTTAAAAAACCCAAAATGCAAACAGCTGTTAGGGAGAGACTTTTAGCAAAAAAGAAATCATAGGGAGCATCAGCTCAAATACAACAAGCAGATTTAGTCCAAACAGGAAGGGATCTTACAGCCTTTCAAAAAACCACACTGCTCACCCCCCCTTATAAAGCAATATATTAAAAAAGCCCAAAACAACAAAAATACAACATACAGTGGTAACCTGAGAGCTAAAACGTACAAAAATTTCAAGTACTTCATGTGTGTCTTAGGTACTGTGGCCTGCAAATCAGAAGGTATTACTATACCGTGGTACTTCCATAATAAACAGGTATTTCTACATCTGCTACAAATTTCTCACTTGATCAGAGAAAATCCTATTTACTACCTGCACAAACTAACTTGAAAAGATGCATTCTCAGTTTTCTATTCCTGAAAAACAGAAATAAATGTACAATCACTTGAAAAACAGATTCCATAAGAAAAAGAAACAGCTTTTTCATCCCTTTCAAGACACAATGGTATAATTGCTTGTATTTCTCTGAAAAAAAAAAAATCAGAATCCTTATTTACTTAAAAGAAAAGACGTTCTGAAAGAACATGCTGTTGGCTGACACGATGAAGTCACAGTGGTGGTGAAAAGTTTTATTGCTCTTCAGGTAATCATTGCCCTTTATATTACCAGATCCATAGACCACACTTGTAAGGCAGTCAGCCAGCTCACACTCACAACTCAAACTTCCATCTTCCTCACAACTTCAGGGTTTTCAGAAGTGCATATTTGGGATTTATGAGCTTAAATCACTTATGAACTTCAGAAAGTGTTGCCCTGCCAGCACAAAAATTATGTATAAATATTGTAAGAGAAGTTCATTCTTGCAAATTCTACATATATTTTGCTCACCATATTTTCCCTGGGTGTTTCACACAAGGTGCATTGCAGAATATGGCATGTAATATCAAAACAAGGCTTTGGATTTGTTAGAGGAGTTTGAGATGACAGAGCAAGAGCATGGGGACAAGGGAATAAAGAAAAATAATTTAAAAATAAGCATCATGAAAGAATTAATGAGATTATATAAATAGGAAAAAAAAACAAAAAACAACAAGGGCCTTGGGTAGGTAAACCCAACCTTGGAGAAGTAAAAATGGAAACAGTTGTGCAACACAGTGTCTTGTAAAAAATAGATATGAGCAACAGTAATTTAAAGACAAACAGAATGCCTGAAAGAGCCCTAGCACAGACACACACTAGAGGAACAAAGTGCATAAACGGAAAAAAAAAGTATTTTTTAAAAATTGAAATTTCCAGCAGACTAAGGTCTCAGTTGTCATATGGTAGCAGAAACAAACTGATCTAGGCTGATGTGCATTAAGATCATATAAACAGAGCCAGAGAATACAGTGTGGCACATTCCACCTTTCCACAGCAGGAGTCTGATGCAGCTAAGCCATGACAAAAAGGCTTAAAGAGAACAATATTGCAGAAAATGGGATAAAGTAACATAGAAGGGGTTAGCTGCCCGCCACAAGCCCAATGGGGAATTGAAAGAAAAGTCTGCAGGGCCAGCAGCTCACGCTGGCAAAGGAAATTGCATTGTTCAAAAGGGTAACGTTGTCCAAAACACTTAAGGGTTTTGTTTCACACTAGACACAAAGGAATTGTTATTCAAACAATAAATTGTTTACACTGTAAAAGCCTGAAAACAGCATTTGGTGTATTGATGTATTTTGATGCTCACAACATTCCAAATAAGCACCAATCAGTCTTCAGCATCATAGACTTGGTTCACATTCTACAAATAAGTCACTCAAAAATAGTTTAAAATTGCAAATAATTTCAAAATTGTTTGGCTTTCATTTATCAACAATCTTTTTGTCTGCATGTTTTAAGTAATTAATTTTCAAGTCATCTTTTCTTATAACCATCTCATCCATTGCACTAATCAGGGGAAATATGTAGTCTTTATTGATGTAACAGGAGTTACTCAAAAGATGCATCTTCTCAAGGATCTGAAAAGCACAGTTCCAACAGAGAAGCAGAATTGAATATATTTCATCCCATATTGTTTTAAGCAGCACTTATGTACAGGATTGCATGCATGACTCAGAGCAACTCTTTACCTAGACAATAGCAAAAGTCAGATGTCACACTACCTCACTGGTTTTCCAAGAAAAGATACGGAGAGAACTTGTACAGTTTAGCAAACACTTCAAACCATGACTGAAGCCACATCTAAATGATGCAAAGTATCACTATGCTACCCGAATTTAGCATTATGTATCCTGTTGAAAACTCAGGGAAATTATTTTTCCGCAAGGCATCCAAGATCACAAAAGTAAGTAGAAAGCTGCCTTCAGTATTAGAGCATATAGGGCTAAACACACAGTTGCAGGCCTAAGACAATTCTTTAATAAGCAGGAAGAAGTTATGGAATGCACTGAGTCAGGGGAAGAAAGAAAACAGTGCACTCTCTGCCAACCCATTGGCTTGGAACCTTTGAAACACTTTGTTCCATAAGGTAATAGCAAATGGGCAGCACAGGGTTACAAATGCACATCAGCTTCTGTTTCAGAAGACAGAAATCCCCACCCACTGTACTACAAAGGCTGTTAGAGCTATTCCCACTCTAGAGCAGAGCATTAGCTCTAACTTAGTGCATTTCACTCATCTTCCCAACCTTTTCTATGCTGGCTATTTTATCACAGCCCAGGAAGGGACTAAACAGGCCAACTTCTGGCAGCAGCTGCCAGAAAGCCACAATAATTTCTATAAGATCCCATATTACTTGTGTTTCTTTTTAACATTCCAGGAATACAAGCCTAGATGTTCATGTGTGCTCTCTAACAAATAACTATGGGGAAATAGCAGAACCTCGGACCCCATCTTTATTGTCCCACTCCAATGGACATTCTTCTATTTGCTCACCTAATTTTTCACAAGAGTCAATAGGGTGTTTTGGTTATCTGTCTTTTTTTCCCCCCCAATTATTACCATTGAAGTAGGTGAACATTTCTACTTAAATGAACACAAAACATGAAAACAGATTATACCTGCTATCATTAATCTGCAATTATATTCCAGTTTAGGTTTGATTTGCTTTTTAGCATGATCAGCACTGTTTTTCACTTACACTTTCTACAGAAGTACAGAAGTATTCTACTGGGGAACAAAGAAATAATTTCACAGGTAGCTTTGTTTTGCTGAGTTGTCTTAAGATATCCATTCATTACTCTTGGCACATAATTGCAGTTTCAAATGCACCCTGTACCCATCTGACTTCCTTGTATATTCTCCTTTCTGAAACACCTTAAAATTTGCTTAAATCTATATTTGTTTTCATATTCACATAGATATTTCTGTTTTTTACATCCCTTCTGTTCTATTGGGATTCTTCTGTTCTTCTGATGGCCCTGTGGTAACTGCAAAGTGTTCTCAAATAATTTATACAGCAATCAGCCTGATGATCCTGAGCCTTAAATCTCAAGAAAAAGTGAAGATTCCAAAACAGATTTTTCCTCCAGCTGCTTAGCATGAGATACTGAACTTGTTTTTTAGCTCCAAATCCATGACAGCCGAGCTGATGTAGTCTTTACAGTCTTCTCTCAAGGAGCTCATACGCAACTTGAATCCACAGTAATGAAGTCAATGGATCATGGTTTTGGAACAAAATCAAACAGAAGTGCACAAGCTGCATTTAGGAAATAGTGTCACCTTAAACACCATTCTCAGAAGCAAATAGCCTCAGCTGAGGTAACGCCTGAAGTTTGTTCAGCCCATAAAGCATATTCCCTTAACAAAACAAAACCCTGCCTAGAAAAGAACAGTCATGAAAGTTAATGGACAGCAGCAGAATTTCTGTAACATGAAAAGCAGAGTAAGGCATGTTTATTGTGGCTGGAACTGCTGAAGACCTTATTAACTATTACACATTCCTGTGTTTCAAAACAAATACAAATCTGCTCATTATGGCAGGCTTTTTACAGCATAAACTGGCTTTTAGAAAACTAAGTTAGAGTACAACCCCAAGTACATATGCCTTTCCTGCAGTAACAACAGGATCACAAATTTTAAGCTGGTCAGTATCACTATCTTGTCACTGCTCCACATTACTGCCCCAAACAGTTAAAAAATGCCTCAGGGAAATCCAGCCTATTTAATGTATCAGAATGCCAGGAATTATCTAAATCCCTATTTGTTTTATTAGCAGCAATTCTCAAATAAATGCGCTTTTTTATTCCATTAAACATTTAATTACAACTGTAAATAAACATACATGAATAGCAACAAAAATAAAAATAGAATGACTGGTATTTATGAGCTGCAACAACTTTATCAGTCACAAAATAAGCTGCTGATTATGTTGACATCATGCAGCCAAAAATGAGACTTACGAAGCTCTCTCAAAATTTTGGTTTTAAGATGAGAAATTAATAAAATTCACCTACAAATACTGCACATAGAGGATTTTACCTGCTGCGCAAAAGTGAGGAAAAATAGGGAAATTTTTTTCATCTTCAGAGACAAGCCAAAGTAGTATTACTAAAAATACCACTCTGATATTTCTTTGTCCAGGGCTAGATGCTATCTACACAGTCAAATTCACAGTGCATTGATCAAAACAAAAGAAGACAAATCCCTATAAAAATATTCAAATCCTATGTTATATTTGGAAAGCCTTTATAAAAGTTAAAGAATTCTGAGGAGAAAATCCTATTAAGAAAAAAAATTAAACTAACTTTTGATGGATAAGCACTCAAACAAACCCTAGGAATAAGTTTCTAATCTAATAAAAAATATTTTCTGATTAAATCAGTGCACTTAAGAGGCACCAATCATTCATTTCCTCTCTTCCCCCTCCTGAATTTCTGAGCTTCTCTCTGCACACATTTCTTTAGCTGAGTGGCCACTCTGCCCACAAGCAACCGCAAGAAGTTTGTCACTTGAGGTGACAGTGGGTTAACTGCCTTCCCTTGAAACACAAATGACCACAGAATCTGTGAGTCCTCATTTGTCAATGAATGGATCAACTGCATCCCCACCAGGCAAGGGGGCACCTAGGTACACACCCAGCTCACCTCTGCCACGTGGGCAGGCAGATCTCAAGCAAGCAGCAGCACACGTGCTGGATTTGGCTGCTCAGGGAATATGGATCCCAGCAGACACTTATTGCCTAGCAGAGACAGATCCTCAGGCAATCTACTTTTGTTCCCAGAAACTGTGAGGGGCAAGTTGAAAACAACTTGGTTGTCCACTCAGACTACACAATCTTACTGACATCAGAGGAGTGTCACTGCATGGGAAAATGAATGTTACGCTTTTTCACTCTACCAGCTGTCACCTAGGAGTGCAAAATCTTTAAAAATTGCATCCAAATTTCATTTTAAGAAACCTCTTTTCAGACTCTGAAATGCAGCAGAGGAGCTATTTGGTATATATGGATATATGGACCTTGTAAGACATTAGCAGGGTGCCTATTTTTTTTTCCTCTCAGTAATGAAACTATAAAAAGGCATGGAAATCAGACCTGAAATAGTGTTACAAAAAAAGCAAAGCAAGAGGTGGGCTGTTAGAAACCCACCTCTTGTGCCTCAAGAAAACATTCCATCAGGGGAAACAGATCTAGAGAGTCTACTGCCAGCACAGGACTTTTTCAGGAGCAGTGAGGAGTCTATGATTTCCCATTGTGAACAGCAATAAAGCAGGGTTTATTAATCATTGGCATGTGCTGGCCAGTTGTTTCCATCCTTTTGATAGTCTGGTAAAGTTATTTTACTTCAGTATTTTAGCATTCCTGCTTATGGAATGGAAGAAGGCTTAAGCTAAACACACAACCAGTCATAGCACGTAGCTTCTTTGGGCATCATCCACAGACAGTGAACTGATAGCATCTGTGAGGAGATATTCATGAAGCATAATCTTCCCAGTGTTATAAATACTGCCACTACCCTTAGGTGTGTTACAGTCAATGGTCAGCTACAAGACCAAATCACTGAAGACTGCAGAGTATTTGGTTGTGTAACAGACAAGGAGATTAAGTTGCAAGTTTCTGCAGCTCCTTTTTTAAAATGCTTAAACAAGGATGGTAAATGCTGTTAAAATAAATTATGACAGTAGCAACAAACTAATTTGGATTTTCTTTAATGCTGGTAGCATTAGGACAAGCAAAGTAGGGGAAAGCACCTTTCCTATACATACACTGAAGTTAACATCTGGAAGAACTGTAGACTAAGATATATGGGTTTTTTCCAGAAACCAGAAATCTTCATTTCTAAGAAGTCTTGAATGGGCTGAACTGAATTATAAATTAATTTCTATATGCATATAGAAATTAATTCTAAAAACAACTTTGAAACTTTATTTTGTATTCCTGTGCAACAACATAGTCAGACACTATAAATTAAGCTTGTTACAGCGAATATGCCTCTCAAATATTTTAAATTTAGCTTTAGAGATTTGGACTTTGAAAGTGACTGATGTTGAAATCATCAGAATTGATTTGTTAAATTAATGCAATGTTGAATGATTTTCTCATACACCAGAAAAAGAAGAGCTGCTCCTAGGATTAGTGTATTTGGTTTACATGGCTAGGTTTTGGGTGGCAAGGGGACACTGCAGAGGTGGCCTCTGTGAGACCATTGGCTGCCCCATGCTGGCCACCGCCAGTTCCAGCTGGCTCCATGACAAGCCTGCTCTTTGCCAAAACTGGACCCATCAATAGGACAGGCTGGTGCCTCTGTTGACAACACATATAAGGATAAAAAAACCTGCTGTCCAGGAGCTATGGGAGAGGAGCAAGAAAAATGTGAGAGAAACAGCCCTGCAGACACCAAGGTCAGTGAAGGAGAACAGCAAGGAGGCACACCAGGTGCTGCAGCAGAGATTCTGCTGCTGCCCACAAAGAGAGCAGGTTGTCCCCCTGCAGCCCATGGAGAGCCACACCAGAGCAGGTAGAGCAGCAATCCACTGCAGCCCATGCCAGAGCAGGTGGATGCGCTCTGAAGGAAGCTGTAGCCTGTGGAGAGCCCACAAAGGAGCAGGAAGTGCAGCCCAAGCTGGAGCAGTCCATTCCTGGAGTGCACCCCATAGAGAGGACCCATACTGGTAGCTTTTGAAGAGCTACAGCTTGTGTGGAGGACCCACATTGGAATCATTTGAGAGAGACTATATCCCATGGCAGGGATCCCACACCACATCAGGGAGAAGAAGACAGAGTGACAGAGTGTTATGAACTGACTGCAGGCCCCATTTCCCAATACCCTGCGCCGCTTGGGGCATTGAGGGGAAAGAGGTCGACAATTCAGGAACAAAGGACTGAAGCTGAGTCTGGAAAAATTGGGGGAGGAGAGAAGGTGATTTTAGTCTTGTCCTTGTTTCTCACTATCCTATATTTAATTGGAAAGAGATGAAATTAATGTTCCCCAAGTTGAGTCTGTTTTGCCTGTGACAGTAATTGGTCATCTCTCCATCTTTATCTCAAGCTACAAGATTTTTTATCTCATGTTCTCCCCCTGTCCTGTTGAGAAGGGGGAGAGAGTGGCTTGGTGGGAAGCTGGCAGAAAACCAAGGCTAACCCACTGTGACTAAAAAGAGAAAAAAACCAAACTATTAGGTATTGTATTTTCACTGATTTGCAATACAAAATTACTTTTGTGTGTGGCAACTACAGTAATAAATTACTCAGGATTTTAAATCCTCCATACTACTTTCAAAAGAAAGCATTTTATATTTTTTTGCTCTAAAATGTTATTCAGTATCTCCCAACACTACTCAATTATTTTGGTCCCCTTTTTCCACTTTTCTGAACATTTATTTTCTCTAATTATGTTTGTCTACAAAACATTCGTGAAGAAAGACACCTGCAAGGAAATCAGCATTTCAACATAAAAATTCCCCTCCACACACAGTCTGTCAGCAGTGAAGCAAACTGCATGCTACTACTTCAGCAAGAGTCACAACTCATGCTAAGTACCACTGCTCCAGGCAGGCAATCCACATACCAGTCTCCTGCTGAGAAAAAGCCCAAATCCCTCTAACTTAATTGAGTTTGTTCCTTTGGTTTTAATGACAAAACCTAAATATAGATATCTATCTCCAGGACTAGACAGATATTTGAAATTATAATCTGCAACCACACCATCAAAAAGCTTCAAATATTGGAAACTAACTCTGTAGAACCCTCTGAATTGTCCCCATCTATGTATCCTACATGGCACAAGCCATGCACTTTGGTATCTAACATTATTGCAGATGACAAATTATTTATACCTGCGTGGTGCAAAAGATCTGACAACTGCACCAAGCACAGCATCGCTTGTCAGGGAAGGCAGGGGATTGTCCTGCTCTGCTCTGCTGCAGCCTGACCTCGAGTGCTGGGTGCAGCTCTGGGTGCCACAATATAAGAAAGATATAAAGCTCCGAAAGTGAGTCAAAGGAGGGCAATGAACATGGTGAAAAGCCTGGAGGGAAAGCCATAAAAGAAGTGGCTGAGGTCATTTGGATTGTTCAGCCTGGAGAAGATTGAGTGGAAACCCCACAGCCATCTACAACTTCCTCATGACGGAGAGGAGCAAGCTCTTTTCTCTGGTGACCAGCAACAGGACCTGAGCAAATGGCCAGAAGTTGTGTCAGGGGAAGTTTAGGTTGGATATTAGATAAAGGCTCTTCTCCCAGAGGGTGGTTGGGCTGGAACAGGCTTCCCAGGGAAGTGGTCACAGCACCAGCCTGACAGAGTTCTACAGGCGTTTGGACAACACTCTCAGGTACTTGGTGTGAACCTTGGGGTGTCCTGTGCTGGACCAGGAGTTGGACTTGTGCATGATTCCTGTGAATCATTTCCATATCAGGATAGCCAGTGATTCTATGAACTCATTTAACTCAAAGGAAGACATGTGTTTGCATCTATTTCAAGACTAGGGCCGTTTTGGGAATATGGGAATGTTTTTTGAAATCTGATTTACATCCTTGCATTATTCTTCCTTAAACTGAAGCCATTGCCACTGTCCAGCAACTGATTTGGCTCCACTGGGTTGTACTCCTGCTGTGTGTCACATCAAACTATGTCCACCTTCTTTGTTTAGGTATTGCAAATTATAGCTATGCACATCATGTCTTCTGCATCCTTCTAGAGATTACAAATCTGTCTTCTGACTTTTAACATTAGTGTTAATTTTAATGTAAGAGCAGAAATGCACTTGGAAACTGTCCAACAAAGCTTTTGTTAAGGATTTCCAATATCATAAGAAAAGAAGAGAAAACCAAAAGCTGCCTAACAGACTTACTAATTTTTGAATAATAAAAATGAACTGGCAAAATGGGATTTGGAATTTCAACTTTTATAAAGGTATTATGACAGGTGAATTAAAGCTGTATTTTATTTATTATTTGCTCATGCATCTCTGAGAAATATTCTGGCTACGCTTGTCAGGCACTTTTGTAAACTGTCTTAAGCCTAACAGTTGCATATTAGATATCTGCCTCTGCTGCCAAGTGACACTGCTATCCCTGTACCTCATGGCCACTTTTCTCCCTGGGCAGCAATGCTGTCAAAGGCATAACAGTGTGCTGAGCAACAACATCAACTGGTCAAATAACAGCAAGAGCACTTAGAATTGGAAAATCCAACATTGCCCTTGCTGCTGATCAGATCTTCAATTAAAAAAAACAAAAAAAACAAAAAAAAATTATACAGTAATTGTCAATAACTTCTCCTAATTATGATTCTTCAAAAACAACAGACTGAGGATTGCCAGGAAATAACACTGTCCTAATGTCAGGTCTCCCCAGAAGTTAGTTTTGAACCATTTTCTTAAAAGAAAATTTTTAAAATCCTTTAGCATAATTAAGCAATTAATTAAATTTAGACATTATTAGAGAAAGACTACCACTACATCCTTAAGAATGAATACCTGTATTTGTCAAAAACAAATATATGCTTGAAGCATTTCTCTTGTACCTCAGAAAGAAATCTGTCCAGTTTGAACCTTTTATTATCTAAAATTAAGTTCTCTAGAATTCTTTGCTGAGGTACCAGGAAAGCAGCTATTCAATAACTGTCATTACTGTGGGATGCAGGGACATGATGGAGAGCTGCTGCAAATTAAACCAGACCCAATAACTCCTATCAGCCAAAGCTTACCACGTTAGCTACTTTTTCCCAATCCCTACCGCCTCCTTTTACTCTTAATGAATTCACAATTAATTTTAAAAGGCTCCAGACAAAGAGAAAGAAACAAACAAATTAAAAAAAAAATACTATGCAAAGAAGAATTTAAGAATATTTCACTCATCCGTTTTCTCTCCAACACTTCCAATACCAGGCAAACAATTTCACTAAGAAGCACAAGGAACTAGTTGAAGCAAATACATGGAATCAGAACAATTTCAGCTCTGCAGGAATTTCAGGCAAACATCACTGTGGCCACATCTACAGTTGGAGTTCCCCACATCTCTTGTAAATTCCTCCATTAACAGAATGGCTCTTCAGCACTCAGGGTACAGCATGCATGTACCCTGAGGCCTCACTTCAGCAAAAACTCCTCATTGGGCCTTCAAACAGGTTGCAACAAATTCATTTAATCTTAAATACAGCATCTGAGTTCACAAAAGAACAGAGGTGGGTTGTGTTCAAATCTTTTATAGTACAAGCTGTGTTGCTGCCACTTGGAAAAAGAAAACCCTACAAAATCAGCAAGCCAATGAGCCACACTATATTAAGATCCATTTGAACAATTAATTAGGAAGACACCAGTAGGATGTTACAGATTTTTACTTCCTCTGTGGTCAGTCAATAATTAAATATTGATCAGTTTTAAAGAAACCAGATCATATTTGTTCATCTGAACTTGTCCTGTGCTTTCAGAAGAGATAAAACAGTTGAATTTTGAACCTCTTTACCATGCTCTTGAACCTATCACAGTCCTCAACTTGACATCTGTATAAGAAAAAGCCTAAAACAAACCAAAAACCAAAACACCAAACCCCACAACTTTGCTACAGTTTTGAGATCTAGAAACAAACTGTTTCTATATTTGAGAATCTTTTTACATAAACAATTTGATACAAATTGGCATCAGAAGATGTTTTTTAACTCATCGAACTGGATGTGGATTACTAAGTGTTGCACATGATTAAGTTAGGCTATTCACTTCGACAAAAAGTCAGTATAAAATACCTACTGTGGCCTACAAGGTCTTACTGTAAGTAATGAACAAAAGATGCTGGCCCAATTTCATCCCTGTTACAACAGAAATCAATTTAAGAAATCGTTTCAATGAAGTAAAACTCAATCCTCTCCACAATACTGAAAGAGTACATATGAAACTTCAAAATCTGTTCATGTGTACCTTGACTTGCACTCACTATATACCCCTCTTCTGCCTAACCTGTCATTGTACAGCATCAAGTCTGTGATTATACACTTTTAAATTCAGTGCCTCCATGAATGCTCACTTCCTGGATTTTGATTTTCTTTGTAGGTTTCAAGTAACATGATTATCTCAGAGGGAGCTGTAATGAAATGTTATGCAAACTTTGTGAGGTGGATAGAGGATATGAATATCTTCATTATTGGCCATAAGCGATCATATGTCAAAGACTATCCATTCAAAATGATGTGTCTCAAAGTAATTGGTTTGTCTCCTGGAATGGAAGAGTGGAGTGTAGGAAATAACTTCTTTTGCAAGAGAACACTCAAAACCCTCAAAAATTCATCTGAATACAAAAAATAACCTTGCTCTAAAACTGTATAAGCAAAATATAATTTATAATTAAATAGACATTTTATTTATATTCATGCAATAGCCTATCTGTTAAACACTCATGAGTAATACAGTTGCCTTAAATAATAAAAAAAGTATTTTCATGTATCTACTGTTAGCATATCAGTGTACTTTGGGGTAGTCACAATAAATGTAAATTAAATAAATATTTTATTGGAAGCAAGGGATATCAGTGCTCCAATTTGTTTCTCTTTGCATTGTTTAAATAGGCTGTGGGAGTAAAAATAACTGGATCAAATGAGAGGGAAACCCCCAGAAGAACATGCATTACAGATTACAGAAACAGCTTTTCACACAAATGCTGCAGGGACTACTCTTGTGACAAAATACTGACTTAATAAAAATAATAATAACCCCCAGGAACAACAACAACTAAAAAAAATGCAACAAAACCACTCACAAAATAAAGGTTTTGCACTTTCAATCTTCAGGCAAGTTAAAGGCTATTTTCTTTCTTCCTGCTAATACTGTGATAAGGTTAAATATACAGGTACCTGACCATTCAGCTACCAGATATCAAACTGTTGATAGATTAATCCCCCCTGCAATTAATAATTATTAATTTGATCACAGATATCAACATGTAGCAAAATCTGTTACAAAAGGCACAGCTCAGATTTCTGTGCTTTTGATGTTTTAGCTGTACAAAGATAAGGCACTGACCTTTATTCTTGATTGACAATGGGAGAATACTTCAACCACAAGCTTACTACAGAAGGCTTGTCAGTGTCAAGAATCACAAAATTGTGTTAAAAGGCAGACAGAATTCAGTACCTTCCTCAGCATTTGAAATGTGATCTTTCCAAAAGATCATCAGTTCTTGTCATTTCCCTGGAAGTATAAACAACTCAAGTTTGAGATTTCACTAAGAGGGATAAAATACTCTCTGCAGGTTAGGGGGAAGAGAGGGTTACAGTCTATGAACTACTTGGTAAAGGACCTTCTTTCAGGTTTCCTCTTTAAAGGACTCTACTATGCCATCTAGGATTTTCATGTAATAAAGACAATTTATCCTTCTTATCAGACCATTTCTATTCAAAGAGAGTTGAGGTGGCTGTACCAGAAGAAATATTTTCCTGTGCCTCTTGAAGTCAATGTGACTGTGATTGCAAATTACTAATGTAAAGAACAGCAGACTGTTGCATTATGCAAGCCCATCCACATTCTTTTGCATCCCTGTAAATGCAGCTACTTTCCTGTCTTGATTGTACTGTACACTCTAACAATGGGTTTCACCTAATAAGCTATTCAGGAAACTTACATAGCATGCAGGTCATCTCAATCCATTTCCTTGCTGTTACAAGTAACATGAAGAATGCTTTCAAACATCATCTGAGACAGGAACACTTTGAAGCACCTTAAATTCTCATAAAATATTCACTAGAGCTATCCACAGTATCAGTCCTATTGTGGCCTCAAACACAGTTAAGTCATGTACTACTGCTGCAGCAAGAAAAGTCCTGAAGGAAATCTCTACCCCACATAGGTAGAGCATGTTCAAAGTCCCATGCACGGAGAAGGAAAAGATGGGGGAGGGGGAAGATGAAAATCACATCTAAAATTAAAAACAAAACAAATAAACAAAAAACCAACCACCAGTTCTTTTAGCTATTCTAGAACTACATTATAATCACCATGAGATAAATGTTCTAACCTCCATCTGCACAATCCCAATCTTTCTCCTCCCACATCAGTGCTGAATTTGCTGGAGTAGAAGAAGGAATCAGCCAAGAATGTTAAAAAAATATTTCCAATTAGAAGGAGACTTGCATGTAGTCTGGAACAGTACTGACATCCCATTCATCTCAGATCTGACCACTATGGGACCTCTAAATAGCTCCTTTCTCTATCATTTGGGAAATGCCATGCCCAACTACTGGAGCAACACTTTTCTTCTGGAGTCCCAGCTGACAGACAGCCTAACAGAGTACCTAGAAATTAAAATAAATAAATAAATAAATAAAAAGTGGGGGGGACAAAGAAGCTGGCTTACGTGCTCCAGTTTGTCTTTCCTCCTCAGCCAGACACTGGCACTGTAGTCCTGCTGCTTGACAGTGCTGTAGAAGTTCGCACCTACTCTGGTGAGGCTTGGGGAAGGCTCCCTGGGTCTGCTCTTCAGCCTCATCTGCTCGAAGCCCTCATGGGGGGATGAGGAGAGCCAGTCATGCCTGACTTCCATCTTGACATGACAAGGCAAAGTCCAAGGGAAAAAAATCAGAAGAAATCAAGAAATTAAGAGGTACTAAACGAAGATGGTCCAGAAAGGGACAGAATGGGAGAAGAAGAAAGAAAAGGAAATCAAAAAATCCCTTAAAACCAGAAAATGGTAAGAGAAGGGGGAGACAAGCAGAGATAAGGTAGGAGTGGAGAGAGAAAGAAAGGAAGGCTGCAGGTACGAGAGAGGAGCGGGCTGGGAGAGATGAAGGGGCACTCGGGAAAGAAGACGCTCCAAGATGCCGCTGCTTGTTGCCCTGGCCGCCAGGAAGCTGCAGTCCAGGAGCGACGCAGCGGGAAGCGGCAGCCTGCGGCTCTGCCCGGGACGGAGGCGAGGGGCGGCGCGGCCCCGGCAGCCGAGGCCGGGCGGGGCTGCCGCCTCCAGCCCGCCTGCAGGTTGGCGCAGTGGAGGGGCCGCCGCCCGCCTGGGGATGAGCCCGGCTCCTCCCCCGCCTCCCCTCCCCGCAGCCACCTTCGGGGGAGCAGCCAGCGGCACGGGAGAGCCCCTTCCTTTTGACAGGAGCTGCCGCCGCCGCCCTCCTGGGGCCCCCCGTACCCCTGGGGAAGTTGTCTCGTCTGCTCTGCCCTCGTCCCGGCGGCACCGACCCGCCCGCAGCCCGCCGAGGGCTGGGCGGCCGCTTGCCACTCCCTCTCCTGGAAGCCTTTGTCCGATCTCCCCTCGGCGGAGCTCCCGGGGCCGCCGCCCGCTGCCCTGCCCAGCGCATCCCGGGGTGGGCTGTGCCCCTCACGCCGCCCGGCCCCGCCGCGGCCGGCGGGGGCGGCGGGGCTGCGGCCGCCGGGGCACCGCGCCCGCCTCTCCCTCCCGCAGCACCTCGCCGTCACCGCGTCCCCTCCTCCCTGGGCAGGGGCTCACGGCTCTCTCGGGCGTAGCCAGACCGAGCTGCCGGCCCTTTCGCCGGGGCAGCCACGAGCGCACCTCGCCTGACCAGGAGGAGAAAGCCCCGGCTCGGCTCCGAGTCCCGCCTGGAAGCCCCCGCCGCCGCAGCGGCTCAGCCGGCACCAGACCTCAGGAACCGAACCTCTTCTGTGGTCCCGATGGACAAGGTCGCTGGGATGTCCACATTCGTAGATCCCTTGCATCTAGGATTTCTCTCACTAAATAAAAAGACCTTCTAGGGTGGTTTCTATAGTCCGCTGCCACCTCTTTTAGTAGAAGTTGATGTGTGTTGCTATTTAGCACAAACGTGTTTCAGCAGAAAAAAGGACTTTCCTTTTTCACACTATGAAAAGCCACCTCGCTAATTGCCCACACACTCTGTAAAGCTATATTAGGCATAGACAAGAAAACTTTCTCACACTGCGCATCAAGAAATATTTACTGGAGCTCAGAACAACATTTCAGTTTCCTGGTCAATATTTGTCATCAGGCAAGTGTTTGCATATATTCCAGTCCTTTGGAAATAGGTGACTCTGAGTATGTATGATTGATACATCAGCATCTGCAGATTTTTTTTTTTTTCCCTGCTACCCAACTACACTGATGTCGCTATTCTAATAAAGGGATGCTGAACTAGAGGTCTACACTCGAATGCAGTTAACTGATAATAGCCTTTGAATGGTAAAGAAGTTCAACCAGACAAATTTCTGCAAAAATTACAGAGGGGCCCTCAGCTAATCACTTGATCTACAGTGAGCGCTACTTCCATCTGATGAAAAGGCAAATTTAAAATATCCTTATGATTGGATTTAAGGTTTATTACTGTAAAATAACGGCCAGAAACCAGACAGATAATTAATTTTTTCCTGTTAAAATTGTAAAGATAAGGCAAAACTCACATCATAACTCATAAGTGAGGGTTATTTATAATAGATAATACTAGTATATTTGTGAAATACTGGAAAAATAAACTGAACAGTAGTGGAGGTTTGATAGGAACATAAATTACAGCATCTTCCTCTAAAACTAGAAACACAATTTCAAAATCCTTACCTAAATACTACTACAAAAATGAGTGTAACAAAATGCTAACAACCAGAACCATCAATATTATATACTTTTAACTCACCAATATAAAGGGCTTGTAGTTTTCTTTCTAATAACTTTCTAGTTTCTTCAGTTAGGAAATGTAGGTATTTCAGGATTGTCAATACAGCCTCAAAACACCTGGATCAAGAATGAGACCTATGTGATCCTGCTGCATGCAGGACACACTGGAAGGCACTGAGATTTAATGTATGGCACATCTCAGCTGCAGCAGTTTTGAGCTCACACAGAATAACTTGATTAGAGATCTGCTGAACTGATCTTGAGCTGCAGACGCCCATTTAGGAATTCTATATGCTCATACATGCACCTATTCCCAAAGGACTGGAATAAATGCATACATTCAGTCAGAAGAAAGGAAAAGAAGGGAAAACAAAAGAGCCTCTGTGTTTCTTCAAATATATAATATCCCAACAGGTGTACATATACATACATATATATATAGTGTTCTTAGAAAAACTGCATGTGCTATAAATCAGGAGAGCCTGCTTTATGCTGCTTTTGCATAAGAATTTTCACATTATTTGTCTAGCAGTACCTGAAGCACTTCAACCTTTTCTTTATCCTTCTGATCTTTCTTGGTTTTGCTGCTTGCAGCTATTCATAAAGAAAAGTTAGTGTCACTTTGCAGTTGCCACCTGCTTTGCTCCCCATCCCTTAATACTGTAACAGAATCAATGTGCCACTTTACTTGAGTACAAGGCATTGTGTCATTCCCCCATATGTACTTCATTAAGGCTTTTTAGTTAGCTATTGGGTAGGGTTAATTTATCCTACCTTCCCTGGCTAAACTACCAGCAGACCTTCTCAACTGCCAGAGGAACATCTTTCTGCCTTTCCAGGACAGCCAGATAATGGAGTCCTAAAGTTGCTTTTAGCCTCTAGGCTATAAAGAGAGAGTTTGCTTCTCTTTCCAAACGCCCTCTTTGACATGTAGGTGTGCTGCTTTCTACTACTACTACTGCCAACATTATTATTATCCCAGTCCTACTCTCACTAGGAATGAGAGAGAAAAGGCAAAAAAAGAAGCCTGGAAAAAGTCTGTTAAAATCATGCGAACAAGCTATGCTTGCTAAGCCTTTCTTGCTTGCTGACCCCAAGCCGAAAAGATTTCTAGTGGGAAAACGTAATCTAATGACTATAAATTATTGTGTTTTCATAAAAATTTTACTCAGGCAAAGTAATAAGCTAAGAATACAATGTCAGTCCCTAGTGAATACATGGTTATTAATCTAATTTGAAAAGAGTAAAGAGCTGTTTTCCAGATTTTGTTTTCCAGTTTATTTCCAGGTTAGATCTATGCAAACCCCACCCTAGTTTTGTTCAAACAACCACAAGCATATCAACCAACTTAATTCAAAGATAATTCAACTCATTAAAATTCAATCAGTTCTGTAGTAGATAAGCAATTTCAGTTGGCTGTATGAGCTGGATTAAACTGCTGTCTTTCTCTTCTATGCAATTTTCAGAATTACCCAAACACCTGCTCCTGTCAAGGCCCTTTGCTTCCAAACCCAGATGACTATAGCAGCAAGGATGAGTGAAATTACAAACATCACAATTATATAATTAGCAATAGATGCAAGTCATGCATATCATTCATTATATGATTTTACCTTACCATGGTTCAGGCTACAATTTTCTTCAATTCGCTGCCCATCTTATCAAGATTCAGAGGAACTCCTTTAAAGCAATCTACAGAATTTTTCATTTTCTATACCAACAGGATGAATGCTGTAGGGGGCAGAGTTAACTCAGGCCAATACAAAGAAAATTAGGATATAAGTGGAAACATGTAGGTAGGGCTTCAACAGATTTACTTTTTTAAAAAGACAGCTTCTATTTCTTCCAAAAATCTTATCTAGATAAATTTTAAAGGACCTCCTCCCTGTGCTCCAGCTTTCTAAACACATTTTTTTTTAATGAAGGGGTTCTAGCGATTCAACATATGTACAAGAACCTTAGACCTTTTATCAGGAAATGACATATACCTAAAACTATAAAAACTCCTATAGCAAAACTTTATTTTGGTTGCATAGCAATACTTGCATGCATGCACCTGTAATAGATTCAAAGCCTCCATACAAAGTACTAATTTCTAATGCAGAGCTGGGCTGCACACAAGCACTGACCCACTTTTTAGAATGTACCACACCTGACCAAAACAGCAGGCAGCAATTGCCTTGCAGGTTTCAGCTGCTGTCCAGTCAGAGCACTGTGACTTACATCAGCTCCAGAAGCAGTGCTGGGTCTGGCAGCCGGGTGGGAAGGGAACTGTCACCTGCTTACCTAGCTCAGCCTAACTTGCTTTCTCTAGGAATTGACAAAACACTCAAATGGGCAGATCTTTTTAACCTCCCAATAACACTGGCCTGTTCCAGATTAAATTAATCGTCTTTCAAACAATTTTTAGAATTACCAAAACACCAGCTCCTTCCTAGCTCCCCTAATTCACCAGCCTACAAAGAAAAAACCCATTGCAGCAGGCTGTGTCCTCTATGCTGATATGCTGGCCGTGTCTCCAAGCCTATCTGCTACTACATCCTGGAAGCAGCTGCCAATCATTGAAACATGGGTTTGCAATAGGGAAGGACTGGAGAGGGGAAAATAAAAGAAAGAAAATAGAGATTTTTTTCCCCCTATAGTGCAATGTCCTACAGAGCCAAGCACAAAGTCAGAATAGTAAAAGTCACTAGATGTGCAGTAGGAAAAAAGTAAGAAAAAAGCTAGACTGCTACATGGAGATTTATAAATAATTTGTGCATTGTTTCTTTGTCAAATCTTATGCAGCACAATATGAAATCTTTATACCTGTATCTTCAGTTTTTGCACAAGAATTGTAGTCAGAGCTATGAAATGGGAGGTCAAATCTAAAGTTAAGGGGAAATTTTGGAGTTGGAGGTGCTTCAGATTTCAGGTTATGAACATATCAGACACCTACCTCAAAAATAACATGGAAACATCATCCAGTACTGATAATGTTCCCTGCTTCAGCCCTCCCTTTCTGAATTCAATTATTAACCAAACTCTTCTGTGTCTCTTGCATGAAATTTTAACCTCAAACTCTTTCTTCTTTTCATGATCTCTGATTCAAAATAAACAAAAATCAGCAACAAACAAAAAAAATCCCAAACAAACACAACAAAACCCCCACAAAAAACCACACAAACGTAACAAACCCTAACCCAGAACAACCATGTGTTAGGAACATCATTAGTCTTGAGACATCTCTTGTCAAAAAAAAAAAAACCAACCACACAAACATAACAAACCCTAACACAGAACAAACGTGTTAGGAACATCATTAGTCTTGAGACATCTCTTGTCTGTCAGATTTGGTTGAAATAAGGCATGTCCCAGAACACAGTCTGGGATTGACAGACAAATAGTATAATTACATAAACTTTGTTCCCTTTAGAAACCAAATAAAATATACCTGAGTCATCAACTAATCCATCTTCCATTTGAAACAAAATGTTATTCTGTAAGTATCATCAAAATATCCACCTAGAAGTCCAGGCCTAGAATGTTTCTCCTGTGGCCTCCTTTCATCTGCGTCTAACAGAGAGGGTGCTAAACTGGTCCCTTGGATCTGTCGTGAGCTGCATGGATACCAGCACGGACTGGGACACTCTCATGTTCTCTAGGGATTGTGAGATAATATATGATATCTTCGATCTCAAACCAAATTCTGCCTTTGCTCTTTCCACTCTCCTTCATCCCTTCCCCCACACCCATCCATAACATTGCTGAAGAACACTTTCAGTTCTGGGCCTCAATAATCTTGTCCAGACAAGATTTCATTTTGCACCTTAAAATAATATTAATTAGTGTTATACTTACTAATTGGGCCAAATTCTGTCCTCTATTCCACCTCTATGTCCCCACCGGAGTCATAAAACAAAAATAATTGCATAATGAACCTGTGACCAAGGGGCAAAATTTGGCCTACATTTCTTTAAAATAAATCTGCAGCAAATAATAGGTGTGCACCTACAGTGAGAATGAGACTCTTTACATTTGTGTGAAGGGTCCTGGCTTTTTTTTTTTTTTTTTTCCGTCTGTTTACTGGGCAGGTTCACATCTATCTCAGCTTGGGTTTTTCATGCTGAATTTATCTGGTTGGTGCACCTAAGTGCAATAAGCAGACTTCTGACAAGATCGGAGCTCTCGAGGAGTCTTGCTCTGAAGTGAGTTGTTGAAATTGTTCCAGAGAAGTGGCAGTCAGCAGACAAAAAACACTGTAAAGGACAATGTCTTTAACAATTGTTCAGGGATAGAGGAATGCTTTTTCACTTCTATTTTCAACACATACATAATTTTTTGTTGATAACAAGGGATATATTCTCTACATCTGCACAATTTGAGGTATAGAGAGGAACAGGAGAGAAAAAATGGAACAACCTTAGAATCATAGAATCATTAAGGCTAGAAAAGATCTCTAAGATAATTGAATCAAACCTTTAACACTTTGTTCACCAATTAAGTATATCACCAAATGTCCCATCCATACACCTTTTGAATACTTCCAGGTATGGTGATTCTGCCACTTCCCTGAGCAGTCTGTCCCAATGCCTGAATGCTACTACATAAACAAACAACAAAAAAAAGAATGTAGTACAGAAAATAAAGAAACTTCAATTAGGGTATGGGGGAAGTAAAACAAAGAGAAGGAAACATTAGTGAATATTCTTTTGAGAATGGATTGGTAGGGCAGTGTAAGGAAAGAACAGGCTCTAACATAAGCACTCTGAAATGTCCCGTAAGTATATTTTCACAAGAATTAATATAGTGCAAAGAAAGAAATGTATTTCAAAAAGAACAAAATGGCACAAAGACTTTTTCTTTTTTTTTAATAGCAGAGTAGCTCTGCAGTGTATGTTTGCATTTACTCAACAAAATTTTCAGCACAAAAGGTATTAAAACAGGAACTATCCAAAGACATATAAGACATTTTTTACTTACAAAATATTTTTCTACCATAAAAAAATTATACTTTCAAATAATCCTAACTTTTTTTAACATGGAAGTTTAATTTTCAATATATTCTGCCTAATTTTTAAAGATATTACTCTGAACTTAAGAAAATTGCCTAAATTATAATTGCCTTTTGGAAATTAGCTCAGAACTTTCTAAATAATGTCAAACTGCAAGCTACACTATCAGAAACTTTAACACAACATGCTTTCTAACTGCAATAAAATTTAGAAGAAAAAATGATTCATGTGCATTTGTGCCATCCTGTCTACTATAGATACAGTTGATTTAAAACGTTTTCCACTGAAGTGTTTATAAGAATTTGGATGGTGGCTTATATAGAAATACAGGTGAAAGGGTCATTATTTACTGAAATATTTTTCAGAGAGAAAGCAGAAAGTTATGTCACAAAAGACATTTTCCCCCCACAAGAATTATGTTGTGTTGCCTCGGACATCAGACCTCCTTGTGTGACCAGAAAGATGTTTATTGGTGTGACAGCACCTAAAATAAGATAAAAGACCCATGAGGTAATATGATACATATTCTTTGACTACAAGCTTATCCTTGTTCTATGGCCCAACTGATCTGACAGCATTTGGGGTTGTTGTGTTTGAATCAGACCAGCTACACACAGAAGAGCAGATTTGGTGGACAATGTTCTCATGTGGTTGGTGCAAGAGAGAAGAAGAATTGACTGTGGCAGCCTGGATTTATAGTGGTTTGACTTACAGAGAATTATGTCCTTACAAATAAGTGTATTTTATTTAAAGCTTGACTGATACACAAGATTGCCTACATGATTAACATTTCAGGACAAGTTTTCTAAAGGTTATTATTAATCAGTACCTAGCATACATTCTGGCTCAGGTACAATATAAAAAAATCACAGACACTGTCTCATTCACATTTGCTGTGACAGAGATCTTGGGATTCTTTGTACAAGGTTTTGCATAGGTATAATATAAGTGATACACTCTGCCTCTTGAGCTTTCTGTCTGAATAAACAAGTCAGAGATCAGAGAAAGAAAGGAAGCAGTTATTCCATTTTAGCAGATAAAATTTGAGATACAAAGAAGACATGCCAAAATTTATTAAGTAGTCTGTAAAAGACCTAAAGATTGAGATAAGATCTCCTGGAATTCATTCCACTCTTTAGCCAAAAAATGCACCATAGTTTTGTGCAAATGATTACGCAATACAGAGGAAAATTCAGCCCAGTGGTTATGCAGTAAAGGTTTTCACTATGTTTTTCTACTAGGGCTTTACTAACATAAGTACCAGCAAGGGTGTTGAAAATACCACAGATGTGCTGTCAAACAGGTATAGTCTCAAAAGGACTTGGCAAATTCATTATGTGATGTTGACAGCTGCATTACAAACTCCTGATTACTTTACAACCCTGATGCTATTTCACAAAATAACTCAGAGTGAAGGAGAATTAAGGTACAGAAAAACAAATATGCAGAATATGTCAACTGTTATTTGAAGGAGGTGGAAATGAATAACTGTTGGTGCCAAGTGCTAACAGGAAAAAGCCTACTTGTAATAAGATGGTGATAAAAAGCAAGCAATGTGTACTAGTTTGTGGATTATAACAATACAAGGCAAAAATAAAATTTCTCAGGAAAGTGCATCTACCTTGACAACAAAAATTAAGTGGATTCCTAGCACAAAAAGATGTACAGCTAGAGGGGTTTTCTACCAAAATAATTTAGTTCAAAGGAGGCAACAAATGCAAATACCAACAGTATGGGCTAGGTTTTTAATTGGAATAGATCTCCTCATCTGGCTCAGCCTTGTTTCTTGATTTTACTGGGGACATGAGTCAAAGCTGCCAATATTCTGGCTCTGAAAAACTTTTTCACCTCAAGAAGCAGTAGTTGGTTTGAAGATTGAAACATATATGTGTATAGTGTGTCACATTTGAGAAAAACGGGGAAGGATGAATGATGTCTTCTTCTCTACCCTAAAACTAATTTTCTTCCTCATGTACATATTTCTGCTACATTTAACATATTCAAAAGGGGACATGGTGGAGCTGGGCAGAAAATCTGTTGGTTCATACTTAATTCTATCCATCTGAATATGCACTGATCATGCAGTTGTACTAATGTGATCAAAGTGACCAACACTTTGCTGAATCATTGATGACTATGGTTCGGAAGGGGCTGAATCTGTCTGAGATCCTTGGGATATAGGATAGTCTTACTTTCCATGAACTTCTGGGATCAGACTAGCATAAATAGACACAATACATTTGCCTTTAGAGCCACAGCTTCAAAGAAACACTCTTAACTCATTCTCACTTTGCTGTACCCTCACTGGGAGATTTTACTGAAAGACAAAAGCTGGGTGAGGGAGCATGGATATGCTTCCTCCATTGTATCCTATGGTTAGACCCTTGTATGCAGAGCCAGGCAGAATTGCCATAGCTCCAACCTATCACAGCCACATGTAAAACATGTTCCTGCTGAACTTTGTTGACTTCTGGTACAAAATGTGTTTCATTCTAATAAAATCCACAGGAAATGTATTCTAAGGGAAGAGTTCATTTCCCTCATAAACACTCTCGATAGCTTAAACCAAATCATCTTGAAATGAAATATTAAAATCCCTGTGAAGTTGGAAAACTGGCAAAGGATGGACTGCAATCACCACAGTTTGTGTACTCTGCTCTAGAAAGAAAAAAATCCTTAGGGTACTTGAAATTAAAAATAATTAGAACTTTTTTTAAAGTTGAATTTTGATCATCTGTAAAGCCTGGAAATTACTGTAAGTGTTTCAGCTATTGAATGTTGAAGTATGTATTACCCTTTCATGAAAATTGTTGTGGTGCATATGATCCCTTTTTATACTGCACAAGAAGGATTCAGATAATCCTCCCTAGATGCGTCACTAAGACTTTTTTCATGCAGAAAACATTTGCAATTGTGACAGTCCTGAGGAAAAGGTAGAAAAAATTGATGCAGTGTAAGGTATCTCATTATTTAGTAGGTATACTGGTTTGTTGCTGTTTGTTTTCCAGTTAATTTGCAGTACTCGACTTCCCTTCTATAAAGTATTTAATTACCCTTATGTAATGAAAGTTAGAAGCTGAAAAACCTGAAGCAGTTATATAAATGCTTAAACCCATCAACCAAATTTGTCAGGTGTTCTAGAATTACAAATTCAAATTCTTGAAACGTTATAAGAAATCAAAGTAAGGCCACTTAAGGGATCCTCTTTTAAGAGCTTTAATATCCTCCATGCTTTGGTAGAGAAGTAGAATTTACAAGGGATTGATTTTGTACCAGAAATGTGCTTCCTCTTTCTTGTAAAAATCCATCCACAACTGACCATGTTGTACTTCCCATTCACACACTTTGCTCATTATGTACTTCTCAGAGCTCACATGAAATTCTAAGCAACTATATTGGTAAAGAATACCTTAATGCCACATACCAAGCAGAGTTTTCACAGGCTTCTTCTCTCTGTATTTCTTCTGAGGGGTTGGGAACCTCTTCGCAACGATTCTCTCTAGTTGAACCTCTGTCTTAACAGCAAGGCATAAAAGACAGAAGAGTCCATTCAAAAAGGAAAGGAAGTTTAGAAATGGAATATTATTTCTGATAATGGGAACTGCAAAGTGGGAGTTAATTAGGAGTGGCTTTCTATGAATGAAGGCAGTCATGGGATTTTCACCAGAAGAGACAAGAGTTTGCTTTTAGAGAAGACTCAGGTTTGTCTTTCTGCAATCCAGTACATACTGTTTTGAAGCTATCCCATAAATGCTACATCCATCAAAGTATTGATCAAACGTAAGTTCCTTCTGTTGGTTCCATGGCTACTTCTTCAAGAGCTTTCCCTGTAACTCTAACTTTAGACAAAGGTGGTACTGACTGGCTAGCACCACGTCAAAATCAATAAACTAATCTCAGTATTATATAGAATCTTCAGTTGGAAGGGATTGTAAGGGACCCATTAGGTTCATCAAGTCCAAATCCCTGCTCTTTGCAGGACTACCTAGAAGTAAACAGTATGGCTAAGAGTCATCCAGTTGCACCTTGAACCCTGGCAGGATTCATGTTGTCACCACTTCCCTGGGAAGGCTGGTCGTTCACCCTCTCACAGGGAGGGTGAGACATTTTTCCAATGTCCAGTTAGAATTTACCCTGATGCAGCTTCATTCCATTTCTTTGTGTCCTAATGCTGGTCACCAGAGTGAGGAGATCAGCTGCCTTTCTTGAGGGTGTGTCTTAACAGAAGTGAGCCTGCAGTCATCTCCAATGTCCAGTTAGAATTTACCCTGATGCAGCTTCATTCCATTTCTTTGTGCCCTAATGCTGGTCACCAGAGTGAGGAGATCAGGGCTTCCTCCTTTTCTGCCTGCCTTGAGGGTATGTCTTAACAGAAGTGAGCCTGCAGTCATTATCAAGTCTGTTAATGACAGGAGGCCCAGTCTGAGCATGGCAAACAAAGAGGATGGACTAGCCTGAAGAGAATTGAGCAACATCATAGAACCTGGTAGCTGGATTCCGAGAAAAATGGACTAAGGAGTGAACAGAGAGGCTGGGGAAAACAGTTTAGCATGTAGTGGTGTGCCTGTGATCTAACAATCTCCCTAAGCAGAGTTTCTTTATTCAAACTATAATTAAACGTTTTAGTCCGCTATGAGGCATTCACAACTCAAGATAAGAATATCACTACTTACACCTGATTTTGAAATATCCTTCAACATTCTTCTAATACATTTTAGCAGTATCATCTCAAAAAGAACTAAATTCTGTAGAAGTTTTATATTCACTTTTCTCTACTAGCAATATACAGAAGAAAACGTTAATATTTATTAATATGTTAAGGTAATCCATTTTGAACAATTCTTTACAGAATATTTTTTCAAAAATTAGGTTATTAATAGCAATAACTATGTCTTCCAAATCTAATAAAGCAGTAAACCCATAAAATTTCTTCTTGTAATACAAGGTGTAAAGCAGTTCAAAATGGAAACAAGAAAAGCATAATAAAAAGGGTAAAAATTACTCTTTGTACCCTAAACACTAACCACCTGACATACAGCTCATGAGCAAAGAGACACTCACTGTGACCTGACATTCCTCCAGTGTTCTTCCCAAACATATCTTTTAAAGAACTGGAATAACTGGCTGGGAAAGACATCTGATGTAGCTCATCTGAAAGAGCAGTGGGATGTGCCTCCAGATATTTTCACAAACAAAAGAAGAAACATTGATGTGGGTAAGGTTTGGCAGAGAGGACACTCACATTCAGGGTAAAATAACCCTGGTACCAGTTAAAAAATTAGGAAAATCTGGAACATCCTCCATTACCTTCAGGCCAAACTATGCAGAAATACCAAGACCTAATGCAGAACTACTCAACCTGAACTGCAGAATGCAGTCTCCTTACCTTGTGAACAGCTGCTCTACCCAGCCCTCTTATTTAGAACCATCATTCACTATGCACTGTTGAAACTCAAATATAAACATTTCAAAATTAATTTAAAAAAAAAGGAAAGGCTTGTCCTTAATCCCCAGAACACACTACAGGGGCCACTGTATCTCATACAAGCATATCCCATAGCCATGTCATGTCTTTATTACTCAGCCTAAAGAGGTTATCATCAAATAGCTGGTTGACCCATGGTAATTTGGAAGACCATCTAATGCTATTCAAAATATTCAGTTAAAAAAGAACAACCAAGCAAAGAATCCAATTCAAAATATTTTCTACAAAGAAGAGAGAATTTTGCAAGTAGTATATTTGGGGGAGGGGAGTAACTAGGTTTACAGAAGAAACCCTGAAAATGTGACCCAGTTGCACCTCACGGTTTTAGAGAAACAGGAGGCAGATACAAAAGATCAATTTTGCAAATGATTTTTGCATTTGGGGATATATCATGGTTCATTCTCTTTAAGTTATTGAATTCGTCAAGAATGTTATACTAGGAGTTTTTTTCCTTACAGAAACCTTACAGACTTTGGTTGCTTGCTTTTGTACTAATTAGGCCATTGACAGCAGTTCCTGAGGTGATTTGTGATTTCTCAGACTGTTTTAGGAGTGAGGAACAATGCTGGTACTTTTGTAATTCATGGCTTGGCTTGGCTTATCATTAGGGCTTAGAAATCAGCTACAATATTTGTGACTACAGTACATAACTATAGATTCTGTAGTTTTGTATCGTGGGGTAAGAACAGCTAATAGCTTGTTACAGAGCCTGCCTTAAAAGCTGAAACATTTGCCAGTCTTCTGCTTGGCATTGCTGGACATTTGGTATCAGAGAGGAAAAACAGCACATTGAAAAAGCAAACAGAAAGAGCATGAAAATAGAAAAGAAACCAGGCAGAAAAGCTTGGAAGTTAGGATATTGATACAAACTGCTGTCTGGGACAGCAATAACTTCGTTATTTTCTATGCTTCCATATCGTACAGTTCATTCTGTACAACAGGGCAGGGAAGGCAAGGCAAGGGAAGGGAAGGGGAAAGAGGGGAAAGAAGGGAGGGCAAGAATGCAGGTGTTCATTGGACTCTTCTGTATTTCTAGACATGAACAGAGTGGATTAATCAATAGCCTAGAGGATAGGAGCAGACACTGAAGTGTATGCTTGTCTCAAAATAAATCTATATTTTGTAGTTCTGTCTACCTTTCTACCTACTCCCAGTGCGAAGCAGTAATATGGATGGTCTCACGACTATGGACTAAGAATTCTCCTTGAACTCTCGGCATGACTCCTGTACTTTGGAGCAACATTCCACCTTGTGTCCACTTGGCCTCCCACAGAGGAGAAGGACAAAGAAAAAAAGAAAAAAAAAAAGGATATAAAGAAAAGCAGCAGCAGCACATTTTTTAGGCTGCAGGGATTTTCTTCCTGCAAAAGGAAAGCAAATGGCCTTTTATTCCCATTGCTGCCTGTGGCACTTTTCCTCTCTGTGAATACCATTAATTTTAACACACTGGTCTTACTGTATACCAAGATCCTCTCATTTTTGGTGCCTTTTGGTGACCTGAAGACTCACAAGAGGAAGTAGGACATAGCTTCACAGGACAAAAGAAGGCAAAAGCTCAAAGTAAGTGAGAATTTTCTACAGAAACAATAGATTGTTAACAAACTTGAAAAGTAAGGCAACAGTTTCCCCTTTCTCTCTTCATTCATTTTCATTCTGTTTACAATCAGAAATCGGAAATGTTTTTCCGCAGAAGTTGAGCTTCTGTACACTTCTTAAACAGTCAGAGCTTGTAATGCTCTAAGTGATCATTACTGTACTGAAGTAAATGAAATCTCTATAAACACCTTTAAAATGAATTTTTTAAGCAAAATTAAATAAATATGGTGATTATGTGTCTTTGCAGTTTTCTTCAGTAACTTTCTGTTAGAAATCTTATTCTTTTCATGCTTAATAAATTCCACAAAAATTACTTTAAACAGGTGCTTTATAACTAGTATTGATGATCAATGACTAATGAACACTACACTATATTTCAAGAAATGCCTAGGTAGTTTTAAAATGCAAACAGGAAATTGCATGTTAGTTGGAATTATTAAGTTCTAAGCAGTCTGTTTTTCTGGGTCTACTCTTGGTTCATGATATAAAAATGAAAATTACATTTTCCACAACTCAGAGCAGTTGAGATTTCAACTCCAAATTTTCTTAACCTTCTTTCACTGAGATTTCACAGGACTATAAATTATGCTGTGTGGAAAAAAATGGGAGAAAATTGTACAATCTTATTTAGCATCAAACACCAGACTTTTTTTCTCATATTTGATTAATAGTATTCTCTCCCAGTTCACAAGAGAAAGAATTCCTATACAGAATGAAGCATGATCCTATTTTTATGGAGATCGGTACAAACAGGTATTTACTGCCTTTCTGTATTATCTTCAAAGTCTCTGAAGATGTGATTTTGGAATGTCAATTATTTTTTGTATCATCAAAAAGTATCATACACAATAAAAATCAAAAGAACTATTCATCATTTAAACTGAAGGTAGCTGAACATTTTCTGAACTATTTTGCATTCTGCTAACCGCATTTTGTCATTTTCTGAAAGAATATGCCTGTATTTTCTTTGAATCACTGGGCAGCATCCTGATTTAATCCATACAATTCCAAAGACAGATACAAAAAAAAAATCTGTCTCTCCCAAGATTAATCAACAAGGAATATACAAAGTTAAATCTCCCCTTTTTTTCTTCCTGACATTTTCCAAAGAATAGTGGTTTTCAGGGAACTATCAAAACTGCAATTGTTCCATCACCTCTTATGATGGGCAAATAATAATTCTAACTCACAATGATTTCAAAGTCCACAAAAAAATTTAAAATATTTCTCTCACTTAACACTGAAAATGTGATGGAACCAGGGATTGCTGACATGTCCATAGCCTCCACATTATCATTGTCTCATATGATTCTGGTCATGTGTCACTGAAAAGTTGATGCCCCTTATGTTCCCCCTCCATCATCATCACAGTATGCATTTTGGAATGGTAGTTAATATTGCATGGATAACAGTTTAGTTCCCCAGTAAAAAAAATCCAAACAACCCAACCCATAACTGAAGTGATTGTCTAAAAGTAAATTGCAAAGGTGGTTCTAGTTTTTCCAGTTCTATAGGGGACTAGCTGAAACAATATTACTAAGCTACATTCAAGTGCAACATTGAGTAATACTAGCCTCATAAACATGGTTGAATTAAAAGGCCAATTAATGTGTTGTTGATATTTCTTTCATGCATAGTATACCATATCTCAATGGGGTTTTATGCATTTTTCCTGATGGATGAAAAAAAGGTAGCTAAAGAGGTATAGTAGTTAATTTAGGATGCTGACAGCACTGAGATTCTTTAACAATTTATTTACTGGCTTGCACTCTACCACCAGTTTGTAATAAACATGATGTCATTGCTGGCTTGTGAGACTTAAGAGAAATTAACAACAAAAAAGGAGAAGAAAATGGAATTCTTATGACATGATAGAATAACTTGCACATGTTATTGATGCTCCACTTTAGTGAACTGTTACTTTATAAATTTTTGTATATTAGAAATTAAGCTCAGAGTATTTTCCATGTACCTCTGGAGCTAGATACAAGATATTTTATCCTTTCCCATGAATGATTATTAAAGCTTTACAAAAACTTGCTCAAAGAGCATGTTGGTTTCACTAAGTCCATAGAAGTGCTACATTGGAAAGATCATGGATAATTCTATGGTATTTTCACTAATTTCTCCCTGATTGGCTTTGCATACCTGAGAGCACAGTATCTACATAAGCTGAAAAGCAACCCTTATAGATGCTTCAGAAAACCAATTCTCAGTTTTATTGTCTATGGGTTTCTATGAAACTCAGAAACACCACCAGTACTGAATCACATTCTTAGGTTCACATCTAAGAAAAAAGGAAGGGAAAAAAGGAAACTAAAGCTATATCACATTATTACTTGGACAGATTTTACATAAAACGCTGAACTGAGCCATTTAACTATGCATTTTTTGTTAGCCTTTCTTAAAGTCCTTTGCCTGCTAGACACAATCAACATATAAATATCTTTCACAGTAAAATTAACCCCTTGTTTCTCTTGACCAAGAGGAAAGAGCATGTTTCAAAAGATGCAAAACCAGATTTTCATTTTTTAAAATGAAATCAACAACAATGAGGTGAAGAGAGTTTTTTATCAGTGAAAACTTTTTCTCTTCTTCTTTTCTGATAGTTATGTATGCAAATGCTTCTATATTTTTGCTACAGGAGAGCTAATTTGTTTACAACTGAACAAAAATAGCAAGGCATTGATTTTTTTTCTGACATTGCTGTTCTCATTATTATTTTGAGCAACAAAAATGAATGCAAAACAAATAAACAAACCATGCCCAGAACATTGAGGCGACATGCCAGTTTCCTCACTACTTCTGTCCTGTATGGTCAATTACAGCAGTGTTCCTGTTCCGAGGCTCATCCTTGTTTATAAAGCATCTCAGTACACATTGTAATGTTACCTTCATTTTTCCAAAGCTTTATGTTATTTTCATCACCAGTCAAGCCTTAGGGCATTATCACAAGCTTTCTAGCTTGTAAGAACAAGCCTGTAAGAACTGTAGTTGTACAAGACAGTACTAAATCAATGCCCTAAATTGCACTCTTTACTAAGAACAGCCCAACTTTTCTAGCTGCTGGCTGCAAAACCAGACAACACAATGGAAAACACTACCATGAGAAAAGCTGTGCCCTTTGTCAGGAAAAGCATGCAAGCTGTAGAATACAAAAGCATCAGCAACAGACTGACACCGACGTTTCAGCAATAGTGTGAAATACATTTTCAAAAGCATTTCAAAATTTCATCCAGAGAAGGTAGAGTATATAATTGTTATCTGATAGTGCTGGGCTTTCTCCTTGGTGATGAGTGGTAGCCACAACATTGGCACTTATTCGTCACAACAGTTAGGACAGAAGGCTCTCTTTCAGTACCCGAAACCTAATTTAAACAACAGAAATTAATAAACACCAGGGTTCTGGTCCTTCAATTCATCTCCCCTTGCTGCTGTTTCATCTCTGTTTAGTAACTTAGTAACCTTTCCAAAGTCTGCAGAGATACAAATTCTTTATCATACTGGATTAAGTCATAATGGAGAAAATTCAGAAAAAATTCCAAGCTTCTGTTTATACTAATGCCAGCAGCCACATCAATCTAGAAATGCCATACAGAGCAAAAAGGTAGATAATAGAATCTGATTGGGGATTACATGGGAAGTTTCTTGCTGTTTCTGTGGAAGTTGCTAATTTGTTAAATTCTGTAATCGGGTGGATTTTGCATTCATGCAAGACAATCTTTATATCCTCCCTCTACACAAGGGAAATAAGGGGTTTAGTAATTCTCAAGTCAATTAATTGCTTAATCTGGACTGCAGGTACCATCAGAGCATAAGTGCAGAAATCATTCAAGATTATTCTCTGCCTTCCTGAAATCTGTTTTGTCAAAGAAAGTCAGGAAAACCAACAGGCTTCATAGCTGAGAGAGACATTTTGGCACTTGCAAAAAGCTTGTAAGCTTCCTGGGTAGTTCTTTGTCCTTGTGCAGCCAAACAAATTTTTACCACATTTGTTATAATACAGACTTTGAGATTGCTACTATTATCAGCAAAATAAATAAAAACATTAGACTTCTTTGAAGATTCACTCAGGAAACATGTAAAACAACACAAATCCAGTAAAAACGTTTCTTATTGCTACTTTGAATTGCTCTATGATCTTAAGGTCAGGAGAAATGGCTTGAAAGAATTTATATTAATCACAACAACCAATGTGAGTTCCAACAGATTGATGCTATTTAAAGTTAATGTTAATATTACTCTCAGAAATAAAGGCAAAAACATATTACATCAGTTTTTATCCATAGCATATCCATGTCAGTACTTTGGAATGGATGCAAAAATATATGCACTGTTATTTAGGCTGCAAATACTATGCTGCTATCATAAATAAATATCTTACAGAGTATTCTTAATATATTTTTCCTTGCCTAAAACTGATTAAATATTCTCTACCATGATTAAAAATGCTCCATAAGTAATAGATTTTGATTGTTTGCTCAGTATCTTGTAAGCATACATAAGAATAAGTAGAAGTATCCTGACTCAACATAATGCAGTCAACTCTGACAACAGATATATTTTATTAATGTATTTCTCTTTCTTTTATATGGCTAACAATCTGAATTTGCTTTGTATACCCTTCTAAGATGACCACCAGAACTGGACTTAAAAATCCTTTTGCTCCTTAATGTTCTATTGGCATTAATTGCATTTACAATCAGTGTGTTTCATTTCTTATCAGTCACAAGTCCCTTCCTAGCAATAACTTCTGAGTATGTGTTAATCTGGGATGTGATAACACAAATGGAATGTCAACTGGAGCAAACCCAAATATTACAATTTATTTCAAAGACCAAAGTTGTCAGGGAAGGAAGAAGCAGCTTAATCTGAGAAGTCACCTCAGCAGTAGTATCTAATCCTCAAAAGAGATCTATTCAATATTGCAGCTGCAAATTTGAGCATGGCCAGAAGGCTGAAAAGAAGAAATGAAGTATATATCTGCAGCTCTTTCAAAAAAAAAAAAAAGAATTGAAAGAGCAATTGGTCTTCTTCTCATTGCTCTTAGAGAGTACAAGGAAAATCAAAGTGTAAAAAGGTGCTCCAGAGAGTGTAGAAGCAGATGTAAATTTGAAGGCAGTGTTGAAAAACAGAGACAGCAAGTAGGAAGCTGAGTATTAAGATTCTCTTATTACTACATTAGCACATGCTCAAAATATATTATGCATCTTGGGTTATTGGTTTTGGTTATGTTCAGGTACAGAATCAGAGTAATATCTGACACTGTATCACGAGACCACTTCCCCTCTTAGGGTCTGAGGCTCTCTTGTTTTTCAGGTTGGTGTCTACAATTTCTTTTATTTCCATTCTGTAGCAGCCCTGTTGAATTTACTTTTATGAAGAGAAAACTAGAAAGAAATTATAAAAGATATGTATGAACTTGTTTTTGTCACACACTGGAAGGCAGTTCTGAAAATCACATATTGGTGTGCCATTTTCATTGAAAATTGTTTCTTTGAATTAATCTTTTAGCTAAAAAAATAAGAACATGTGAAATTTGTAGAATATGTAAATGGTACATAAGATCTTAGTGAGAAAGAAGAGAAAAAATGTAGACGTACAACAATAGTGGATTTTAGGTGAGGCAGTTTCTTTCTATATTAATGGGTTTTTCCCAAAGAATTTAGGAGTTGGACAAACACTCATCAGCAAACTATCAGCCTTCTGTGTTATTACAGTAAACAGAAAGTTGCTATCATATGGCCTGTAGCAAATGATGAAATGTGCATGTGGTGTAACTGGCACTTTTTTGAATAATAGAATATAATTACTATTCTTTTGGGTTTTGTATTGATTTTGTGTGGTTTGTGTTTTTTTAACAGACTGGCTTAAAATACGTTAAAATACTGAAATAAACTTTCATCTCCCACACATTGAGGGAGTGAACATAATGGAAAATTGAACATAAATGGAAAATTCTTTGATGCTATTTTTGAATGGAGTTTTGATGTAAAAAATTATTAGTGATCTGTAGTGTGTACTTTAGGATCTGATTTTGAATAGTTGTACAGCCACATGAGAATTTGTCACTATTTTTGTTAGTCTTATTCTATTAAACAATATTTTCATGGCAGAGAATGAATTTCAATCTGTATTTTGTCTAGTCCCATGAGAACAATTAAATGGCAATGGGATTAATGATTTTCCATGGCGTCAAAAAACTGAAAAAATAAATACCCGGAGGGAACAGAAAGTTGGGTTAGCCAAAACAGTGACTTAAAAACACTGCTGTTGTTATTTCCACATGAGGGGAAGGAAGCTTCATTTTAGACTGAGACCAGGAGCCAAAAGAGGGATGCTTAGGATGAAATTACCGGTTAGATACAAATAGATTTCGGTGGCCTTTTGCTACCCTCAACTGCTCTCTCACCTAAAAAGTGTCAAGGTCATGATGTCAAGAAAAGGATTAAGGGATTTTAGAGATAAACAGAATTTGAACCAGCAAGTGAAAGAAGTTAGCAGACTTCAAACTGTAAAAATTATGTCATATTTAGTAGTGAGACAGTGAGGGTGTATATCACAGAACATGACGAATTCTTCATCACCTTCAGTTTGGATTGATATCCTTCTGAAAGATTCACTCAAATGAGGATTTTGAAGGTCAGATGTAACAATGACTCTCAGCAATTCAATATTAATATTATCTAAGAATTCAAACAGACATTTAAAATATTTCTCTGACTTTGAATTCTATTAATATTATTAATATATATAGCAGAAAAATCTAACTCATGTAACAGGACATTCATGAGTGAGTAAAAGATGAAATCAACTTCTGCTCTAAAGATTTTTGTTTTATACTTACCTCTGAAAAGAAAACAAAAAAATAGATAATTATATTGCATAATTGTAATTAATATTTTAAAATATGTATATTTAGGCTAAAAATCTCTATACAAATAAGAATTGCAGTAAACGTGATCTATGGTTATAAAAGAAAGTGTCTGATAATCTGTTTTAGAATTTGGATAGAGAACAGCAGAGATAGTTGGAAATTAATTTATCAAATTACATCAGTTCAAGCCATCTCCTCACTTGAAAATGCTGAGGGACAGGTGAACGGTTCAGATGAGGCAAGTCACAAAAGCCACCTGCTGAGGTGTAAGGATCCTTAAAAAACACTTTGGATCAAGCTTCAGGAAAAAGCAGCACATACATTACATTCTCCATCTGGAGGATGTGATCAAAATAGGTCTATTAAAAAAAAAAGCTTCAACCTCTAAGTGCTTTCACTGTGGTCACAGCTGGAAGCTGGGCTGTGGTTTTGTAGGCCAAGCTTTTACACTTTCTGCTGATAACTATTAGAAGTATGTGGAGTGCTGACAGATTCTTTTCAGGCACTGACCTAGATTTAGCCTGATTCAGTCCAAAGACCTTTTCATAAGGAGAAAACTCTGTCCTTCCTTATATTCTCATTTATGCAACTTGTTTAGTCTGCATGACTCTACAGCCTGTAGTACACAAAGGCAATTCGAAGCGTCAAGGAAATACACTAAATATGAGCATAACCCTGTTTTATCATCCCTTTGTCTGACAGCAACAAAGATTATTCTACAGCATTGTAAAATCATAATTCCTGTGAGCTGTTCCCAAAGGACAGGCATCCATCAAAGTTTCAATCTCATTATGGGTTGGAGAGCTTTTATCTCCTTTGACAGGTTCAAGTTCAGGAGGTGACTTTGACTTTCTCAGAGCACCTCTAAATTCACAGAAATTGGTGTCTTTGCCATGGGCACCTTTCATATATATATAAGCAGAGAAGCTTACAAGAATTTTCTACTGTACTCACCATAGGCTTAGATTTCACTTTTCCACTCCTTATACAATTCCTTTTCACATAAAGAGAAGCTGGGCATTAACCACTTCTCTCATGTTAGGAAATTTCTTTTAAAAGTTCACCTATCCTTAAATATCAAGATTACATTCTAATGAGTACCTTTCTACCTAAATCTTTGCATCCTTACAAAAAACCCAATCCTGTGTTTTTCTTACTAAGGCAGCTGTGCTCAGCTTCAGCTGACCTCAAAAACAGGCAGATGGCACAGGTTACACAGGGAGTTTTTGCCATTCTGTACGTTCTGCTCTTTTCAAAGTTATTAATACCTGTAATAAAGTCTATATTTAATTATGTTAATGTTTAAACTTTCCAGAGTTCCTGTTTCTTGTATCCTGCTTGACACATTACCAATTTGTGTATTTTTTTTAATCTTTTTGAATCCTGTCCTTTCTAGCTGAAAGTAATGTAAACAGCATCTACATCTTCAACCAACTTAATTAATATGCAATACATTCTGACTTCCCAGAGTGTCACCAATGGCAAAAATAAACAGTGAAAAATGAGGGCAGAGGAATTATTGATGTGTAATTTATAAATATGTAACTGCAATGCTAAATCTTGTTCTCTTTTTTTTTTCTTTTGTGGTCAGTATTGAGCAAGATGACAGTTCAAAGTACTTAAAGGTGGCTTCTCCTTCATTTCTTTTACTGGAAGTTGCCTATGTAAGGAGCCTAAAAATGAGATTTGTCTGAGCAAATGCAGATTTGAAGGTTGTGCTGGTCACTTAAGGTTTCTTTTCAAGGTCAGAGGGAAAAATAGGGAGTAAATCTTCTTTAAACTGCATGTCTGTAATAGGTCTAATGAATCACGTTGTGCTTCTCCCATTGACCTTAAAAAGAAGACTCAAATTACTTTCTTAAGTGCATATGCCTTCAGCTTATGTTGTAAATGCCAGAAGTTGGTGCAATGAATTCCACACTAACCTTCTAATTTAGATTATTAAATTTAGGTAGCAACTTCATGCATAGCTCCAGGCCATCCAATAATTAAACTTTCTTTTCAAGTATTGAAAAGTGTACTATTTTGTTATTTCCCCGTTCATGTTTAGTTTTCAGGCAGCAAAAAGAGTTTAGCAGATACAGTTGACCCCCAAACTCTCCCCACCTTCTCCTTCCAGGCCTGTAGCTCCCACTCCATATCCACTTCAGACAGACATCCAGATTCATGTTGTAAATCTTTAATTTGCAATGTCAAGTGGGCAAAGCCACCTCCTTTTGTGAGGCCCCTATGAGCCCAGCCCTCAGCAGGATCATTTGTTCTCTCTGAACACTCGGCTCTGGGATACTGGACAAATTTTTGGATCCAACAGGAAAATTCTAGTTCATAAAAGATCTGTAACTGCTGTGATTATACATTGCTTTGCCTGGAAACAAGAGAGATCCTTAGAGACATTGGCTGAGATGGCAGGCAGAGAGTTTTTCACAGTAATTTATGAAATTGGATGATCCCCCAGACACTTGTGGTGTTGAACAAAATAGAACCAGAAGGAGAGAGGTGTCTGACCTGGACATTAGGAGAGAATGTGTCATCCTTTCCTTGTAGAGTTTCTGTCTCAGCTCAGAATCTCTAAATTTTGGCTTGAATCTCCTTGCAGTGCATAGCCGGACATCAGCAAACTGAACAAAATGAAATCAAAGTTTGAATAAATGCAAGCTACCTATTTTTCTTATACACTTAATTTACTTCTAACATTTTCAAAGAATTTTTACAAATAAGAGGTCAGTGTTTATCAATGCAACTTATGGTGGCTCCTGTTTGGCAATAATTATTATCAAATTATTCACTGATATTTTTTTCTTTTTTTCAACTATTTATAATGCTCTAGAAATCATGAGAATATTTTCTTGTTAAGAGAACTGCCTCTTCAAAAACAAGACTGTACTCAAAATATGTACATATGACTCTTAATTCATCAGTGTTTCTAAAATAATGTGAGCTTTTCTCCATTAGGATTTTACATACGCAAATGACACACAATTAGAATAATGGCAGTTACAAACAAACTCTTCATCTATCTGAAGGAAATGTTTCCTGAAGCAGCTAACAGCACACCTAGAAGCAAGACACACTCTTTTTGTCTGTGAAAGTGGAAAATAAAAGTGTGACTTCTACTACTGCTACTTTACTGCCATCATACCAGAGCTCTCCAAGCAGGGGGAGCACAATCCACTCAGGCACCATGGTACCTTTTGGGGTTGCCTCTTCTGGTGGCACTGGCAATGAAAACCCTGTGGATAAGTGGCAGCAAAGCACTTCCTGAGGAGCAGGAAGGGCTGCAAAACTGAAGCCACTTTGCATACCAAGCTCCCACCCATTAATAACCCACATCTCATTGACTGGGTAAGTCAAACTTGCAGTCAGTGCTTCTTTCACTGATTAAGAAATATTCTGCCAGGATGACATGAGAACTGGAGTCATTGTAAGGGAGGGAAATTCTAAAACTGTTTGTGAACACAGAGATAAATTGCAGCTGTGGCTTTGGGCCACATCTTTTAAAGAGCTAGTAGTGTTGCTCCTGCAGGAATATAAGCAGCTCAAAGGATGCCTTACTTCAAGACACAGAAAGGGAGTAATGGTGATGTACACACCACAGGACTGTAGAGATATCATGGGCCTTAAGCAGCTGAAGGACTTGAGGTGCAGGTCTTATTTTGGGGAAGGAAATCAGAGACGGACAATAGAAAGACAGGGAATTATCAGGGACTGTGGACTATGGAGAAGAAACTTGGAGGAAAATGGTTAAAGAGAGAGAAGATAATATGCTGGGATGGTGGATTAACAGGCAGAGTCTACACTGGGACTAGAGGATATATATGTGTATTTGTGTACATACATGAATATATTTTTTCTTAAGTTTTCTACAGAATATAATTTTCTTTTACTAGGTTTGTCAACACTTGTTAGAACCATTCAACATCATGAATATACCCTACTGTGTGTGATAAATAAGTTGTACTTACATTCAGTTTTATTTATCATACAAGTTGAACATTACGTCTCCTTTTTAATTTACCCCTACTGAAAGATGCTGGCCTGATTTACAGAGCAGTACAGCAAATGTAAGATTACACAGACTTGATAATGAGCTGTAAGCACCTATGAAAATGAGGCCAACTTTATACTTGGGGATTGCACAACCCAGGGCTAATGAAGCAGCCATGCTGCTGAACATCTCCCGTATAAAACATTCATAAAGAAAAGTGCATACTGCAGTGTGGAGGTCGGTACTTTGAGAGTTTGTCGGGTTTTTTTGTCACCTACTTTTCCTTGAGCTTTGCAATATCAATGAGCACAGAAAGATGGCAAAAGCAATGACTTTGATTTTTGCTGACTCTAAGCATGGAACTTGTTTTTTTTACACTCTTTAGTCTATCAATGTATTTAACACCAAAATATTGGCATAATTTGCTAAAACAAACACGTTGACAATAGTTAAAAATGTCTAAATATGGATAAAATAAATCTAAATTTTAAACAAAATATGTCTGACAAGAAAGCTAGATCCTTCTAGTTTTTAAGGTTTTTATTTTGACTTTGAATGCTGAAAAAATGTTCATGTATATTTTACAAATTTCATAACTTCAGGTGTCATAATGAAGTTTGTGCTGCTTACTTCTGAAACCAGGATGTGGCTTATATTGTGAACTTTGCTAACCTGCCATTTCATCCTGCTTAAACTCCTGTAGGGCTTGAACAGCTTCAGCACAACTTTCTCTTTGCATTTTCGAAACTAATGTCTTAGAAGAGGTACTGAAAATACCACTTTGACCAACATTCAGCCCTACTGTAAAATGTCTGAATTCTGAAGTTTGTGAAGTTTAGACTATACTCTGGCTAAATTTGTCCCATTGTTCTTGTAGAAACAAAGGGGATTTTGGCAACAAACCTGTTAGAAGCTATTCAGCACTTACAGTTCTAGTTTAGTGTTTGAAAGTCTTATTCTTCATGAAAGGCTTGTTGATCTATATTGAAGAACTACAGTTTTAGAGTAAAAATTCCCAAAGATTCTGTAACTATAGTATTTGAGGGACAAGACTATTTTTTTGCAAAATCTAATGCAATGCTGCTTGCAAGTTCCTTGAGAAGTGTAGCAAGGGATTTAAAAATGCAGTTGCAGTCCATGCACACCCAGGAGAACTTAGTGCTTAGAGATGATTAGAGGCTATTCTTGTAAAGTAATGATCTCCCTGAAACTGGCCATGAATGTATAAACAGCTGTACCTCCTTCATGCTAAATTCAAACCCTTACAAAGGACTGATAGATTAAAGTGTTAAAAAGTAATTAAACCATAATTGCACAATGAAAAATAACTGTTAGAATAGTGAAGAAAAGAATAAACTTACCAGAATATTAGTGCTTTGTTTTTAAAATACAACATAGCAATGTAATTCACAGGACTACAGCATCTTTTCTGGCACCATTGGGAATTTACATATTTCAATTAACAGTTTTGTTGTTCAATACTGTTAATTAAAACATGAGATGTACATTTTAAAAAAAAGTCCAAAACCACAGAGCCTTGGAGTTTGGATAAAAGTAATCTCTATCACTTATATCAACATCTTTACGTGTTGCAGTATTTTATGTAAACCAGGCTGTATTTACATCCTCAAAAGAGAAAAAAATTAGACAGGACTTTGAGACTAATTAATTGCATCAAAGGACCTGATAATGTAAAGGGTTGAGCATATTTCACAGAAGCCTGAGAAGAGGCATTTTATCTGCACCCAGCTTCCAAAATACAGAAACATGGTATAAATGAAATTCTGACTCCTTTGTAGCATCTGAGCAGCCTGCACCAATGGCAGGGGTTTTGGTATTAGAAGATCTTTAAGATCTCTTCCAAAACAAGACATTCTGTGTTTTCATGATTCTATGATCTGTAGAAGAAAATGCCTAGAATCCTTCTGTTTAAAAAAATTATCAAGACTTGTGTTTCTCTTTTGAGGAAAGCTTGGTCATCTGATTAACCTCAAAGTGCTGGCAAAATCCAACATTTTCCCTTCATCAAAAATTATAATTGCATTAGGCATTTTTAAACTGAAAATTACTTGAACAGAAAAGATCAAGCTGAAATGTTTTAATTGCATCAATTATCTTAAGTAATTCATTAAAATGTCATAACATTGAAAGATGATGCTCTCCAGAGTTCACGTATATATGATCTTGGTTGCTTTAATGTTTATTTTGTATCACCCATAATCATTTAACTCAAACAAGATGCTTCTCTGTGTATGTAAGGAGAACAATGAAAAAGTTGTTGGTTTAGACCATGTAAAATGTGAAAAACTTGCACACATATCTGAAATTATATTTTTTATCTTTTATTTTCATTTTTAAGGAAATAAAAATGTCCTAAATCTCTGTGAAGACATGGACTATGTGATAATGTAATCTCTCAATCTCCTTTATATTTACCAGTGTTCATAGAGAATGTGTTTTAATTGGTTATTCAGTGCTCCAATAATTATCTCAGACAGAACTAGAGCTTGTTTGTGTATAGTTTAAGCTGTAGAGGACAAAAGGAAAAAAAAAGGAAGCATCTTGATTTCCTGGTCTCACAAAAAAGGTGAGACATAAATATGTAAAGTAAGACATAAAGATATGCTAAATAAATTGCAACCCAGTAGTAGGTTTTGAAGTGCAGTGCAAACCTGGATAAAAAAGTCAGCAGGCACCAGAGACACTGAGGCATTTTAAGCATTTGACATTTTCAATCAAAATATGACATGATTATGCAATGCATAACTATATTTCTGAAAAACATCATTAACCTAGCAGATGAAAGAATAAGAATATTCAAAGACTGGAAGGTAAAGCTGGATAACATTAAGCACAAAATTACTTCTTTTCAATAGTCAAAATAAGTAATGGTTGGAGATCCTTCAGAATTTACGGTTTAGGGTTCACATTAATATATCTGATGTAGAAACTAGTATGTATTATGTAGAAATTAATATGTTGAATGTGGAACCACTGAAATACAGAAGAGAGAGGACAAAAAATTGTGAAGACATGCAAAGGGTGCTGAATCAGAAAGCTGAGAGAGAGTTCAGAATATTTACTTCATGAGTGGAACTTAGAAATTTTCTAATTTTCTAACTAGAAAATTAACTAATTTTCTAAGGAAAAGAAACACTTAAGGAATTTCTTCACTGTCTTCAGAGCAGAATACAATTCTGTGTATGGGAGATAAAAGCTAAAGAAGAATGTGGAAAAATTCCAAGCCCACAGCTGTGGTATTTCATTGCAAATCAATGATTAATTTCTAATAATACAACTGAAAGACACAAAGATGTGATTGAGACTTCCAGTTTCCTAGAATTACATTCTTTGCACTCAGCAAAAATAAAGGATAATTATTTATTTGGCATATTTTCAGAAAAACCAACATCAAATTTAGATACTTTGCATCAAGGATTTAACTTGTGCTGTCCAGCCTTTAAAGATGCCTATCATCATCCAGAAACAAGCCCACAGCTAACCAAAACCATATTGCAGGAGTCACACTCTACCACATAAAATGAATCTGAGCAGTCTTTGATTTTCCCCTGCTCCACATGCCCTAGTACAACAATATTGACCTTAAGAAATGAAGACTTAATTATATCCTTTCTATAGTTACTAAGCTGGTTTTCCACAGTTATATATATAAGCATATAAATACTAATATGTGAGCATATACAGACCAATCATATTTAATTAATTATAAGACCGAGTACATTACTTCTGTGCTTCAAGGTTTTTGCATTTATTTTTACTATAAAAGTAAATCCTAAAATTATATTCATTTGAAAATTCCTGGAATAACTTGAAACAGTGATAGTCTGTTTCACATCAGTATTTCTTATTTTTTTAAAAGCAGACGTCTGCAAATGAAAGTAAGTGTAATTCCCAACTCTTTCACTTTTCTAACTCTCCTCCAAAGTCAGACCAAAGACTGACCTATCTTTATGTGTGAGTCATACTTTAAGCAGTTCTCTGGCTCCCCAGTGGATCTTTTCTTACTTTTGGAGAAGATGGGTAATGCAAGAGAGAGATTTATTTCACCACAGAATCATGAGGAACACAATGACTGCACAAATTTATGATCTGCTGTGAAGAGAGATAGCACTGTTGGGATCACCAGATATGTGATAAAATGTGTAGTCCAGATAGGTTTGGATTTTTAAAAATTAAATACTGCACAAATATGAACATGTATAATGTAAATCCCTGTATTTGTAAAATATGGTTTTAAATATTTGAGAAAAAAAGTAAAAAACTCCGCACATGACTGCACAAATTTATGATCTGCTGTGAAGAGAGATAGCACTGTTGGGAACAATCACCAGATATGTGATAAAATGTGTAGTCCAGATAGGTTTGGATTTTTAAAAATTAAATACTGCACAAATATGAACATGTATAATGTAAATCCCTGTATTTGTAAAATATGGTTATAAGTATTTGAGAAAAAAAGTAAAAAACTCCACACACCTAAATTTGCTTTAATAATTCATCCACATTAATGAAATCCTAGAAATTTTATATCATCAGTTTACTACAAAGAGAGCAGAATTTTATCATGGGTGGTGCAAAAAAATGTAACCAATGAAAAAACTTTGAGTAGAACTAAAGTGAGTATCAGATGACACTGTGCATGCAACTTCTATCTCTTAAAGCAGAAGAGACTCCTGCTTTGCAATTACAGAAGGATGGAACTAGAAGAAACCAGAGTATCTAGTCAAAAATAGGTGAATTTTTTCTATGTATGATCTTTATTTCATACGGGTAGTACATATTTGATGGTGAAAAAATACAGTCAATAATACAAATACTGTTGGAAAATAATTTCATTCGATTTTATAGGTAAGTCAACACATCAATATTACTAGTGTGATTCTAGGCAATTATAAGCAAGTCTAAGCTCCTCAGAACACATGGATCTATGTTATATGTTGAAAATTATACATTTATTACTCAGGAAAATATTTGGAAAGTTGTTTTGTTTAAGAATAACAGTAGATCCCAAATTTTCAAAAAGGTAAGCATTGATTTATTTGCTACCTTAAGTTATCCTAACTATTTTGACCTATTCTGTCAAAATACTTAACATAAAGAACAAAACAAGTCACTGAGCATTTGAGGTTTTTATCATTCAACTGAGTGCTTGTTATTGTTGGGGCAGATTATTTTTTGTTTTATTACATTTCTGCTACAACAGTTAATGAGCTCCATCAGCCTCATCATGCTCCAATACCACGCTCTCAGTCAGCAGAGAGCACCATGTAGCCACTCTGCACCCAAGTCACCTTTTGGACTTCAAGTGCACTCATTATGCTTTTCTCTATAAAACAAAATGCTGCTTTAGCTGGATTCCAAAGTATCTGCTGGAAAACTGGGAAAGCTACTGCCAGGAGATCTGGAGTATTTAGTTACACATACGTGAGATAAACAAAAAAGAAAAGCAAGAATTCTGACTTAAATAGAAGGAATTATCACCTATTAATGGAGAATGTCTAATATTAATTTAATTCTCAGAGCTGAGTACTAAGGGTGATAAAGGGAAATAAATGAACTAACAGCTCAAAAGCCAACACCAACAGAATGCTAGGTTTTAACTTAGAGGTAATCAGGCTACCTAAAACATGTAGAAGATTCAATTATCTTATCAGTTTATTTTACTGCTCTCTCTAATATGTGGGAAAAGTACCTTGATTAAGATGATTTTTGACCTCTCTGTGAGAATTGTCTTGGATATTAAATAACTTATCCATTCAGCAGTACTGTTACTAGTACCCTGGATGTACTGATAACCATCAGCAGTTCATGGCTTAGAAAACTCAATCTGAGCATTGCAAAGACAGCATTGTAGGTTTGCTCAGAAAAGAAGAGTAAAGCTTGCAGAAGGATTACTTGCCTCTAACAGACATTAGCTAACTTTTCATTTCAATAATCTAGAATGGGCCTTTTGATATTAGAAAACTCTTAGAAGGTATTGAAGATTAATAAAACTTACAGCACACTGTTACAGCCTCCTGCCAATTCAACACAGTCCTGTCAGAATTCTTCTGGCATAATACTGATCTCATACGAAGAATTTTGACCTGTCAAAGAAGCCAGAAAAAAATATTTTCAGAAGAAATCTGAAAATCACCAATGCTATTGAAATGACATTCATTATAAAAAGTTGACATCAATAAAATTGAATTAAATTTTATTTCAACATTATTTATACTAGTTAGTGTGTTTTTTATTACCAAAAAGTAACCAATATATTTGGTTAAAAACTCTAACCTCAGATTAATGAAGATGAGAAATAAGAATGACCAAATAAAGTAGGGAAGAACAGTTTTTCCTCTCCTATTTTACCTAAAAGCAGGCATTAAAGACTTCAGATGAAGTACAGTCACATGGATACTTACTCTTCAAAGCAAAAATAAATTAAAATTGCAAAATTATATTACAGTTACATAAAAGAGGTTTCACGACAGCTCTGGAAAGTTGACTATTAATGTTCCTACTATGTATTACTCAGCAGCACACAAAACTGTGCTTTGGTATTTAAAAAGTCAATGAGTAAGTAATATCCTTTGTATTAAATAGCTTACCAAAGAATAGTGGTGCAACTGTTTCTTCTGGTCATAAAAACAGTGTAATTGTTTCTTCTGGCCATAAAATTTGTATAAATTCCATATATTTTCACAATTGATTGGGGTGCCCTCTGTATGTAATGTAAATATAGAAGAAAGATTGTAATCTCTGAAAGAGAATACACCAAAAAAAGCAATTTGAATTTAGCTGGTATTGTCATCTATGTGTAGAACTCTAAGTGTTCAGTATTTTGACACATGTAAAATTAAATGGTAAAGGGAGTTAAATTCTTAAACAATAGAAAAGTTCAATGAAACCATGAATGATTGTGATTTCTGTCATAAATGGTATTTTAAATAAATAAATTATATTTTAGCTAACTCCCAATAATTACTTCTGGCCTATATGGCACCTTCTTAATGAATTACATTCTCAGATTCTAAGTAGGCTGAAGAATTTCTTTTTGCACAAAATCTGTGCATTGTTAAATTTGGAAAGTTGATTTTAAAAGCCAGAAACACATTCAAATTATTTTAAAAATTAAATCAATTTTCCATACAATGTTTGTTTATACTATAAACAAAATAAGATGTTGCTTTAGAATATCTCATAACTAAAAAAACACAGACAGAAGGTAGGTGTTCATTTGGTTGACATTAACATGAAAACAATTTTGGATATTCTGTTTCTTAAAACAATGAAAGCCAGGAGAAACTCCATCATAGTCAAGGCATTCACAGTTGTGCAAAAGTGTTTGAAAAGAGAATATAGACCATTTCCTCTTTGGCATCTTACCAGATACAATTTTTATCCCAGCACTGCATGGATTCTTTTATTCTAGGCAATGGTTCAATGTATGTTATAGATTCAGAGGTCCTCCTCTCTGCTTACAATATATATTCACAAGATTCAGAAGAAAAAAAATAACAGCAGTATAAGAACAGGAATAACTGTTGCCATTGGCAAAGTTTTCTATCATGTATCAGACAGCTGCTCTTTAAGAATTTTTGTGCTTCCTTGTCTCAATTACAACTGCTTGCTCTCTTATTCCTGTCTTCAATTACCTATATCCTATTTTCACATTTGTTCTTGTGTCCTGTAAATTCATTGGCATTGTGAAGTCACTCAGCACACATTGGGCCTGTTTACATTCACATCTGAGTTTGGCTCAAGAGTGTGCTTTTGAAATAACTCCCCTCTTCATGGTCTATGTATCATGGGTTGGTTCACACCTCAGAGCAGCTGCTTTATGTACAAGACAATTCCTGTGTGAATCTGAACTGAAAGATGCCCTCCAATGCACCCCAGCAGTGGTCATTGCATCACCTGCATCAACTGCTTATCCCTACACACCAGCTCTCATTGGATTGCACTTCTTGCTAACACCTGTAGTTGTATGCAACCAGCAACAAGCCAAATGTTATCTCTTGCTTGCCAAAATAATCCATTTCCTTCAATTTTGGTATGTCGTTGGACACATAACTGAATTATTTTTTTTAATAAAAGGATGTGATGAAGAATGCAGCCTCTTGACACAGGAGTTGGAGACAAGGCTGTTTGGAGTATATTGTGAGATGGCAACAGATCTGTCATCCAATTTAGTGTGACAAATGCATATGAGGAGCAAAACATGCAATATTTGCATTGTATCAGTCATAGAGTGGGCAGGGTGAATCCTATTATTACCTGGGAATACTTCCATATGTCTGTCCTCTCCTTATACATAGCTTAGTTCACCTTCCTTTTACATTTTAATAATAGTCATCAAAATGAAGAAGTAATAATAGAATTGGGGTGGTGATCTCCTATATGGCCAAAAAAAACCCACAGTGTCTATGCTTATTCCCAATACTAATTTTGAAGAAGAGTGGAAGGTGGGGATCTTTCACAATTGTGATTGACATGTTGAAATAAAGAGAATGAAGTGACCATATGTTTTGTGCTCTGACTGAGGAGATTGTCATCAAGTTATATATCTGACTAGCCACTTAATGACTAATCCAAACCTCTTCTGTTGCACTGTTAATTTCCTGTGCTGAGCAGTGTTTCTCTAAGATTACAATGAGCTTGGGATTTCAGCATTATTTCTGAGGGTGGTGTGTTTACACTGAGTCATCCATCCATCCTGATGCCCTCACCTTCTTGGAAGTTCTTTTTAGTAGAAACTTTGTTTTCTTTCCATTTGCTTGAACAATCAGATGAGGCTTTGGACTAGATTCAAGGATGTTAGCAAATGCTGCAGGGTCAGCTGGACTGATTAGATGTTGGTTCTGGGGAGCAGCAGATATCTAAGCGGTGGAGATTTCCAGGTTGAATCAGAGGACTCTGACGAGCTCATCTAAAGCTTGAAGCTTGATGCTTAAAATTAAAGATTCGTGTCTACCCTTGCTCTTTCAGTGGCCTCAGCTTGGGTTTCAGGCACTCCCTGAAGAGAGATCCTACTGAGAGCAGGCCCTGTGCAGCTGTGCCTGAGCTCATACATCATCTATAACTTGAACTCCATAGACAAAGTAAAACTTTTAAGGAGGAAGGAAGCCATCAGAATATGTATCAGGTACATCTGGTTAGTACTGAGACCAAATGAGGCCAATAGCTACTTACAGCTAACTACCAACATTTTCACTTTGCCTACCTAAGATACCTTTATTAATTGTCATGAAAAAATAGCACCGGAGCTACCTCTACACGCTGCTTTCTCACTATCCCAGTTCTCCTGTGGATTAAATTCTCATCTTCCTGAAGCTGTCTTCAACTTTTTTTGCAGGTTGACTCACCTGCCTCCTGTAAAACCTGATTCAATCCCATGAGCACACCTTGCTGTGACCTTTTACAGCTAGCTTCCACTTTGCTCTCAGCTTGATTAATTTTGCCCAGTTGTCTGACTTCTGTGCTTTTATTTGCACGTCTCTCTTATACAATCTATTTGGCCTTGTCCTCTCTTTACCTTTGGCTCTCTTCCTCCTGCCTTCTATTTACACTTTTTCAAAAGGAATAGGGCTCTCTTTCCTGTGCTCCAAATATTCTTTTTTCCTTCTAATACAGGCCTTTTCCTGTCCTCTTTTGCAAAACCTTACTATAGTAGATTTTTCTCACAGTGACCTTTTGTTTTCAAAAGTGTTAGTCTGAAAAATTGCTTAGCGGTGAAACCTCAAGGATATATGTAATGGTAACATGAAAGAATCAAACCTGAGTGCTTGACCCCTGGCTGAGTGCAATGTTCAGTTGTTCCTTCTCCCCCAGGCTTTGCCTGAATGGTTCATACCAGTTTTCTCCAAAGCACCCTCACTTCTTCTGGGGATGATTCACATCAGGGATTAAATTGAAAAAGAGTGATCATAAGACTGCAACACTGTCAGCTCTCCCCACCCTGTAAAATTGTTTACCACCCTGTCCTTTACAACCAAAGAATCCTAGGGCCTGTCATAAACAATGTCAGTGCCAGGTGATGAAAACATTTTGGTGGAATGTAGGACATTCCTCACAATATTTCAAGCACTTTGAGCATAAAAGGAATTGTGTTTTAGGGCTATAGGATAACATGTAAGCCATGTGGTAAATAGCTTCCCTGCTGTAGAAGAAACCAGCCATAAGCAACATAGGCATAGGCACATGGACACAAATTAGATTTAGGGACAAGGATATTATTCTGATTTTTTTATTTCACTGTATCAATATGTTTTATTGTTGTTTTTATTATTTGTTCTCCTATGGAATGAGCTCATATGACTCACAGTGCTTTACAGACATAATCTAATCCACCATGATGATACCATCTCACATTATGGCTCCTCAAAGCTACAACTGATCTCGAGACAGACATTTCATTCTTTCATTCAACAATTCTTCTGTCAAGTTAGTCCATGCTACATTCATGCTTAAACATACATGTGTAGCCTATGGGTGAATTTTCCAGGAGCCCAATTTCCTTTGAGGCTTTTTTCTGCACCTGAAAGCAGAAATGACTGGATGCTGCTGCTTCATAACTGTGCCCACAAGGTATGAAGCATCTCTCCTTTTTTCAGGTCATGGTCTTTCTCTGAGATCCACTGAGTATTGCAGGACTTCCCAGTTTATTACAACCTGGCATCCAGTTTGCATTCTGTAGCTTACTCATTGATCAGATGGCAAATAAATCGTTAGAGGTTATGCCAAGTATTAATGGAAAAAGAGAGACCAAGTGGAATTAATGTTGCTGGCATCCTACTGAACAGTCCTGGTTTATATGGTCATAACTACATGAAGGTAAAAAATGTCATCTCATTGCTACCAAAATAATCAGTGAAAGCCTCCCCATTAGTAGAAAACATGTGGTGATCATAGTTTGAATGGAAAAGTGTATTTTTTTAGAGCAGTTGATACAGATGGAAAAAATATGCAAGCTTTTTTGCACAGACATTTTTCAGGTAAGAAAACAGAAACAAAACACTTCAAACAGCTTATGAAAATTGGTCTCAGTTTAATTATCATCAGTCATCAGCCTGAAAAAAGAAGAGGTAGGAGTTAGTAGTTGTAAGATAGGGTGATATGTTAGCAAAGGGAGGAGGAGGAGAGAAGTTCAGTAGCTCCTGTGAGAATACAGAAAAAGAAGTAATTATCTCTTATGCAGCAATGAGGTAGGAGTGATGTTTGGCACAAGAGAAATCCTAAAGTCTTGATCTCATTGTATTATAATTTATTTTTTTTTTTGTGGATTAAAGTTATGAGCTTCAATTCTTAGGCTTGTCTTTTAATGACAATTTGATAGTTTTCCTTAAAGTCCAAGACGTAATGATTGTTTTCTGTATGTTCTGCTAATGGTAACAGCTCTTCCAGCAGCTGTATTTGCAAGTCTTGCTTGAATATGTGCAAGTTACACATCTAAGATGCATGTACTTGAATATCCTGCTGGATAAGTGGTAGATGAAGTTTATTGCACATTCAAAGGGTGACAAATAATATGAAATAAAGAAATATGAAAAAAGGTGAAGAAAGAGGAGAAAACAGTAGCAAAGGGAAGGAAACCTTAGCTCCTGCTCTATGTCTTCACAGAGGGGACAAAATAATAAAAAGGAAGTTAGAAGAGAAAAGATGAGATAGCCAAACTCTAGCTCTATAAATGAATATTGATAATAAAGACAGTCTAATGGTATGTCTGGGACTTTGAAAAGTGAAGAGCTACATTTAAGAAAAGAAATTCTCCCAGGCACTCATTAATTACTTCCTTCTAACAAGAAGCAGAGGAATGTGAAGCAGCATATGACTTAAAAAATGCACCCATTCTTACAAGAGGCAATGAGAAAAAAGGAGAAAGTTACTTAATTTATTGACATCAGAAGTTTTGTCAAAGTTTACTTAAAAGTTGTCTATTTAAATGTAGATGCAGACTAGTAGAAATATGCTGCAAAAAAATCTTTTTCTTCCTTACTAGTCAATAAGATAACATTGAAAAATCTGCTTTTAGAACTCTATTGTTTTCTGGAGGTCTTTACTTGTTTACTTGCTTTTTTAATTGTTTATTCTAAGGCAGGTCAGAGTGAGTACCTTATCATAACAGTAGTACAGGAATGTAAAAGCCTGATGGACAGTGAATTGAACTGGACCTAAAAAAAAAAAATAAAAAAAATAGGCATTTAGTGGGCTTGGTTTTCAGTAGCATCTAAGATTTAAGGTTTCTGGGAACAGATAAGCAGGTCTGTCCTTGCTGTTCTCTCCTCACCAGAACTGAGGATTGATACATTTGTTGTGAGTTTCCATTCAAGTATTGTTTGTGATGTAATTCTGTGCTTTTGAGGAGAGAAATATAGAGAAACACTGTCTTCTTAGAGAGAATGTTCCAGAGGGCTTTGAAATTCCATTGAACTGGATGCAGTGTTGGATGTAAATAAGGGGACAAGTGGCCCTCTGTAGTTACTACCAAACAAAAGCATTCTGGATATCTGGATAAAGTATGGGAAAACACAATTGCTTTTATAAGTGCAAACTTGTCCCCTGCTGTTTTTATTCACTGTGAAATTGTCAATAAGCAATTTTTACTCTTTCATCAAGCATGATATGAATTTAGAGTAAAAAAATTAAGAGAGAGAGTGCAGTGTTAGACTAATCAAAATAACGTCCTTATTATGATGAGCTTAATAAGCCAAAAATGTATCTTAATTAATTAGCTTTAAATCAGATGCTAAAAAAAAGTATCTCAGTTCTAAGTGGGACCTCAGATTAACTAATTAGTTAATGTTTGCAAAGTGTGGTGAATATGTGGAAAGGGAGGGAGCTTTTTCTGTAGTGCAGGATCTGTGCTTAGGCTGGATGAATGTGGTCTCAGCTGAGGCCCTGGAGTCTAGGCTTGCATACAGGAGAGTATATAACTTGGTGGTTACAGTCAGCTGTTGATAAAACATTACAGTTCTGAGCTGAGATGTGCAACTGATGTACTGTGGCTGGCAGCAAGTCTGTTTTGTTCCTCTATTATACCAGAAGAGTTAAAACAGACTGCTTTGATAGGGCAGTAAGATTCAGTCAGCTGATGTGTATGATGCTCTTGAAAGGCCATTGAGTGATACTGAGCATGAATTTAATCTCTTTATATCAACTGTGACCTAATGCAGTCCTAAGAACTGTGCTTGTAGGGTGAGGGAGCCATGAGCTCTCTGTGGCATTCACAGTGCTGTGTGCATGCATGAAAACAGGCCTTTTGTTTTGGTGGCATACCCAATTGCTTTGATTTGCAGATATACAACTGAGGTGAAGTGACCACAGTACACAAGGAAGGATGGGAGAGATTAAAAACAGAAGATACTGAGGGGCAGCTCTCAGTAACAGGCAAGCAGCACAGATTGAAAAATAAGGGAATGCATAAGATGGGTTGTGACACAGGAAAGGGCAAAGTGGGGAACACATACTTAGCAATAGTACAAAAATTAATCTTTGATTCCTTCCTTGGCAAATGACAATACTCCACTAGAAATTGTTTTCTCTCTGAGAACTACTCAGACTGGGAGGGGGAAAATTCATACATGATTTTATACTGTTATGGAGTAATTTGAGCACTTGTGAAGGACGGCAGAAAGAATTTATCTGTTCGATGATACCGGGTACATGAAAGGCATTATAACAAAGCAGGTATGTTCATGCACCACGAAATTGGCTCTTTCTCACATCCAGAAGAAGATGACACTTGCTGTATTTTCTACAAAAATTTGTGGCTGCTTGTTCTAGTTGTTTTCCCCATTGATTATCTGCCTCTGCTTGTACTCTCTCCTCTACAACCTGCTCCCCTGACTCACCACTGACTGTTGCAGCACTGACGTGTATGTGTCAGGATTCTCAGTGACTGCCTCAGAGTTTGTGTTCTTGCCCAGCTAAGGACATCTCTTCCTTATTAGAGTTTTCTATGAAGTCAGATACTAGCTTGGTCTCAAGCTCCTTCGAAAATTACCAAGTGAAACATAAAATACTAGTGCCAAAACAGTGCTCTGTGATGTCCAACTGACAGCAGCTTGAAAAGGAATCCAAGCCACAGCTCTTTTCCATATCCATTTACTCACTTCTCACTTCTACATGGTATGCAGCAGTATCATGCATTTCTCATAACCAATCTTATTTCCTACTTTAAGTTTAATTTTCCTTACTGTTGAAGTTCATTAAAATGATGAAAAATGTCACTTCCCATCTATGAAATAGTGTTTTACGATGTTGACTATTTTAAATTCCTAAAATACATTTAATTTGTTAGCAATTTCTCCAATCTAAAGAATTCCTTATATATTCAAGTGCAAAAAGGAAACTTCTATTATATTTTGTTTATTTATCAAAATTTCATACAATAGTCCAATGAAATAATGTACAACTTATTAAACAGTTATTTATTAATTAACGTCAAGATTATTTCCCTTTCATTCATAATATTTATCTTTGCCTGAGTAAGGTCTAGGGCTAGAGGCCTTTCGTGGTTTGGAAACAATAATTCCCATCTTTATACTTCAGTATATCATCATTTAGAATTCAACAGTGCCTACAAATAGCATCTAACATGCATTATTATGGATTTGTCAGCAATTAATTTAATCTTTTATTATATTGACAATTTATCTACCTTTTCTTCTCAACTGATATTTAGACCTGACTAATCTAATTACTCTTTTGTTCTTCAAGGCTTTGAACAACTTGACTCATCTGAGGAAACCAGGACCTCTGAAATGTTAATGCACAATGAAGTTGGCTAACAGGGAAAATAAATTCAGGTTACTTAAGTATCCTTGCCTTAAAATTCTACCTTCTTAAAATTTTGGTTTATATTTTAACAATATTCTGGCATATATTCAAAGGGAAGAATATGCCATACTCACAGAAAGTAATAATTTAGAATTCATATCATGGTGTTTCACACTGGAAACAGCAGCCAGTCAGAGTTATGAGAAAGTACAGTGGCACCAGGAAACCTTACTCTTCTATGATGTGCAAAAAAACCCCAGTGAAAACTGTAATGGTTTGACATGAGAGCCACGTTAGAGTTTGACTGTCTTCCTGGGCACACAGAGATGAGGCTGAGTATTCCTTTTGCCTACCCATTCTCCTAATTATGGTGAAGGCAATTTCAATAGCTACCCTGCACAGAGAAAGGCTCAAATTTTCCTAAAGGCCACACATCCCCAGATCCCAACTTCTATGTGGATCTTGGAGAGGTTCAAATACTCTTATAAGGACAAAACCCATCCCCATAATTCCCACCACATATGCAGGACAGGGACCAAAGTTATACCTTCATCCTTATTACAGTTACTCTTTCTCTCTTCTTCTAGTCTTTACCCTTTTCTCTCACTATAAGTTCCTTGATCCCAACTCATTTACTCCCAGTATCTTAATTTACTTCTTTACCTCAGCCTTTGTACTCCTGCCTATACTCTTTTTTCTCAGTTCACCATGAAGATATTCCTGTACTCACTTTTCTAAAAAGGGCCTACTTCCCTATCTTCCATTTCAAGAGTGTGGGAAGAGTGTGGGTCCTTTCTTGTGTGGGCTCCAGTACCATTTAGAAGATGCAAAGAATCTGGCAAACCCTAAATAAAACATACAGCATATGAAACAATAATAGACACTGTTTGTAACAAAGAGCAATTTTGCAAATTAATGAAATACATCAATTTTTAAATCGGCAATTTTAAATTGGCCCCTTTAAGTAAATCCAACTTTCCTTTGAATGGTATTAAAAAATCTGATAAAGTGCTGTTAGTGTGAGGTGTGCTGTCAGGGGACATGACAGTGATAAGTTTTGAAGAGAAAGTGCAGACAAAGAGGTTTGATGAAGTAGAGCACATTTTCTTTGTTTCTGCTTAATTTGATGCAGCAGGGGATATAAATACGACTCATGGTACCTTGGTTCAAAGAAAAGGAGCATAGCAATCTCTCCTCACACAAAATAAAATCCAGCTGAGCCATTACTTCCAAACAGATCTGGAAGTTTTTGATAGCTACTTACTTTTTATCTGAGGTGTGCTTGTCAACCCCACATTTAGATCCATTTCATTGCATTTTAGCTTAATGTGATAAGGAAGGAATGTTTTTTTAGGAGAACCAGAGGTCAGGTTCAAGACAGTTTCTCTTTTATCAAACCTGGGCAGTTGGTAGCTAATCTCTTGCACCTTTGGTCCGCAGTACAACCACACATAATTTTCAAGTGCCTTGTCAGGACTTGTAAGTCAATACACAAGTTTTGTGCTGTCAAAAGGAGAGCAAAGACTTGTACAGTCTGGAGGTTGTTGAACTGTGGGTTTTTTCCCTCTGACACACAAATGTTATGTTATCTCTCATCTCCCAGGAGATGAGTTTGATTTAAGGAGTGAAGAATTCCTTCTCAATAGCTATTGTGTTGAAGGACGGATTGTCAACAACCCTTGAGATGGTGTCTGAGCAAGAGATGTGTATTTCACTTCAGGTGATGTAATTCAAAACAGGCTGTAAGAATCAAAGGAAAGTAAAAAAAAAAGGGTAACAATCAAAGAAATTTAATAATCTACTGACAATATCCACTGCAACCTGAGGAATTTATCATATTAGCTATCATTTTTATCAGCATTATTATTTGATTGATTGATTGATTAAAAGAAATCAATGTAGCTAGTGAATCAATACACTTAGGCAACATTTCAGATGTCACAGACAAGAAAAAAGAAGCAGTGACTATCTAAACCACATAGATCACATACTATCTTTAATCTGACTTTTTCACATATGCTATTCAGTTTGTGGAAACGTGAATAAGTAGCAAAATGAAAAATACAAAAAAACCTAAATTTATCTCTAATTATATGTGGTTTTCATGCTGCGGACTAAGTTTATGCTTTTTATTGTTTGTTTCCTTTTGTTCTTTTTCTTATTGTAAATATTTTGAGACTTTCTGAGCTAATGGCATGCCTGATTTCTTCCAAAAGGTACTTCTAAGTTCACAGCAGGGAGCTTAGTTATCAATATCCTCTTCATTAACCACCTATTTTCAGGTAAATGCTGTGTTCAAAAACCACCAGGTTTGGGCTGAAGCTGTTTATCCGTGGGAGAGAGAAAACACAGCAATGACACAAATTTCTCCTGTAAGCTCCATGCTCTGATGCTCTGTGCAGGAATGAGACGTCATGTCATCCTTTGCTGAGTCGAAATATTTCATCCTTTGCTGAGTGTGCCAAAAAAGCAGTCATTAATGCTACAGGTGAACATAACCTACCCTCTAGAAACTTCTAGCTGACAGTCAAACAATTCCATACAGTCCAATATTGCTCTAGCAGGTAATGCAACCATGCTTATTGAATATTCCCTACAAACCCCACATCTGGGGAAATTCTGTCCTAGAAGAAGGACTTTTCAACGTCAGAAGCAAGTACAAAAAATGCTCCATACTACCTTTTTCATGTATAGAAACAATGTACAGATGAGGTAGAAATTGAATCTTACTCAATCCTTTCTTCAAATTCTCTAAATTCTTTAGCTGATCCCATCTGAAAAACCCTGAAGCTCTACTCCACCTACTGGGATCCAACCTATTGGGAATTCATTTTTTGATGTTGGCTGCAACTTTCCATTGGAACAGCCACTGTAACAGCTAAGCTTGTGAAGACTCTTTGAGAAATCTCTGCAGATATGTGGACTGTGGAAACTCTGGTGAGGACAGCTTGGCAGTACCACAGAGGGTCTCTGCAGTTACTCACTCCAGCCTCACTCATAGGTTTTGAAAGAGAACTGTTAAAAAATTAGACATCGCTTTTTTCTTGCTATCTATAGGTCTTCAGATACCCTAAAAAAGAGCAAAAAAAGAGAAGTGTGTGAAAGTGGTGACCATTTTCTACCCATAGAAGGAAGCACTGTTCCAAGCAACCTTTGGCTGTAGAGAAGCACTGATACCAGATGAGAAAAATGGCAGAAGGAATTTAAAAGTTGATACACAGAAGGATTGTGGCCTCCTCGATGTTAATTTTCACATGCTTAGAAGGTGGGCCCTGAATAAGGAAGGTCTTTGACTATATCTGCTGACAAATGTACACTTTTTTATATCACTGCCTTTCTATTATATACCTATTTCTGTACTGTTAATTGCAGCACTGGGCTTTGAGGCAAGGTGAAATGAGGTCTCTTTACTAGGCTAAGTTTTGCTATAGCAGTTTCTGATAGGAAAAAGTAAGAGTGACAGAAATTTGCTTCAATGTGGAAGATATAAAATATAAAGTGATATTAGTATAGCAAAGTCATAAATTGTGCCAGCTACAGATCTTCATTTGCTAAGCAGCCTGATTCAACCTGGTACAAATTCAGAGCTGCTTATCAGCAACTCAGTGTTTGAAATCCCAACCACTGTCACAGGACAGTTTGACATTGCTTTATCTCACGAACCTCAGTTCCATGGGACCCCTCCCTACTGCTAATGAACTGAAATAAGGAAAGGCATCATGCTTTTAAGTCCCAAAGGGAATCAAAATGCAAAAAAACCATGACAAATTATTAATATAATTCATAATTTCACAGAGAAAATGTATATTTCAGGTAGAAGCTAAAAAAATTAAAGCGAATCTTGAAATGTTTTCCTGTTTAAAAGACAGTTGTGAGAAGTATTTTTCTCAGTGAACTTAATTTTTTCTACCAGAAATTTTGAACCATTTGGTTTGGGAGGAAAACTTGAATGCAAACAGCTGAAAGAATCCAGTGGATCGGTATCCTGGTGGCTAAGGGGCTTAAGTGCATGGCAGTATGAAATATGGGAAGAAGTGAAGGGAAGTGCATCTGTTCAGTCTGAGGGAGGTTAAAGAGCTATAAAATCATAGTTTTCAATTACCAAGTAAATGGCTATAGAGAAAATACATGGGAAAAGGCTAGTGTCTTTTTGAAAGTGCACAGCAAAAGGAGTAGAGGCAACGCTCACAAGCTGCAGAAAGGGAAATTCCAAAGAGAAGAAAAAAATTCCCCTAAAGGAGTTTGCTTAAACACTGTACCCAGCTGCCCAAATAAGTTGTAGAATTCCTGCCAATGGACTCAAAATTCCTGTGTACAAGTCCCAGAGCTGTTCTGACTGCACAGGTTTATCATGTCCTCCAGAGTCCCTTCCAAGAAAGTCTCTAAATAGTATTTAGAATAACTTCAGAATTTCTGAATGCCAAAGTATAAGTGAAATAACTGCATTAATGAAAGGCAAGGTCAAAAGGTACTACAAATGCATACAGCTATGTAATCACAAGCTCTCTGTCATTTCAGCATGAAAAATTAATTTAATTTCCTATGAAAACTGGGTCAGAGACAAATTGCTTCATGGATAAAGCTCAGTTTATTTTTTACCACATCAAAATCCAAAGCACAGTTTATCTAAAAATAGTTTTGGGGGAAAAAATTGTGGTTTTTCACTAACGCTCAGTGTTCTAGAAAACAAAACATCCTCTGACATGTTTTTATACATAAGAACATCTACTGAGCTGATAAAATATTGATTCAGCCTATAACTGACAGTGTTCAGCTTCAAATGCTCTGCTTCAAAGATGTGAAGACTACTGGGCAAGTCTAAATAACCTGAAGGTTGAAGAATTGATCAGCCACTAAGAAGAAATAGTGAATAGGCTAACAACCTTAAACTAAAAATGTTGTATTTTCTGTAATTTGGTCACTGTCTATTAGGACAAAGCCAAACATTTCCAATAGTGCTGTTCATTTGCATTTATTCACACTTTTATATGCTTACATTTACCATAGATTTAAAAAGAAAAAATAGTCCATGTACTATTCAATGGATGCACTGATGCCACCCTACTATGAAATTAAAAACATGGTTTTATTCTGAAAATAAACTCAGATCCTTTCTGTTCATAGGTTAATATTCTTACTAAAAGGGAATTTAAATTGGGTCATACTAATTTAAAAAAAAATATAGCTGTTTACACTGAGGTACTGAAATGAAAATAATGACTTCAATGGAAAATCTATCACTTCATGACCTCAATGTCCATCATTTGACCAACCAAGATTTAAATAAAAAATAATATGCATTAGCAATAGCATCAATATGCACAGAACATAATTCAGTTTTTGCCTGTTAAACCATAGCATTTAACCACAGAGTTGGCTCACTGAAGAAACACTATAGACAATCATGATGTACAGGTAGATATACACAGGTGGGTGTATATATATCTATATCTATATGTATCTATATATAGAGAGAGAGAGAGACAGAGAGAACATACACCTGTCATTATATATATGTTGTAAACATGTTTAATGTGTTTGTCTTATACAGTTGCTGCAGTGCAGCATCATCTAAAATAATATGAGCATAATCAAATAAGCAACTTCTGTCAAACAGAATTTTTTATAATATCTTGTTCTTTGAGTTAGCAAAATTCTGTGTTAGTCTGTTACACAATGGTTGTTACTGGCTATTGTAGCAGTAAAATCCAGCCCCATCAGTTTCTAAAAGTGAGCTGAGTCATATGGTCTATTTTTTCTGAATTATCTGTGCCCATCTCTCTAGGAACTACAGAAACACAAGATTGTACAGTGCCACTCTGTCACTTTTCTTCATGTCCTTTTTAAGATCTTTTCACTGAGAGCCTCGCATTTTTCTTCAAGCAATATGTATCTACTGTGACACTGCTTTTTTTCCTGACAAATCATTTCTGCAAAATTCATTAGCATTTCAAATCATCTTTCTACATCTTTGAGTTCCTTTTCCCTTTGTAATCACCCTGTTTCATGCTAAGGAGAAAAACACATTAATTATTTATTCCTCAGTTTAATGCAATGATGAATAAAGAATAGCCAAATGGCTTCAACTTACACTTTGCAGTACAGGAAACACTGAAAGAGGATTAATTTCACTCACTATTATTCTCCAGCATGAGTTCTCTATAGCAGCTGCATTAAACATTCTGTGTAGCTCTTCTTTTGCAGGTAGTTGTTCTACAGAATACTTTTTCTCGTATCAAAAAGAAAACAGATGCAGTTTTAGCAGGATGAAAAATGGTTTCTCTTACGCAAGACTTATTCTTTCCGAAGATTAAGACCCTCTCTTACTAACTTAAAAATACATAACAGAAGAGGATCCCTCACAGATAGTCACAGAAATACTCAGAGAGGCCATCAGTGATTGTTGATAAAATTACTTTCAAAATCACTAGATGAAATTAAACTCAAAAGGAACTGTATTTTAAGAAAAAAGGTTTACTTAAAATATTAACAGCACGTAGGTGGGAAATCCTTGGTGAATAGTTTTTACTTCATAACACAGGAACACATTTGTAATGGTAAAGAATTTTTTATGACAAGCAGACCATAAACCATATTTTAAATAGTTCTTCATCATAGGGCTACCTTTCATCTTAAAATATTTAATATTGTTAATATTTAAAGGATGGTTTTAACTTGAAAATAGTAACATTTTTTACACAAGGAATAAGAGATTTCTCTCTAACCAACACAAAAGCACTCAAACGCCATAGTCAGCCTGAATGGGGAAGTTAGGAAAAGCAGAAAAAAATGCACCAACTAAAAATGTAGAACAAAAATTCTGTTTCATGCTATGAGATGAACACACTTTTAATTGTAATGAATTAAGTAATGCAAAGGCATTATGTCATATGTCCAAAGAACAGTTTTGGTCTTAAGAGAAATTTTAAGAGAGTTTTGGTCTTAAGAGAATATATTCCTTGGCCTTCCTGTTTCCATGATCAATTAATTTTATATCTTCAAAAGTTGCATTGTGCTATCTAACTTAGTCAGCTTTAAGGACAAAACTCCTAGCCTAAATCTATTTAGCCTGGAAATTTTTTATTCTGTGCATTAGAATTTGTAGATTGTCCACTTAAATATTAATGAGTTTGTCACCAATCCACATAATTAAAGAACAAAACAGCATTTCAATTACTTCTGGCTTTCTGAGGACAAGAAATTGAACCAAGTTCAATATTATGATGTAAAACCTTGCACTTGTTTCAAGCAGCTCATTCATTATAGTGAGTATATCATCATTGTTATTCACACTCCAGCGAGATCTCCAAATGGCAGGGTATATATCATTCAAGTTGATATTTACAAAAGAAACACCACGTACTGTGGAGAAGAACTGGGGAAGAAGCCTTTCAGTGATTTTTTTCCTGTGAGAAACTTACTATTCTTGTCTCACTGTAAAAAATGGCAAAACTGACAGTACGATTCAGCCATTGTTTCTTGCAGCCATTTGCCAAACAAAAAAGGTAACATAGCAACTATTTGTAATCATGTTTCTGAAAATATTTAGACAGATGGTATAGTGACAAGATGTTGGTAACTGCATGTTTGATAGAAAGCATACTTTCAAAAATCATCTTAGTCCACCCATTTACAACAGCAGCTTAGCATAAACAATATTGCTCACATATATGAAAATTTCAGAAAATATTTCACTTTAAAAATCTTCAGAAATTTCCCTACCATAATTGAAAGCAGACATTGTTAGGTAGTTACATTTACTGATACAGGAAATAATGATAATAAAATAGTCAAACAGGAGCCATGAGATACCCAGGCTCTTCTAAAAATTGATTAATAATGCAGCAATGTATAATCCTTTCACTGTAAAATCTAACATTTATGTAGCATTTAGTAATATTGAATTTGACATAATTTTTATCCCTTCAATAAATATTGAAGAGATAACAGCCAATCTCTATCAAAATCTGTAATAAAATTTCCCAAGTTCTTAAAGGAAGACAGGACTTCAATAATGTGTCTCTGGGAAAGGGCCACTGCTGAAAACATTTACCATAAGGCCAAAACCACTATGAGAATATGAGAGATAAAAAAAGGTAGAGTCTTAGGGAACAGAAAAGATGACCTGGAAAAAGCTAGGAGAACTGAGATTAATCCAAATTTCACTTCAGAACATTTGCAATGCCTCTCTGACTGGAAGAAAATATCTTTAACAGAACGCAAAATTTTCACTGATGTTCTAACATAATTCTAAATATATTTATTTTAAAAATGTCTTACATTTTATATCAGCAATTTCATATTAACAGTACTGAAATAATTTGAAGTAGTAATTCAAAAGTGATGCATTTGTTATACATCGTGTTCCACCACAGACACTCACTGATTTCAAGTTTTTGTGAAATGGAGGCATGTGAACATATCAATCTATGGCTCAAAAGCTCTCTTCATCCCAGTGAAGTGCTTGGAATCTTATTAAATAAATCTGCAATGTCTGCATCAGTCAGGGTAGCTCTGAGTTCATTACAAAGACTGTAAGGGGAGACCATAATAACTGAAAAAACATGAAACAGATCAGCAAATAGTAGTTAATAACATGAACATACATATATATAGAATTTATATTCAGAATGTCACCAGAAATTTCATAAGTCTATGTGACTTTAAAGTTTATTTTATTCATGGTACTATTCAAATTATAAAGTGCATTCCTGACACACTAATAACAGAGAATAATGCTCCTAGAATGAATGCCAACAGAGTGATTTTGTCTGTACATTTTCAAGCAGAAACTCTATCAGACAGATAGAATAATGTCAAATAAATCTGCAGGTCAATGAGTACAAAGGAAATGGATACTCTTGATACAGAAGTATCATGGATCCATATGAAAGTAACATTTTCTTGCTCCACGCTGTGGATATATCTGTGCTGTCATCCATCAGTTTTAGAGATAAGAAAATTACATTTCTGTATCTAGTAATTCTTCCACTTGTTTTTGATACTGCTAGAAAGTGGTTTAGACCTGCTGTGCAGGTGACAGTGCTTTGGAGACAGCAGCACTATGGAATGTAATGATAGTACAATAGGAATTTCTAACTATTTTTCTTTAGACAGTCAAGGAAATCACAAGGCATCCTTAAGACTGCCCGCGTATGTTTGCTCAGCCACACAATAGAGGCACTGTTATGAACATGTAGGACTCATGAGCACAAAAAACACATCCTCAAGGAGGAAACAATCAAGAAGAAAGATTAATTGAAAACTTATTTCCAAATTACTTTGAACATTAGAAGACCATAAGTTAAAAAGCCATTAATCATATTCAAAGTTAATCTTAAAGATTTACTTGTGTTTTTTGAAGATCTGATAGGTTTTTCTTCCCTTCAGTACTTGTTTATGCATTCCTAGTGAATTTATTCCAGTTCTGAGTTCCCTAAAGTCTTCTCAGCAAGCCGACAACATCTTCTTCAGCTAACACACTTCAATTACATAGAGCTCATCACTTTGCTGGGAATAGATATGCAGCATACTAAATAAGGGACAATAAAAACTTCTCAGCTCACTCTCTGCTCAGTTGAAAAACACTGTTTTGGTCTAAACTTTACACCAGGGAAGATCTGCCAGGTAAAGCAGAGGAGCCAGTTCAGTCCACAAAATGGTTTGGTACAGAGTGCTGACTTAATAACGTCTAAAAGTGGAAAGAACAGTGCCAGCAGGGATGGAAAAGTAAACAGGTGTCACTGCAGGAGATAGTGATATGCAATATTCTTACTGTGATATCAATATTCTTACTGCCTCCATTTCAGGAAATCATAAGTGGACTTATGAAATTTCATGATAAGGAAGAAAATCAGCAAGTCAGAAAGCAGAAAGACCTGCTACTCTCTGTTAAGTCTGAATATTAAGATATAGCTATTGTATCACTATTAGCAAAGTCAGACAAGTGTCAAGGTCAGACAGATGAAAGTGCCATGAAATTTTCTGGAATAAAGCTTGGAAATCAAGTTCTCTGTTCACAAGGCCAGGCAATATGTACTCTAATATTCCTGACTCACAAAAACTTGATTTTGTATCTAATTTTGCATAGTTTGTGTGTATAATATAATCTATGTTATTCTCCTCAGTAGCAAGTGATTTATTTTTCTTTTTAAATTCTAAATGAAATGTGTTTTCTTGTTTGCAAATTCGACCACAGAAGTATTTGTCTCAGCTGATTACAATTTAGCATGACATATCTGGATTTATTTCAAAGATGTACTTTTTTTTCCTTTTTTTTTCTAGTTAATTAAACCAATAGAAAGCCGTCAAAGATGTACTTTTTTTTCCTTTTTTTTTTTTTTTCTAGTTAATTAAACCAAGAGAAAGCCTGCAATGTTTTCCAGCTAAATTATTGCTTCCCAACATACATCATATATACTTATTTTTCCAAAATATTTGTAGTTTAGGAACAATCAGCACTTGCAATGGTAGTAAATATAGTGCTAATTTAGATCTGTATGCAAGGCATAATTGATTTTATTTACAGTTTGCATGAGTTTGCCTTGAGTAAATCAGTAAGGAATATTCTGATCCAAACACTTTCTTGAGAGTGCTTTGCTCTCGTTTAAGGACACCGCAGTTTCCATATCAGCCAGTAGTTTAGAAACCTCCCCAGGGAAAATAACTAAAACAAACAGTAACTTTTCTATGAGTATAAAGTCATCTTTTTTCTGTCAATTCAAAGTCTCCTTTATTAAAGTTCTGCCTGAGGCCTTAAGGTAAATTTCCAGCAATAAAATTATGTATTACAGTCAAAACTAGACTGCTAGAAATTCTTTAAAGTAAAAAACAAGCATTGAGAAGAGGGGAGAAAGAGGGACAGGAAGTGAAGGTCAGAAGCCAATACTCAAAAGACATCCAAAGATATGGAAACCCTAACCTTCAGTAAAGTATTTCTTCCGTATGTTATCAATGCAGAAATTAAAATACATTGTGAACTGAGGTAACACAATCCACCAATTTCCTCCTTCACTATACAGCTGAATGTTATTCCAAAAGTTCTGAAAAAGGAAAACCACATAAACAGCATTCCCCTGAAAAAGGATGTGAAACATAAGGCAGTGCAGAAACTGAACAAATATCAACAGCAATGTGATGCCATGAAAAAGAAATTATTGCTTACAGCTATTACCAGGTAACACTCTTAAGGAAATTGCTTCACTCTGCCCAGTACTGGTAGAGCCCCACCTGGGTTATGAAGCTGACTGCTAACCATTGTCATGCATACAAGATGTGCAACAACTGAAAAGACTGCAGAGAAGAAAACACCATCCCCACATGATCTACAAACCATAGTGCAAAGAAAATGGAATCTGTTTGTTCTACGGAGAGAAAAAAGAGCAAATATTAAAAAATTATCAAAGACTTAGTATTTTAGAAAATAAAAGCACAAAACTTTTGCAAGTGTTCTCTGAATATGATTTACAATAATGTTTGAATTATGGCAAATATTTCTAATAGACGTTAGAAAACATCTTGTAGTAGGAGAACCAAGGGCTAAACAGTTGCCTGAAGGAAGCACTATCATTTTGTAAATGGTTGTATAATAATTCAGGAATTATAGCAGGCTGGTGAGGATTGGTGTGATAATATACTGATAGTCTTCCAATCTTATTTATATTATTCAATGAATAAATATGTTCACATATGTACAACTACATATTGCTTATTCACATTTCCAAGAAAGACCTTTCTTATTTGAAGAAAAAAAGAGCAAAAGCATGAATACAGTGATAACACTGCAAAACCCCAGGCTCAGTTCTTGGCTTTTGTCAGATTAGTGCACTTTATAAGTTTTAAAATCATGGCATGAGATAGCAATTTCACAGTTGTTTTTCAAAATATACTTGTGAAATTCAAATAATCTGTTTTATTGTTAATATTCCTGCCACAATACATCTGATAACTGCAAATACTAACATAACTAATCCTGCTCACATATCATGGGCAGGTCTAATATTTTGCTAGTTTTACTGAGTGACGTTATGCCACCAGCATTTAAGTACTCTTCCTGATGATTCCAAACAGAAGTTCTACTGAAAGTAAGATGACACAGTATGATCTCCTGATACTAAGTTGTGTGTGCATACATTTTAAGAAGGAAGGTAAGTTCATAAAATTATTAAATTCATAGGTTTTGTCATGCTGCTTTATTTCAGAGCAGATAAAACATGAGAATAATATATTTTAATTGGTGATAAGATAGATTGTAGAGCTATGTAAAAAGGAGTATAGATTATAAAGGGAACACTTCAGTCACATAAATATTACTTTTAAAAGAGGTGCTTGATCCTATTCACCCTCTAACATCCTTAGCAGACACTAATTGTCATGTTGATATCACAACATAAACTGGCCAATTCAGGGCCTTCACTTTTGCCAAGTGCATTGTCCTCAATATCTGATCCTCTTAGGTTTCTATGCTGATTTTGCAAACTTTGCAAAACTATTACTTTGATCCTGCAGTCATAAGGGAGCATATGGCTGCTTAGGTTTTGAACCAAGACTTTCCACATTTAGCTTCATTTCCTCATTGTACCTACTACATTTCCGAAGTTTTATTAGGTTCAGATTAGTAGATTGATCCAGTTTGACTGTGAAGTGGATCTGTGTATCAGAAAAAGTCATCTCCAGTTTCAAAATACTACATTGGCTAGCAGTTTTCAGCTGATAGTATTTGTACCATCTGTCAAGAAAACAACAGAACAAGCTGGGAATTTTCCTTGGGAAGCAAACATGACATTTTGTACCATCTGTCAAGAAAACAACAGAACAAGCTGGATGTGTTGCTTTTCCTTGGGAAGCAAACATGACGTGGGGTGAAGATCCATATCTTTCACCTGTTTGGGGTTTGCTGACACCCCCATGAGTCCTACATGCCCCCTTTCCTTTCTGTGGATATCAGGAGTAGAGAAGAAGCCTGTGGGAACTGCCCAATTTATATTGAGATGTGGGTGTTCAAAAGCACACTTGGAAACAGTAATATCCAAGACTATCAAACAGTGGATAAAATGGCAAAAGAAGCTAACTGTGGAAAACATTAAAAGGTTAGTTTTTCACTATGACTACACATGTTTACAATTCATTGGGATGGTTTTCTGTAGTTTTGTGTCTTTGCACTAGTGAAAAACTGACTGGAAGCCTGTTCCAGACTTACAACCTCAACGTTGTCCAGTCAGTGTATATACAATTTTTAGTAAGAACTGACATAACTATAGAACGGAATCTACACAGGGAATAAAACTTCAAAAACTAGAATATTCAAGAGTGAGAAAGGCAGAATAACAACCAGTGCTTACAAGCAAATAATTGAGAGATTCAAGCTACTGTTAAAATGCAATTTTTCAACAATAAGGAGCTACTAAGCTATTCTCTGAAATCTCAGAAAATCTAAAAGTTTAAGTGAACATAAAAATCAACCTTTCTTTTTCATTAGTATTCAGCATTCAATTTGTCCTAATGCGGATTATAACTTATTCCATGCAATCACTCTCCTCCTTTATAGAACAGCATCAAAGTTCCCTAAACTTACTTTATTTTAAAAATATCCTTCTTTTTATCAGGCAAAAGACACCAAAGAATGTACAGAAATTGTATGTACCTTTAGACAGGAAAATTTAGACAGGAAAATTCCATGAACTAAGAAATTCAGCTTGGAAGTACATCTAGTCAAAACTCCTCCAAAAACAAATTACCAACTTTCATCAATTATTGTTTTGAAGAACAGACTGTAGACATTACCTTAAAGTTGAGTTACATTGCTAATATTTATTGGCAGTCACTGCCCTTCTCACAGTCAAGACAGTGATTTTTCAGTTCTCTGTCTGCTTTTTCACTATTAACCAAGCATTACTCAGCACAGAAAGGTAATGTTTTTAGGAGCTGATTTATCCCTGCAAGTCTGGAGGCTTTGGTATCAGGAACCTTCAAGGACAGTCAAAACTAATTGAACACAGGTGGAACTGCAAGATGAGTTATGTACCAACAGGGATGGCAGTCCTGAAAAGTGCAACCTGACTGGTAATTAAACACAAGTGTGTATCAGCTTTTTGCTTGGGGTTGAGAAGTAATAGTCACACCTCTTGTTTATCTAATTAATTCCTGATAACACTCTGATTGCAGCACTGAAGCAGCAAGCATGTGAGGTCACCTAATTGAGAAAGAAGTTTTCTTACAGTGTTAACATGCATTTTTTGAAGCCTGCAAACATCTTGTCTTTTAGAAGAATACATCTGTATAGAATTGTGTCTGACAAGAATTCCTGAGTATATATATATATAAACATATTTTCCTAATACAATTACATGATCTGATAGAAATTAATCTCAATTCCATAATTTATTCTCAATAACTGTTTGCAGACAGCATAAGCAAAGTGTGTGTGTATATATATATATATATATATATTCCTAATACAATTACATGATCTGACAAATTAATCTCAATTCCATAATTTATTCTCAATAACTGTTTGCAGACAGCATAAGCAAAATAGTATGCATGTGAGAAAAGGCTATTTACTGCTGTGACATTTAAATATCTAGAGACTTTAAGCACTATAATGAGTGTTAGCAGAGACATATCAAAGATAAAATAGACACCTATTTTTTCAGTTTCTATTACACTAATCAGCAAAGCTATTAATTTCCCAAAGTGCTTAAATGCATAAGGCAGAACTGAATTAAGTAAATTGCCATGATTAATTGTGTAGATACTTCTCAAGCCTGTATTTTGGCTGACCTTCATGATTTTATTGGCAGTAAAATATCCAGTGTCACATACAGAACTGGTTGAATACTTGACTGCAGGTGTTGGAAGAAATTTTCAAATGTACAACATTAAGATAGGAATCAAACACCTGCCTTCATATTTACCTACATATAAGACCACACCTCTGACATTTAGATTCTATATTTCAGCTCCCAAACATGGATTTTGGTGCCTTCAGTTAGGCATCAAGATATAGCAAGTTGTGCTAACTTTTTAGCACATTTTCTAGCTAAATTTTTTGTATTTTTCTTCTAGAATGCATTCTTCTTCATGTGAGCAGATCTCTAGCTAACAAAGAAGTTGCAACTTCTTGGTAAGTTTCACTTACCAAATGGCTATCAAGGATGTGGGTATTAATGTGCTCTATAGCAAATGCTAGTACTTCTCATTATAATGCCACTATCCCTTTAGAAAAATTTATCTGGCTCTTCACAGAAAATATGACTTCTTGTAATTGAATTAAATCCAAAAGTGTGTGTCTGTTTTGTGACTTGAGTTGAGAAGAGAGTGTTAATGTATCAAACCCCTCCAGATATAAAATCATGTACATAAATAGATCAGTGAAAACGATGCATATCTCAAATTAGATTCAGCCCTTGTGCCTTTCATTTTTAGCATTAGCCATCTCAAAATTCATAGAAAGATGTCAAGTAAGAAGTACTGGATTAAGTATCTTTAACTTTTGCAATGATAAATATATAGCCAACACTTATGAAGTGAATTGGACATATTAAAACACTAACTGATTCTAGAACAATCTCTTTGGTATTATTCTCCTCTAAGGCAAAAAAAATAGAAAACTGCTAAAGTTCCTGAAGCACCCTGAGGTTATTGTGAGGCCACAAATCTCTAAAGTGAACATTTCTTCATCCCTTGAAGTACAGCTACTGGAACAAAAGCACTGTTCTTAAAATGACCTTCTGTTAAGGATATATTCTAAAACATTTGTCTACTTGCTTGTAAGGTAACAGGCGGGAGAAATTAAAGTATTTTATTTTTCAAAAGCCATTATTTATAGAGAAAATCATAATTCACTAGAGCAGCAATGGACAGATGGAGACTTCATCATGACACATCCAATTGAAACGTTGGTGCATCTGTCATTTGCTTACTCCTGAAATCACAGGGTAAGGCATTCACAAAATAAACCCTGCATAGATGGCAAGAAGGCAATGGCAATCCATCGTCATGTGAATAAGATTTCCAAACAGCTTCCTACTTACTAAGGTGCAGCAGCCCATAATACTACATTTCATGGATTCTCAAGGGCTCAGGTATGATGCTTGTATTCTTCTTTGTGAAATTGGTGAGGCTAGAGACTAATAGGTGCCACTGATCCCTGCTCTGTAGGCTGATATATATAAATCTTCAGGGAAACTGTATTGCAGCCTTTCAATAAATAAAGTGAGCTTATAGAAAGATGGGGACAGACTTTTTAGCAAGGTCTGTGGAGACAGGACAAGGGGTAAAAACTAAAACTAAAAGAGGGTGGGTTTAGCTAAGATATAAAGAAGAAGTTTTTTACAATGTGGGTATTGAAACACTAACAGGTTGCCCAGAGTGGTGGTAGATGTCCCTATCTCTGGAAACATCCAAGGTCATGCTGTATGCTCAGCCCGCTCCCATTGAAGAAACCCTGCTCATTGAAGGGGTGTTGGACTACACATCCTTTAAAGGTCCTCCAATACAAACCATTCTATGATTTATTTTGAATTTCAAAATAAAAATATTTTAGAATACAGAATAATTCTCTCTGTATGCTTGTAAGATGATGAGAGCCTCCAGATATTTGTAGTAATGAAACATCACTGCCTCATGACCAGTTCTAACCTGAATTCCACTGAAAATCTACCACTCAAAAATACAGCCACCATTTCCGTTCTTACTGTCTTAAGCATGGGGAATAAGCATCATGACTTGCACAATTTAAGGTCTCTTTCTCATAGTCATGTTCACAGTAACTAAATAGAACAAAAATAAGTCATAGATTAAAGATATATTCTATTAGCTGTCTCAGAGGTGACATGGTTTAGAGTGAGATTCAGTTTGGATGCAGGTGAAGGTTGTTATAATGGATTTTGTCAAGATAACTTCACAAGGTAGCAAGAATTGAATTTCTACAGAAATCACAAGTATGCTTAAGCATAAACTAGAAATGCATGAGACTGTGTTCATGAAACCTTGCTCTGACACTTGATTGGCATTACATCTGGTTTACCTAAAGCCATCTGAAAAAGGCAGAAAACTCTTGCAAGTGATATTTGGTAAGGTACAAAAAAAACCCCAAACAATTTCCCTGGTTCTCTCACAAAAAGTAGCATTCTATAAAATGGTTCTTGTGAAAAGAGGTTGAGAAAACTCTTTGTTGAGTCAAAAAAGATGTAGAGGCTTTAATTCTCACTTCATCTACTTAAAGTCACAATGCAGAAAAGACAGAGCTAGCCTCTTCCCACTGGTGGAAAAGTCAGGCACAAACTGTTTTATAAGGAATATCTTTAGAAAAAAACCAATATATTTGTAATGCCTATTTAATACCTGTTCCTCTTCCCAGATTACTAGAACATGGGGAGTTACTTCACTCTTAACCATCACACACAGCAAGGCGCACGCAGTTCTGCCCTTTACGTTTTATTTGGTCTGAACTGGAGAGAAATGTAAATAGTTCTGAACCATATTAACTAATGCATTAAAATGCATTTGTATATCATTGTCAAAAAACTTACAACAAACTTACTACCATTTTACTTATTTTTACAACCTAACTTCTTAATCAATATCTATAAACCTTTGACATCTTTCACAATCAAAAAGCCTTGCTCTAAATTAAGAGGGTTTTATCTTTACTAACGAACAAATAAGGTCAAAAAAAATTTTCTGAATAGTAAGATCATTGCTGTATGAGAACAGAAACGGAATCAACTTATATCAAAGTTCCAAACTTTAGTATTTAATCCATGAACTTCTACAAAGCTTTCCAACATGGTCAATGGTACATGATTTGAGGGAGCATCTGGTACCATAAACTAGTACTACAAAAACATGAAAATTATACAGAACTCCTAAAGAGTGCATTTAATAATTCTCATCATACTTGGAAATTCCTAGCTAGGTATTCCCCTTATGTATCTAATTCCCACCCACTTTTTTTCAGGACTGCATCTTTATGGTGGGATTGGACTGTCATGCAATTTTCACCTTAGGTTTCTACATCACCACTTCATGCCTATACTCTGCATGGTGAAGACCAAGATGACCTGAGATGGTCTCACATTTTCAGTGCAATCTGATTCTGTCTCATAACTCTGTAACTATATCTCCAATGTCCTGTCAGTCTAGTCCAAGTTAAGTTTCAATCATGTGTGGCCTTTTTTCTCAAGTACTTAAAAATTGCCTTGACTGGACCACTTACTGTTTGCCTGTTTGACTCCACCTCACAGTAATTTCTGTTGGAGCAGCCATTCCTCTACTTTCTTGCAAATATTTAATGGCACTCCAAAATAGCTATATTTCCTAGAGTAAATATCCCCCCAGTGTAAGCATTTCCAAATCCTTCTACATGAACTTCTGGAAATAAATAGAAATATAGATTTTAAGCAAGTGAATCAAATGCAAAATACATGCTAATTTGGCCAGTCCACTAGTGCACACTGCAAACATTATTTCTTGCACCATATCTCATAACAACCTCATGGCTCAAAGGGAGAAAGGTTGTGAATTTTTTGTGCTTCTCAGCACTTCAGTTGAGTTGATACATATGTAAGGTATTTAACCAAGGGGAGAAGTACTGCAATGGCTAAGCAATAAAATGGCTGACTGAAGCTTGATCTTCAAAGAATAATAAAACTGTGGAAAAAAGATTGTTATCTGTTTCATTGCATAATGTACCTTTAGTTAGGAGTATTGGTAAAAATAGACTAGCAATTAGGGGGAAAAAAAACCAACCAGGAATTATCAACACAGACAGTTACTCCACTGAATGTAAATTATTTAGAAGATTCAAGGTGCCTGAATATTTCTAATGAAATAAATTGGAATAATAAAAGCCCTGTCAAAATATGTTACGTTTCTTCAAGAATCTACTTTAAAAAGAAATGTAAATCTAATGAACAGTCTTCCTTGTAAAATCAAAATTATACAAAGCGAAAGTGAAGTTTGCGGCAGTTTTATGCAGTAACACATTATTTTCTTCACATGTAACAAAAGATGGGAACCTTGATCTCCAAAGAGATCACTGTTCAAGCTTAGCTACAGGAGTAAAACTCTTGCTCCACAGCATACATACACACACTCATCCATTCAAAGGGATGGGTTTTGCCTCCATGAAAACCTGAACATTGAAGTTGCATGTGTCTAGGCATGATTCTTTTCATTGCTGTTTTTTCTTTTTACATATTCCCTGTTTTTCATTTGCAGAATCCCATGCTGTTTGCCCAAGCAGTCATAAGGAGGACAGCTAGGAACTGCACAATTCATTGCAAATGAAGCAGCACCACAACTAACTAACAGCTGGAACTTAAGGCTCACTAAAACCTTTAAGTTAGGTCTGAAATGAACAGGTGAACACCACTGGGCAATTCAAAAGAAGCACTGTTCCCAACATATCATCTGGTTTGGAAATCTCTAAGAGTCTTAAGACCATACAGATTAACCACGCTTTGTCGAATAGGATGACACTCTTCATCACTGCTTGTTTATATGCTCTGCCTTTATTTTTAAATATCATATTGGATTAGCTAGTTACCAAATATTAGCGAGAGAGAAAAAAAAATAATTAAATTCATGCTACAATTTGGATTTTACTCAGAGGAATTCCATATTTATTCTGTGGGTTGATTAGCTTTATCTTCTTGGTTAGGAGCTTAGCTAAAAATAGGAGCGAGAAGTAGCAAGACATTATTCAGGAAAAAGAATAACCAAACCCATAAAGCATTAAAATTATCTGTTTCAGCTCAGATAAAAGCCACTGCATTGTCCCATGATTCAGGAATACAGGTCTGCTTTGTCCTGGTCCCTTCCTCTGTCATCTATTAGTCTTTCTGAGTTTGTCCAAGACTAGACTTTTTGTTAAAATTTCCTTGATGGGGATTCTGCCCTCCCTTTACCACTGCACTCATGCTGCTCCTTCTTTCATACTTCCTTGAGCATTTTAGCTTCACTGTGAGATATGGTCATTAAAACTGGAATAGAAAAAAACTCTATGGGCTATGTTAAACTGCTACAGTAATTTACCATGACTATTGTATTAGATGTATTTTCTGCCAGTCTGCTGTTAGCTTGTATAAAAATATGTGTTTGAGCATTAACAGTTACCTAACGAACTTTTAAGTAATGCAGATCACCCATGTGTTAGTCTCAGAAAGGTAACATCTGGAGGACTGGACTCTGAATGTGAGCTCCTCACTGGGTGCAGGTTTTAGAAGTTCTGATATCAGCTGCTTTTTATAGCTCCCATTACACACTGGTTTCACTTTTCTGTGGCTATCATTTATCCAGGCTTTCTTCTTCTAAGAACTGCACAAGGATAGAGGAGGAACTCTTGTAGAAGTCTCTGAATTTGGATGAGGTGGGTGAATCCTGATAAATCCACTACTTTGGTCTGAAAGCAATTTCTTCAGTGCAAATATGGATTAATTTGTTTTTTCTCAGGTGAGGGTTCTGGCACACACAGATGCACAGAAATATATTCTGCAGTGTGCATTTTAGAGCAATCCTTTCATAGCTGATTCTCCTCATAATTATCAGTGCTCTACAAGTCTCTTCCCACTGAATAATTTAAAGGAAATCTCAATGAATACTTTAAGTGATGCAGGAGAGAGAGGCCTTCCAAACACTGAGATATGTCATATCTGGTTTTATAGACAAACAATTTTATGACACAACTGAGGTGCCCAGATTCTTAGCTAGCTGCAAATTTTATTTTAAAAAATAAATATTAATATTCAGTTCTGTTTCCCCATCAGTAGGGGAAAAAATTAGGGAAATAAGCAATCTCCTTTTGGAAAGCATATTCTAAGGAAATATAGGATGTACAAACATTTTATGCACACTTTTCAATGTGCCTATACATCCCTAAAAATTACTGTCATAATTTTATATCTGGAGAAACTGACAGGGAAAATTAGCCTGTACGTGATTTATCTTTTCACACTCCTAGATTTCCTCATTCAGGGTTTCTCATCCTTTTGATAGCCAAGCCTCAGCTCAAAATATTGTCAGGTGAATCCAGGTCTGCCTAGTCCCTGATCCCCTCCCTGGAATCTACCAATCCTTCCTGAGTCTATCTAAGCCTCAGAATTTCTGTCCCAATTTCCTCAACTATGCTTCTGACCTCCTCCTGCCACCTCTTCCTCTATTCTTTCAGCTGTAGCCACATTGGTACTGAAACAGGAATAACAAGCCCATTGTGATGCATCTGATTGTGTCCAGGGTATTTTGGTATCTCTGCTTGGGAGCAGGGAAACATGCAGAGCTCTGACACCAGTCCTGCACAGAGCTAGCACAGATCCATGCTGCTCATTGCTTGGAATGTCTTAGGGAAGGGGTCTAGTCAGCAGTACCCTCTTGCCTAAATCACAACACCTTTAGTGGGCTTTCATGTTTATGCAAGGACAGTAAATGTGCAAGAAGCTGTGCAAAGTAGGCAGTAGGTCTTCCAGTAAAATACCTCCTATATGTTAAAACAATTATTTCTCTCCATTTGGGTCACTGGGGAAACAAAACACAATATCACTATCTAAAGTCACTAGAATTTGATTAATGTATCCTACATTAAAATAGCATTGTGAGAGTGTGAACATCTAATGGACTTCCAAAAGAATTCAATTTACAGTATAATAATTGACCTCTAAGAAAGATGTACCTTTACATATAAAGACTTTAAGAATCTAACAGTAAAATCATACAGAGAGAGAGATGCTTCGTTTTGCTTGCATAGTATAAAATGCATTTTATGAAGTACCTAACCTTGTCATGCAAATGGAAAATTTAATCAGTGCAGCTGTAGAAATCTATGTAAATTTTAAAAACTAAGTTGCACAATTCAGAAAAAATCAATAGCTTCCAGAATAGATATTTCCAAGCTCTTATGTCATAGCTAATTAAATCTCCAGACTGCTAACAACTATTCTCATGAGGTACCATGTACATATGACTGTACACTGAGCTTATAAAACAGACCTTCTGGGTTTTCTACTTCAAAGCATAAAATAGAAAACACCATATATTGTACATAACATTATATGATTGATATCATCTAATCCACTACTATAATACTCCAAAAGATGAAAAGGCAGTAGCAACTGTGTCAACCTTTCCACCTACCAGCCTGTTTTAGATGAGTGCTATCTATCTTTTCAAGGTATTGAGAAACTAAATGAAAGTGAGCATGGAGCAAATGTCTGATGGGTGACTTATCTGCCATTAATGCTTTATACTTGCTGGGGAAAAGCAAGCTAGTGCATGCTTAGCTCCAGGCCTCCAGGGAAACATTAAGATGGACGGAATGGGATAATCTCCTCCTCACTGCAGGAGGGGATGGAGCTACTGGTAAGAGATAGTGGACTCAACAGAGAAGGGTGCAACAGTAAAAGGGGTTGTTTTGTGTCAACAGCGGGAAACCAGACTGCTTTATTCAGAAGGCAAAATTGGGCTCACTGAGCCATTCACTTTAGGAAGGGAGCGCAGATGGCTTATTGACACATTTATCAGGCACTCCAGGGCTTCAACTTTTATGCAATTTTTATAAGGTTAGTGTTTCTAAAAACATTTCAATAATTATCTATTTAATTTTTACTAAATTCACTAAGTCTCACTCCCTTCAGTTATCATAGCTGGAAGCAGATGAGGACTTCTAAGCCATACTCTGCTAAATACTGAAATATGAATTAAAAAGTCGTCTTGCTTCCCACCATCACAAGGTGTAAATCTCACTGGCATTACTGGGACTTTTATCAACAGAGAATAGAAGAAGTGTATTTGACAGACAGAAGTTCTTTCATTATTTTATCTCTTTACAGTGCACGAAGAACAGAATGATAAATGTCACTACAGAAGAAGTGTATTTGACAGTCAGAAGTTCTTTCATTATTTTATCTCTTTACAATGCACGAAGAAGAACAGAATGATAAATGTCACTACCATTTGGAAGAACTAGTAAAGAAAAATTATTTTTGTCACAGAACTGGGCAAGAGTACTGGATAAGTTGATCAAAAGGCTTGCTAGAGCTTTGTATGATATAACAGAAAGCACATTCTTTTTAAAATAATCATAATTGTCGTCTATAGTATCTTCTCATTGTCAATGCTGCAGATTCTTCATTTGAAGCCTGAGTATATATTGTGAAAATTAAGGAAAATCAGCTTTCTAGAAAAAAATGCCCCAGGGATAAGTTGTAGTTTATGTGAAACTAGTGATTATGCAGTGAAGTTTCTTTCTCATTCTCAGCCAAACTGCTGAATAATTTTGCACTGCAACATTGAAGAGAGTAAGAAAACAGAAGACTGAAACAAGAGGAGAATAGCAAGGAGCTTTGCTGTACTGCAGGACCTCTCTGGTCACTTAATACTAAGTCTGTTCTGACAGAAAATTCCAATCCATTCTTTTGTCAAGTCCTGGTGATGTATAGAGGTTTACCAAATAAACTGGCCCTTGGAGATACTAGCCATTTCTTTTACTTTGAGAGCGGAAGGACTAATTTATAAGATACTGGGGTTTTTTTATCTTATTTCCAGATTCTTCAGAATCTATCACTTTTTTTTTCATGTTTAGTTTGTGTTTGAATACAGTATTGATAACATATTTAAAACTTGTAACATATTGGATAAATAAAGTCAGTAATTCCTTGTTCCTCAGCTGAATGAACTTTTATACAGCTAAAACATCAGCCTTTCTAAATTGAAACAATCTGCAAATATTCCTCTAGGTAGCAACAACATTCACAGCTGATAAAACGAATTCTGTTTCCCCAAATGTGGGATGATTGCTGCCCTGATTTTTAAAGATTTTCTAAGCCTTCTGATGTTTGTATTCTTATAGCAAATGTTCTCAAACACTTTCTGCAAACAACTTATTGTTTTGCATTCTTTTATGTAAGAGGAGAAATTTGATAGGTTTGTCCAGTGTCATTGGAGAGGTGGAACTTTCACCCTCCAATCCACTGTTACCTTTAGAAATCTATAAATGTTAGAATCAGAAAATAAACTTCCCTTTTTCTACCTTGAGAGCAGCAGCGTGTCCATGTCGTGTTGTTCCGTGTCCTATAGCAAGAGATGATTACCATAATCCAGCATTAAATTAAGTTTAATCATAGCAAACCTTGTTCATCCATTCCTACAGACACTGTGACAAAACATGGCTGATTAATAAAATATGGAGCATTTTCACATTGTCTAACACAACCTGAGGCAATACCTAATACTGTGTTCCCTTTGCTTCTAATTAGTCTACAATATGATGGAGTGATATATGGTACCTTCTCTAAAAAATTATGTCGACTTAAAAGAAAGGATCAAATGTTAGAAGAAAGGATCAAATGTTAAAAGAAAGTAGAAATGGCCTTGGGGCTTGAGGGAACTGCCAAGTTCATAGGGTCTGCTTTCACAAGCAATTACATCATGCAGTGTTTTTCATGAGGTGATGACACACCACTTAGAAGTACTGAGTGCTTTCTACCACTACACTAATCATTATTGGGAAGCTGTCCCCAACTCTCATGAAGTGTACTCATGACTATTTAATGCTTAGTTTTTCTAGTACTAAGAATGTGCTCTAGTTTCAATATCTCATTTTCCTCCCTGGAATCATACTTTGAAGAAATCTTCCTATTTCCTCTAACATTATCATAAACATTTTACATTTTTGTAAGAAAATGTTTAGAGAAAATGTTTAGTGTTATTTTATCATGGGAATGAATTTTCTGTGAACTTAAAGCTCTGGATATTAGTCTAACTCCCACATAAATAAAGATTTTGTCCATTCATGTTAACTACACTACTACTCTCCTCTGCAGGGTACTTCTTTCCCCAGACAAATTATATATGCAGAGATGATATTGGTCTATATCTAGAATCAAGATTTGTCTGTTCAGGTTTTTTTTCAGTCAGTAAGACACACAAATTTGCAGGCTTTTAAAGGTAAACTTATTACTTTTTTTTCAAAACCATGTGTTTATACTAGCCTAAAGTCACTCTGATTTGCTCTTTGCTGCTGTTCCAGTCCCAGACAGTCTTGCCGTGATCTAGAGCTGTTACAACTCTTACTGCAACATCACTTTCTGTTATGCAGGTCACATTCCAGTAAAGACTAAACCATCACAAATTAAAATAGATAAGTCTCAAAAAGGCCAAAGGCAAAGATGAGGTCCTCGATTTCTGACAACATGTAGTTAAAAAAAGCTTTTCTTCCTCCCACCTTTGATCCAAGCAGAAGTCATACTATAGATTTGGCTTACCAGGTACCTAACTGAACCTTTCTTTTGACTTAATACCTACTTATATAAATCCTCTGCCTGAAGATAAATTCATCCTTTAAGCATGAACGTGTGGCTGGGATATTTACATCACAGATCTGGACTTACATACTTCAGGTAGGATTGTAGAACAATCTAAAACTTGAGTAGTACCTAACTGGCCGTAATTTTTCATCCAGACTGAATTTAATCCTAAAGCAAAAAGTCATCTCATCTCCAGTGCTTGCAGAAAGAACAGGAACAATTTTGTGACAACATGTAACAGCTACAGAAAATGCTCCAAGTTCATTTTGGGACCTCTAGACAAATAACTTGAGCCTTAATGGTAAATTGTGATAGTTAAAATATTGTTAGTGACTTATAATGGCACTAATTTGTCATGTTACTTTCAAATCTAAACCAATTTTTTTTTCAAGTGGTTTTCAACACGGACTCAAGTTGATGCTCTAGACCCAAGGAAGTACTGTGCAAATAGGATTTCTTATGCTAGTGTAACATAACCCTACAATACATGCTGTTTGATTGAAGATATAACCTTTCTGAGTTGACAAGACAGTGGCACATTCACCAGTTATGTCCAGTTAGAAATAGAGTTTATAATTCTAGGTTAAATAATATCCAAGAAGCAATGAAACATACCTGAAACAATACTTGTATTAAAGGCATAGACCTTTTGGTTTTATTATTTTCATTAATACTTCCCAAGGAGTAGAGCAAGAAGTAGCAACTCTACTTTGTTCCTATGTGGAAAGGTCCTGAAGGCAAAATTTATCATTTTAAGAAGCACATATGCTTTGGCAATGATTTCCAATACCAGAAAGGTGCAGGGAAAGAATCATAGCATACAAGATGTTCAGAAAGGGTTTTGTCTATGCTTTTAAAGAGAGAGACATTCCTATAATTTACCTATGATTTTGCAATGGAAAGATTTTCCTAATAAGTGGAGTACCAAAGTGTATTTGCCTATCTAGAATACAGCTTCTTTATATCCTGTACTAAAAGTTTTTACATTTCATATAAATACCTTCCATTTTAGTCTCTTAGTTGTGTTTAAACACTGAGACTATTTAGCAACCAGCAGAAATTTCTGAGCAATTTTGCTGACCTGAGTAGCGAAAACTACATACCCTCTCATAATCAAATTGACATAATCTTTCATACTAACAGCTATCTATCTATCTATCTATCTATCTATCTATCTATCTATCTATCTATCTATCTAAGGATTTATTAATGCTTTCCTCTTTGAAGGTACCTGTAACATAGTTCTTTAAAATATTTGTAGGAAATTCCAAAGACGTCTTGAAAATTTCCTTCTAAGTCTGTAAGCACCAGAAGGTCTGCACAAATCCTTCTCTCTCAGATTGTTAAGCAGATCAGAAAGCTGTCAAAACAAAGTATGGAGAAAACATTCCATGCTCAGATACAGTTCTAGGTGCCAGAATGAGAACAAAATACAGCTAAGATGTTTAATTTTCTGCTTCAACGATACCAGGAGGCTGAGGAGCTATGGTCACCTAATAATAGCTGTAGTTTAATGGATCCTCCACTTGATACTGCAACAAAGGAACAACTGGTTGATTTTTCCTGCAGTTTCATTCATGTACATCATCTTCATTGTCTTATTTTTTTAACTAAAAAACTTAAAGGCTTTCTTGAGAGAGAAACCAGACTGCTAAGGGTAAACTATTATCATCAAAGTATTTTTTTTTACTTCGGAACAAATTGCCATAATAGACTAACTTTGTAACCTTCAGTTGGAGGTTTCAGAATTCTAATGAAATTACAGCTGTAGGCAAATAAATATCTCCTAAGTGACCTAGATAGCTTTTTCCATTATGTTTTCTGTGTCAGTTTAATGTGACACAGAGCAAGGAGCAGAGTTTCTATTGTTTTAGGGTTTACTTGTTCCAGGTTGACTCCTATTCCTTACATTGCTTATACTATGAGCCCATCGCTTTGTAACAAACTTGAAACACAAGCAAAAACCTGAATGTTAGGATCCAAACTTTCAAAAACTTGTAAGATGTTTAGCAGTGCAGTTATGGAATATCCAGGTTAAGACTCCTATGGACAGAAATCTTTTGGATTTTCACTAGAGTTTCAGATTTCAATGTCACTGCAGAATGAGAATGAACATATCTTGAACCAAGTATACAAAAATGTAGACATCTCATATCTATGACCCAAAAGTGATTAGATACATTAAGATTTTTAAATGGTATCTATATTAATATTGAATGATGAAACAAGTGATCCATATTTATACTAGGTGCAATTCAAGGGCATTGTGTCAGCTCTGAATTTGACAAGCAACCTCACTTAGAAAACCAAAATTTAAGTATTGGAGTGTTGCACCATATGGTGACTGTGAAGTGATCACTGGTAGTAAGACTTTTCTCTAAACCAAGCAAAGATGTTTAAAAGCAAGGCCTATAAAAACAAGGCCTATATAATGGAAATAGTGAGAAAGTATCATAACAAAATAGAATGAGAACCAGAAAAAATGAAAATGCTAATAAAAAACTTGATAATCCTAAGAATGGAATTATTTGCTCGACCTGTATAGTAGGAAAGTGGAAGCTGCAGACAGATATAACTATTTTGCAGGCAGAACTTCATCCTTAAATGTCATGGAGGAAGAAGTGTGGTCATGAATAAAGAGTTTTCATGTTTTGCCTTTTTTTTATTAGTTTGAAATAAATGTATATTTTCTCTAAAACCTCCTGAAGGACTAGAGGGAGACTAAGTGTGAGGATCAAACAGATTTTTTCATCATTTCAAAGGTTTTTGCAAGGTTACCTAATTTCTTCCTTACTTAATGAATATAAACAATAAGGTATACTGGCATCCTGAAGCCAAGTATTCTTATTGATATTGATTTTAATGCAGGTATTCAGATTAAAAGTGACACAGTGAAAGAATCAGCCTTGTTGTGTGTATTTTTCCCATCTTGTACACTTCAGTACTATTAGACAAATGCAGCAGAAATTTCTTTGTTAAACTTTTTTTACTTTAAAGAAAAATACATCATCCTTTTGGTGTGAAAAAATTATTTTATACCTTGCCAACTAACATCTACCAACTAACAAATCTATGAATAAAAATATAATTCCTTATGGATATTCAAGTAAGCCTGCTACTGTTTCTAAGGCAGTATTATTTAAACAATTAAATTCTTCAGGCATATATCAGCATAAATCTGTAAAGATATTGGCAATTTTTCTCTCGTTATTTTTCATACTGTGATACATTTCTAAATTTATGCTATTTTTCACTGCATATATTATGGCAACATTGTTAAACAAGACTTCAGTCCTCTATAAACACAATGGCAAAATATCAATCTTGAAAATAATGGAATTTTTTCTTAATCAAGGAAAGAAGAGGCTCCCACTTCTAGCAGCAAAGAAGACAGCATATTCTCCTGTCAATATTTGAAAAATATCCTTATCTGTCAACCTCTTGGTCTTGGCTGAAATATGAGAGGCACATTCTCTGCTTGGTTCACGATCACAGATTACCCTAATTTCTCCTAGATAGAAAGAAAAGTCTTAATGCTATTGTTTCTTTCTCTTCAATATTAAAATCAGAGAGTTCTCCAAGAACTAAAAATAATCCAGGTAAATATGAAGTCCTGTCTAACTTTAACATTTCTGTCCTGTGCTGCTACAAAATCATTCTCAGTAAAGCAAGACTTACTGTCTTTTTACTGACCAACATCTACAGGCACATAAGTGCAGATTTATTTGTGTTAGTATAAGCCTATTCATTCTTATGCAGATGCAGAATACAGGGAAACAAAAACCCTAATTTCAAATTCCAGTTCCTGAAGCAGTGTTGCATAGGAACTACAGATGTTATAATTAAACACACGGGTTAGGCAGATTTTCCTTCAGAGATGACTTGCATGAGTTAATTATGCAGAATGTGCCACTGCTGAAGTCTAAAAAATAGCAGGTGGAACATCTTTATCCCCTGGCTCCTGGTTTGATGCATCCTTCTGTAAGTTAAAGATCACCTTTTTCCACATAAACCAGCAGTAAATTTTAGGTAAGCATGTTTTTCCTGTATGACAATAGAAAGCACTGCCTGTCACAATGCAACAGCTGACATCAGGTAGGAGAGTCCTTCTGCTACTGCTTGTGTGCAGGTTCTGGGGCTGGAGGCTAGGTGATTTCCGTGTGCAGTCTTAATTTTTGGAATTGGGAGTTTGATCTATAAAGCTAACACAAGATTCATATTTTCAGCCAAATCTTTGTTTCTGATGTGCCACGGCAACATTCTTCTTACAGATTTATAAAAGTTATATCTGTTTTATTTGTGTAATAGAAGTCATAAATCCCAGAGCCAGTAACATCGTTATGGTAGTAGCTTTAGACTGTTCTGCCCAAGGATCTCGGACTTCTAGGATTTGATTTTGCCATTTCCTGTTTAAACAGTCATAATACTATGGAAGAAAGCACTGTTCAGGAAACCAAATCATTTCCTCCAAGACTGGACCAATAATAGAGCATTGCTTACTGCCAGTGAAGTCTTAGACCTACAGACTAGCAGTAAATGTCACAAAATGGTCACAACCTTTTACTAAACCTCAAAATATCCTCATACATTTAAAGCCTGCAACCAACAGGCTTCACTGCTGACAGAACACAGCTGGTGTTTAAAGCTGCGCAGAGATTACAGTATCTGCAGTAAATACATCAGAGGTTTTAAGATACTAATTGGATCCGCTGTAATTTGGAAATTCCTATGTGACTGGGAATATGCAATGAATCATGCTCAGCTTTCTCTGCTGTTAGCACCCAGCAGGAATATTTATGACAGTAGCTAGAAGTAAAATCATGAAGGGCATGCTGTGGTCGTATCCCTGGATGATATATGTGTATACATATTGGGAAATGTAATACAGTAGTGTATTTATTACTTCCTATGGCTTTGCATAGGTTCTTGTCACTTACAAAGATAATAAAAATTTATGTGTGTATTTAAATAGGGCCTCCCACAAGCTTTAAGTCACATAAAAATGCAGCAATTAGGCAACTAGATTTACATAATGCTCAGAACATGTGCTAAGGTGCTTTCAGCACAGATTTTCAATTAAATTTTTAAGAGTTCATCTTCCTTTCATTGTTTTAATTATTTGAATATTCGATATATTTTTATTTGTGTTGTACTGGAAGCCTTACCTACTAAAAAGTGCTGTCTTGATCATGGTTTTTAATCTAAAGCCTCCTGCCAGTAATTCTAGCTTGCATGAATTAGGTTTGTTTTCTTGCCCTGATCCCACGGAAGTAAAGATCATTATTGCACTTATAGACAAGCGTACTGTTTTCTACAGGCCTATTTTTCACTAAACTAAGAAGCTTTGTTCTTGTAACAGTTGGGTTTGGAGCCAAGCCTATAGAAACATAAGGATTTTTCTTGCCCTTGAGAGTTCACTTCAGGCCAGGTTGTTGAACCAGCAGAACAGCAAGGATGCTTATCCTGTAAGGTTTATTGCAATGAATCTGTTCAGTTGTTCAGATCAAAGAAGCATGAGGAACAGAACAGTGTACTGAGAAGCAATAGCGTAAATATGGCCTATAGCCGGAATTTAACCCTCCTAATCACACATACTGATCCATCTAGGAATACAATTGCTACAGATTCTTTGTACAGTCCAAGATCTACAAGTATTACTACATTTTCTTAATTATCGTCTGAAGATTTCTTGCTCTTTCTCTAGAGAGGAGAGTACAAGTTGAACTCTGTCATCTGTATAACACACCTCAAGATGGTTATAGCTGTCACATCTAAGAAATATATGCCATGTTGGGAGGATGATTATTAGACAGAAAGACTGGCACCAACAGTTAGTGGCTGAGAAGGGGAAATTGTTTTTTCCAAGGAGGTGGAATGGAATATTGGGGTTGGAATAGTTAATTTGGGCTCAAAAATTAGGAAAGAAAGAAGCTAAAACATATAAAATCTGAACAAATTATGTGAAGTGCAGCCACAGTACTTTAATTACATTAAACCAAGTTTTCTAATTCTGACCTGCAACAATCAGATACCGTGCCAAAGCACGTCCTATACCACTTCCCACTCTACTCTACATGAAAGACAACACCCAGCTGCTGTTCTTAATACTTCATTAGCTAAAGTAGCAGCTGTCAGCCTGAAAAGGTTTCAGCCCTGCTGATTGTAGTTGTTAACATGATTCTGTTTCAAATGACTCAGCCCAGTTTTGCATGTTTGTTTGTTTAGACTGGAAATTACACATCTGAAAGCTGGCATTAAAACAACAAGATTAAGATTGAAAACCGCAGCTCTCTGGGAGATTAATGCCAGAATTTCACAGGAGTTTCCTGATGAGCAATTCACCAGGATGGCTGTCCAAGTGGGCAACCTGCAAGAGCAAAACTACAGGTTGCTGGTACAGATTGAGGTGCCTGTTGCCTAAACATTAGAAGATTCCCCAACCACTAGACAGGGGTTTTGTGAACACCTTGCTAGAGTCTGATTTAGGTGCTCCTGACCATGTCTGATTTTTCAAACAAGTGGTTTTAAAGGGTGATAAAGGATGAGGCTAAGTATATGTGCATTTCCCAGTTAACTACCAAGGGCAGATGTGCTATAAAGCAAACTCATATATGCACACTAGAATTTTTTCTGTGCTTTCCCTCCCTATGGGGTTCACTTGGAAACACAGCTAAAATTAGGAGTTAGAGATTTACCTTCTGATCGACAACAAGAGATGCATACATTTATGAACTGACTAAGACAACAACAAGCACCTTGTGCATATGGAATATTCCCTTTCATCTTTATTTTAAGTGCAGTTGTGTAACAGTTGCATTAGTAGGACAAGGTGATATAAGGGTCCATGCCACAAGCTGTACAAGCCACCATTTTTTCCAACAGCATTGTGGAAAAACCTTCAGAGAAAACAGGATCATGACAGTAAGCATCAAGTAACCTTTTCTTTCTCCCCTACAGTATCTCAAAGCAGATACTACAATCCTTCCTTAGTACAAATTCAGGAATATTACGCCAACTACTGCTGTTGGTTGGGTACACTTAAACTTCATACCTTGCTACTTTTTAGGGTTTGTGCATGATTAACCTACAAATCCTAACAACCTATAGTTAATTTCTACCAAAGTAAGGTGGAAAAATCACACTAATTTTTCATGAAAGATGATTTCTTCAAATTCTGCTGAAGAACAATTTAATTGAATTTAATAGATCGTTTCTGTAGTTGCTATCTTAAATAAGATCTATACAAGGAGACAACCTCTCATTGTGAAGAAATGTGTAACTCCCATTAGAAATGGTTCAACTTTTCTAAGAATTCAAAATCCTCTGCATAAAAAATTTAACAAATATTTAATGCTGTCTCTCAAATTCCAACTATAGATGAAGGTATCAGTCATATATTTTTGTGAGAGGGAGAGAGAGAGAGAAGCAGCTCAATATAACTTTTCAAGTAAAATTTGGAGCATTTATTTTGTATTATTTACCCCGATTCTTTGGTAGAAGTATGCTACTGTTGAAAAACAATGGCTGGACAAAGAAGGCTGCAAGCTCCTGGATGGAGTTGACAAATGTGTTTTAGGCTGATAGATGAGCAGGGGGAACTCTCAAGACTGCTATTCAAATTCAATTCATTAAGCTTAATGGAAGAAACCCCAGCCAAGGTATGAGCTTCCAGTTTATCCTGCATACAAAACCCCAGTTATGCTCCCACTTGCTCTTGTGCTAGGAGCTTTCTTCAGAAATAAGTAAGGAAAAGACCTAGCTAAACTCATAGATTTGATTAGATTGTTTTTTACATAGCAGAAATTTTTAATATAGTTTATTTATATTTAATTTCAATTTTGAAAAAAACATAAAAGAAACAAAGAAAAAATTGTCAGGTGCATTTTTTTTTGCATCAGCCAGAAATAAAGAGAAAAAATTGCTTATAATAATTTCTTAAGAAAGTGATTTTCTGAAAATCTTATTTTTGACATCACAGTTAATAGTAGCTACTTACTTCTAGTTAGTATCCAATAATAAAGTAATAGCACAAGAAGTGCTGCAGTAATTATGCATTGTGCTTAATGAGGTAATGATTCTGTCAACCCCACAGATGCTGAGGGATAATTTACTGTGCATACTGTCCTAGTAATATGAACTAATTCTTTTACAGATAAAGGTATGATTCAAAATGAGTGAAATTCTTGAGTGATTCCCTAAATAAACAGAAAAAGTCAGTATAAATAATAGAAGCCATGACAGGATTATCTTACAAATAATGTCTTTGGCTGTTCAGACCGAAAAATGTATTATTCATATCAGAATTCACTTACTGATAGGAACACACATATTCTTGCAGTTATAAACAGCAAAGCATTTTTACTTGCATGTATCATCACTACATGATTACTTTGAAACTTCTATCTTTTAGATTTTGGGCTTTTTTCCTCTGTATGACAATCTCCCTTAAGCACACTTTAATTAGTAATTTTTGACCTAGCTTATTCCCTGTTGAAAACAGGGCAAATGCAGCATCTCTGGCTTGCTGTGTCTACAGTTTGGAACAGGGAAGCAGATATCTTTCTGAAAGACAGAGGGCTATCCATTATCATACTTGAAAAATGTTTTTTGTTTATCATCACCATTTTGTTAATAACTGTGGAGAGTTTTCAGATATTCTCAAGATTGACATCCATCCTGATTGTATTAGTGCAAATCTATCCTCTTCTATCAGGACTTGTGTTAGCATTTTAATTTTGCCTATTGCACAGAAGCAATTATTTATTTATTTATTTATTTATGGAAAATTTAACAAGAGTACACAATTCCCCTGTAATAAATACTGGTTGCATCTTAAACTAGAAGTATGGATTAATACTTTTTATAATCCTCATTCCTGAGAATAAACTTCATTACTAAAGGAAAGTAGATAGATTTTGGTTCAGACCTTACAGCAAAAATTGTTGCTTATCTGCTCTGAGTTTTTCCCAGGAAAGCACATTCCAGATGAAGGATTTATCAGTTTCTCTTCAGTTGGTTATCAGTTAAGTATAAAATTAAATCGTATGTTTTGAAATTATGCCAAAAATAAGATAAATTTCAACATTTGTAATACTTTTTGAGATCATATATATGTGATTGTATTGGTCAATCCAGTGCATCCACTTGTAAAAATTTGCATGCTTTAGAAAAATTAATTGAGACTGCATATTTGCCTTTCTTGCAAGAGTCATAGGACTCTTGCCATTATTATATATCTGGCTGTCATCAAGTCGCACTTGCAGAGATGTCCTTTGCTTTGTGGAGAGACAAACTGCATGATCTAATAGGTCATTTTCTTTCCCTAACTTCTGTGGCTCAATGAACAATAAATAATATCACTGTGTTTATGTAATGTCTTCTTCCAGCAATAAAATACTGCCCACAAGACACAAACATCACAAAGATTGTGATATAATCCCTCAAATGACCAGAAATTATCAATATATCAAACACAGTATAATTTTTCTGTACTGTGGGCCATATTTAACATTACAGCTTCTCAACAAATCAATTTGGTTTACCCCCCAAATTTTTTAAAAAAAAAGAAACATAAGAGTGATAAATCTTATGAACGAAGACTCTTTGTTTTCTATTTTCCTTCACAAAACACATTACAGATAAGTGTCTCTGTTAGAGACCAAAGAAAATAATTTGGTCCTAGCACATTCACAGTGTTAAGAGCAGAATATATATTCAGAGCTGCCCGGAAGCACACCTAACATTTTATCTCACGTTCCACAGTTGCAGTCTGAATTTGGATAGGTGCCTAGAGAAACTAAGTGTTCTCCATAGTGATGATAAGCTGAAGCAGAAGATAAAAACCACGTATTTGACAACAGCAGAGTACCCAATTAGATGGCTACATTGGTCAGATATGTGTTTATGAGGGTGCTGGGTTTTTGTTTTCACATGTATTACTTAGATCTGTCCCCTCAGATAAATCAGAAATGTAATACATGAAGTGCTTTTCTATTTAGAGAATAAAAAAGAACAAAAATATTTGCAGTTCATACTGTTTAACAGTTAAATAAAGTATCTCAATTGTGCTGGAAAAATAAATGTATTATCTCAATTTTTAAAGATACAGCAAACATGGTAATATGGTTCTCATTATTATCACAGTCACTAAAGCTTTTTAATAATTCCTGGATGAAGTCCAAGGAAAATCTATACTGTATCTTCTACCTCACTGTACTAGAATAAAATGTGTGGCCAGTCCCCTTATCAGCCATGTAATCAAAAGAAAGTATTGTACCAGAAGCTCTTTATAGTTTCAGGTGCATTAAAAAAAGAAAAAGTGCATTAGTTTCCAGCTCTCCAAAAGGTCAAGGTTCCCAGAAAAAGAGCTTCTTCCTTGTTTGTGAAACATACAATAGCAAAAGTGTAAGCCATAGAAAGCAATGTGCTAATATTGCCAGTAAAATGTAAAGATTCCTTCATAATAAAGCAATTTAACCAACAGATTAATTTGCTTTTGCAAATTAATTTCAACCTTGGCTTGCAATACAGGATGGTCTGCATATTGCCAGAAATATGTGATAGTTTAAAACCAAGCTATATAATTATCTGTTTGAATTTTAAAATGTTTTTGTATTTTAAACAGAAAATTTCATCATTATCCTTCCCCAAGCAAAATTTAAATTAAAGAAACTTCATTTAATGATTAATCAAATATCAGATAATGAAACAGGAAAACCAAGAAAATCCATGAAATTTCATTATAAGTAATTAAAAGGATATAAAAATTGAATGCATAATTTTTATTTTTTTTTTATTTCTTGAATTACTAATCTACCTCTACTAATTTCAGAGCCCTAGTAGAATAAAATACTCTTTCCAATGGCATAACTCCTGATAGACTTTACCTTTATTCCTGGCTAAACACTGTTATTTCTACTGTCCCCAACATTTGTTCACACTAAAGGTTTATAAGATAATAATATGAAGGTTTCTTTCTCCCATATCCTCCCAATAAAGTTGTTTGGAATACTAGAAGTATTTTCTCCTGTTGAATAATGACATAAAATCATGGCCATGTGTAGTAACTACACCAAACCAGAGCTGAAATTCTCGTTCTCAGCTCTGCTATGGACTTCAATTTGAGAGCAGATCAGTTTAGATCAGCACACCCCACTTTTAGAACTGAATAATAATAATGTGGTCTCACTTTCATTTTCATTTTTTTGCATGTTTTATGTAGACTCTATATTCTTACACATTTAGACTCTAACAATACAAAATTAGGGAATTTTTTATACATGTCCCATGTCAGTTTAATGGAGATTCAAATCTATATGTATGTTCCATGTAGCTCTATAATTAAAAAATTATTTAATTCAGTCTACTTTAAGACTCATCTTAGGCCTGAACTTTATCAACTATAAACCTCTGAAGTGTAGAACAATCGAGCTTTATGACTTAGGTAGCCAGACTCACTGTATAGCCTAAAAATTCCATCAATGAATTAGTTGATCATAAGTTCTTTTGTTCCCTGGATATAGTTGTTTATCTCCTATTTGAAACAAAATTATAATCCTAATATTACTACTAATAAAATGGAAAAGTCTATTTGAGTAGAAATAATGAATTATCTTTATGTAAGCAGGATAAATTTGCGTGTTGACAATGGCAAAAATGTACAGTTATATTTTCTATTCGTATTGATTTTAAATTTAATTGACTGGTTATTTCAAACTGAAAAACAATCTTATTGAGAAAATGAATAAAGTTTACACCAGTTTTGAAAATTAGTAGACCACTAACAATTTACACTGATGACTCCAGTGAATCAAGACACACAGCTCCATTCTTATGTCCTTATCTTCAAGATAAGGGATGGAATTTCCCTCAAATTTTTGTAGCAATTCATAAACTGTAGTTAATCTTATAGCATCTTTTCCAGTATTTTATTCTGAGCTGTAAAGATGACAATAATGTTCAGTATTACAAAAATACTTATTTTATATTTGGTCCAGTTTACATAAGCAAAAAACATTGGGCTGAAAAAGTTTGACAAAAAAATCAAGGGACATTCATGGTAATAGAGGTGTTATAGGAAAAGAATTACGGTGAGAAAGTGGGGAAAAGGACAGATTTCACAACAAAGAGAATTTGAGGAAGCCTGTAAAAATACCTACAAATAAAAGACTGGTCAAATATAAAAAATTGGAAGTAATTATTGGACTTGACTGTTAAATGTAACAACTGAAATGTTCTTATATTCTCTTTAAACTTTCTCTGGCCATTTATTTTCTCTTTAAACTTTATGTGACCAAACAGCCAGTAATGCATGAGGTAACTGGCAATATAACTGTGTAGAAATATTAGCAGCAAAGGGAAACACTATTGCATAATAGTGCTCATAACAAACCCACAATGGACAGCTAGGAGCATATCTGGAACTGCACTTGAGACCAAAAAAAGGGCAAAACCCAAAATGGACTCTTTTTAGAGGGACCCCATATCAGAGTAGCTGACTACAAAATCCTCAGCATCATTCACACTGTGGTTGCACTGCCTGCCACTTCCAGGCAAGCTGACTACGCCGACACAGTGACCTCACAAAAGCAAGTATTTGCTCCTACAGACGTGGAAAGGTTCACATCCAAATTCAAAACACCCTATCATGAGGAAAATAGCTTTTATCTGGCTTCCTTTGAAGGCAAGACATTAGCAATTAATTCAGTCTTGCCTTGGCCTACAGTATGGATTTCTTTTATTTCCTTTCCAATACTTCCACTGAGTCTATGATAAGAGGGAGGGGGAAAAAAAAGAGTGAATAAATTCTTGGAATCAGTAAGTTCAGAAAAAAAGCCCAACAAGGAATGTCACATCTGGTCTGATTTCAAGACTTATCTGCTGACAGGAAGAGAAATTCAGAAGAAAGAAAAGAGAATGAAAGAGAGCTACTATTTCATACAACATCTGTTAATGTACAGATTTAGGATGCATTCTAATCCCTGGTACCATGTAACAAAGTAAACCTTTTTTAGGGAAAATTTAACACTGTAGCACTGTGATAGCATTTTGCTAGAGAATTCTTTGCAAGACAATTCTTTGCTAGAAATGTTACTATTTATCTCCAGAGATATGATAGTTTCTTGTCTTTAGAGAAGACTATATCAAAGTAACATCTTTAAACTTGGGCAGAAGTTAATGAGATGGTTTTTAATCTCATTTCCCAGAAGGGATTTCATTCCAGTCACGGGACAACTCTTTCTTCAATTCTGTCTTTCAGAGAGGTAATTTTTTACACCTGCGGTTCTATCCTTGCTGCAAAAATAGACATAGAATCCTAGAATGGTCTGAGTTGTAAGGGACCTTAAAGACCATCTAGTTCCAAATCCCCAGACATGGCAGGGACACCTTCCACTAGATCAGGTTGCTCAACGCCCCATCCTCTGAACTCACCACAACAGGACAATGCCCTTCTTATATTGGGAGCTCCAGAAGAGAAAAAAATACTCCAGATGGAATCTCATGAGAGCAGAGCACAGGTGGAGAATCCCCTCCCTTGACCAGCTGGCTTTGCTACTTTTGATGCAGCCCAGGATGCAGTTGCTTTTCTGGGCTGTGAGCATGCATTTTTGGGTCACATTGAGATTCTCCTCTACCAACACCCCCAAGTCCTTTACTCCAGGTCTAGTCTCAATCCATTCTCTGCCCAGCCTGTATTTGTGCTGACTGAGGTGCAGGACCTTGCACTTGGCCTTTTTGAACTATAGGAGGTTCACACCCCTCAAGCTGTGAGAGTCTCTATAGATGGCATTCCTTCCTTCCAGTGTGCTGACTGCTCTACACAGCTGGATGTCACTAGCCAGTTTGCTGAGGGGTGCCCTTGATCCACTGTCCATGTCACTGACAAAGATGTTAAACAGTGCTGGTCCCAGCACTGGCCCCCAAGGAACACCACCCATCACTGTTATTTACTTAGGCATCAAACTGTTGACCACAACTCTGAGTGCAACCATTCAGCCAATTCCTCATCCACCCAGTGATCCATTTGCATCTCAGAGACAAGCATGTTGTACAGGACACCCGCATGCTTTGCACAAGCCCAGGCAGATAACATTAGTCACTCTTCCTTCTTACTGATGCTGTAACCCCACCATAAAAGGCCACAGAGTTTGTCAGGCACTATTTGCCCACAGCAAAGTCATGTTGACTGCCACCAATCACTTCCATATTTTCCATGTGTCTTTGCATAGCTTCTAGGATGATCAAGACATTGATTTTTCAAGGCACTGAGGTGAAACTAATTGACCAGCAGTTCCTCAAGTCTTCCATATTTCACTTCTTTAAAACAGCAGTTATGTTTCCCTTTTTCCAGTCAGTGGGAACGTCCAGGGTAGTCAAGGGTACAAAGGTAGAAATAAATTATCGCTAGATGCTATCATCACAAAATCAGGTACTAATTTGAAGAAGGAGAGAAAGTTTTTTTTGGAAATCCATGGGAAACCAGAGATGACAGAAACAGCTGCTGTTGTGATATGCCATCAGAAAAAACACAGAGTTCACTCACACTTAGGGGCCTGCTTCAGGACCAGAATACAAGTCAGGAGCCCCTGACAAGCAGAGCACAAAGAGCCATATCACAATCCTTGTCCAACAGGTAGGGAAAAAAAATTCCGGTGGTAAATGTATCCATTGTTCATCAACAGAGAGCAAGCTACAAAGCAGCATGGTCACTCTAAAACACCCCACAGACAATTTTGTCTCTGTGAGAGTTCAGATCAGGAAGATACCCATAAGCTCTCTTAAAATATGAACTACTCTCTAGATATGTGCCTTCAAACAAAGAAGACTGTGCTGTGACTTCAGAATTTTAAGTGCTTCACCCTTCCATTGTTCACCAAGAAACAAATCTTTTTAAGTGCAGGCCTCAGCCAATGAAGTATTGACAAAGATGGTAGAAATGAATATCATATGTGCAATTCTGGCACCTGAGCCTTATCATCTGCACTGTTTACCTGAAGAATAGAAGTGCTATTGAAAAGATTAAAGACACCAGGATTCTAATCTAAGTTGGGGTCTGGTTTCCCATCACTTCCTGGCTTTCTGGCTACTCCTCTTTGCAGAATGAGTCACTTTACTCAATCCTAGACTCTTTCCATTTCTCTCAAATATGAGAAAACTATTTCATGGTCAGGGCTGCAGTGGTTCTCAGGATTTATGAGTGAGAATATCTGCCTACAGAACACTGAAAGGAACAAATAATTCATCAATGCCACTAACTTCTATGTCTTGGTTTGTATCCAAATTTTTCATCCAAGTTTGTAAGAGTTCAGCCTGGGACTTGAGCTGCAACACAACTGATAAGTTAAAACAGAAAAAAAAATTGGTTTCTGTAATCGTGTATATGAAAAATATATACTGACTACGGGTAAGTATTTTGCAATATAAAATTCAGAATACATCTTCGGTTTAAAAAAAAAAAGCTTGTATTAAGACTGGAGAAATCCTCATGAGAAATATCCTAGAGACTTAAAAGTTTTACTTTTAAAATCTTCTACATCTCAGGGAATAAGTGTTTTTCCTAGTGTCCCAGAAATACTAACAATGTGCAGTCACAGATTACTGATTTTTTCCTGTTTATTTTCAACATTTACCTCCCATGATGATGTTAAGAGGGCTCAAATATTATCCTTGTTATTTCAATTTGTGAATTAGGATAGAAACATGTTACAGCAAAGTCAGAAAGAGTTATTTGTTTTTCTATTTCTTTTCGTATAAATCTTTTTCTGTCTGAGGTTTAAGTTTACCTCCATTTCTTACATTTTCCTGAAACAAACAAAACATAATTAATGGAATATGAGCACCTATTATGAAAGCAGTGTAAGGTACACCATATTTTAGAGTAGCAAATAATAGCTATCATAAATTAAGCTAGGTAAGGAACACTTTGTTTTGTTTGCTTATAATGTACACAAAGATATTCAGCTAGAGATTTGTCATGAAAAATATTAAAAAACCCAAAATAGATTGCCTTTAGTTTTTAAAAGGTCAGCTATGGCAACTATTGTCCACTAGGGAAAAGAACTGAAACAAAGAGATGTTCTGAAGATCTGCTTTGCAGATTTTTTTTTTTTTACCTACTGAAATCAGCATAACATTGTGATAGAAAAGCTGAATCCTGCTGCTGAGATAAAATCTAATTTTCTACCTGCCTCAAGGGAAGAGATCTCTTCTTTGAAATGAACCTAACAATGATAATAGCTGCCCATTATTCCAAACATAATAAAATTATTATGCAACTACTTCACTGAGGATTTCAGTCACTCATGGACCTTGAACATCCCACAAAAATTATCAACAGACTTAGGGTAGCTAACTCTGTGGATTTCCATCATATTGACTTGCCCAGACTACGTTCTGTGGAGAATGAGAATAGATCATAGCTTATTTAGAAAATCATGAAACATTGAAATTGCAGATAGATGATTTGAGCTGCAAGTGTCCTACTAGACATTAGTTCTGCAAAATGTCTGTTGGTACCTCCAAGACCCATAACCTCTACAAAGCTGGCTCTCAGTATCATTGAAAACAAGTCAAAATCATGTCAAAAGATAAACTATTAAAATAAAACTTTAAAGTGGCCTGGTTTCACAAGGTACAGAAGAAAAGGAAAATTCCTAGCAAAAACTAAAAATCAAGAAAAAAAGAAAACTGTTTATTGCAATTCACCATTCATTCCCATAGCCTGATGTGGACAAAGTTTCTTTCAGATTGCTCTTTTTCAGGCATTGAAACCTCATGAGAATATATGTGCAACTTCCAAATTAAAATAAGATATATGAGAAACAAGACACCCAAGAGATTATCTCAGAAGCTGAAAACTGATCACTCTAATTCAGCTACCAAGATGCTCAATGCATATAGTATAGTTAGTTATAACTCTCCAGTGTTAAATTCATCTAAGATTAATTTCAAAGGCTAATGCATTTTTATTTGCCAAGAGCTAGTTGGGTATTTAGTTCTGGAACAGTTATTGGTGAATAAGGAATTAAAGCTGTTACAAAAATAGTATAGTTATATGAGAAGACTGTTTCATCATCATCATTTTTCAGACTAATTCACTTTGAGAGATGAGTTCTTATACTAAATGCACCTATTAATCATGGAAGTTCTTTAAACCTTTATCAGACATTTTCTGTATTTAAAAGCAACTCTCTGACTTCAGTCACTGTAATTTTCTCAGGATTTTAGATCTAACTGGAAATAGGATTATTGATCTACCATGACAAAAAACTAGTCTATATTTAAAAAAAAAAACAAACACGGAACAATCCACGTTCCAAATAAATTTTCTTTTATTATTTATTTAGTCCATATATGTAACCTGCCTTTATCAGTAAAGACAAAGGGGAATTTCACTAACTGCAGTTATCTGCAGAACACTGAATTACTTTTTATTTGGTGCACAATGAATCATGTGGTCATGGGTGGAGAAGGAAGAAGACAAGGCAAAAGAATTGTTTTCTGATCAGGAACTTAGAGTGTTTCTGAGAAGCAAGCCAAGCAGTGGGATGTCACTGTGGCTCGAGGGTGAAATGTGAAGAGTATAACACTGCCTCTTTGCAGCCTTCATAAAGAAACATTCCCTCTACCCTGGGTGAGACCTGGCTGAATCTATCAGTAGCATCAAGAAGCTGAGTTCCTGGAGAACTAGTGCAGAGCTCTGCCTTGGCAAGGAGAGAAGTTGATGACACCACAGCAGGAATGCTCTGATGTATCTGAAAGTTAATTTCATGCAAAATGCATAAAATGCAGAAGATCTACTCTTTCCTGGACAAATTATAACTTAAGACTAAAGTATGGGCATTTCAAAAACAGGGACTATGGAAAGGATAGAAGAATATTTGAAATCAAATTCTCCATTTGCATATAGGCATTAAAAATCATATTTCCACAAACTAAGAGCATTAATCTTGCTGGACAAGTGAAATTATATTTTATATCCAGGAGATATAATTACATAAAGAACCAAATGAAAGTACAGATATATGTATGGTGTCTCTCTTCTGGAGGTGGTGAAATTACTTTCACTCAAATTCTTAAAGTATTAAAGATGGTTTATCAACAAAACATGTTTATCAACAAAAGAGGCATTTTGCATATATCTCCAAAGTCAGTGGACAACAACTGCGGTAACTACTCCATATGTCTTTCAGATTGTAATTGAACTGTCTAGAGTAATGAATGAAGCATAGAATAATATGCATCCAGTTTGCCTTTGTTTATTCATACTGTCAGCCTGACTTTAGTTCACTTTTACAGGCAGATTTCTCTATTAATGGCCATATAGTTTCTTTCAAGTTTAACTTCCCAATGCCCAACACTCCTTCGGGTACAACGCTCATTACTGCGCTGGATTAATAACTGAAGAGATTTTCTTTCTGTCATTTTTTAATGTAAATAAATAAATGGAAAAAATTTAGAATGCCATGAATTACATTAGTGATACTATACGCAACTTTTCTCTTCACAGTAGCTTAATCTCTTCTTTAAGTTCAAACATGAAACATCAGCCAACAAAAATTGGCTTTGAACAACAATTTTAACAAGTTCTTAAATACATGAGAAAAAGAAGGAGAACTGGCTTTTCTTTTCCATTCCAAAATATATCAAGCAAAATGTTCTTCCATGCAATAAATGTTATTCTCCAGTGTGATTTATTCCACATAAGTACATAGAAAATTCAACCTTAAGTAAATATTTATTTTTGCAATTAACACAGGCATACAAATGTATGTTTACTAAGTGTATTTCTGGAGTCCTAATTTGCCCTCCATAAACAGAAATTCCAGTAAAACTGAAATATATGTCCATTTCATCCTTTGAACATGAACCAAATCTCAACAAAGTCAAGAGGAAGCATCTGTGGGTTTTCAGCAATTCTGCTGAAGTTTAATTGAGCTTGTAGAGATCCATTTGGGGCTTAGAGGGATAGAAAACTATCACTCCCACTCTAAAATGCATATGTTCCTAGAGCAATAAAAATTTTCTGCACATTCATAGTTCTAGTCTTCCAGACAAATATTATATTGTCTGGCAGTTTTTATGTATAAACATAAAACAGCTGAGACAGTTTTATTGCATGAACAACCTTACTGAGAAGACTAAGAATGGGCCAGGACTGTTCCCCGCTCAGTAAGCATCTCCACAGCTGAACATACAAGAGTTCTATTCTTTCAAGCATTCATTTAAGGATTCTGCTTGGTAGCAATTGTAAAAGCACATACCTAAAGGAAAAAAAAAATGACCAACCAACCAAAAAAAAAGTCCACACCACACACACCAGCAGCAACAAAACCCCCCAGTGTATCCTTTCCTTACAAAGTTTAGGTTATTGCATAATTACTGGTTTTGACAAACTTTAGTTCTCTAGATGTAGGCAGTCCTGTATCACTCTGCATGTCTTGTAGCACTCACCTCATTGATCAGGATAGGAATGCTTGGTGTTTATCCAAGTCCATGTGAGATTCAGATTATTCATGTTCTTCTGCAATTATATGATGGAGGGCAGTTCTAGCAATGTTATAACCTCTCACCCTCCCTAAACACAGCTACAGAATTTCAGACTGTTCTCTCCATTCATGGAGAAGTCCAAAAGAAAGCAGCTCAACCCTAACACAGATGTGTCATTAGATCAGAATTCCACAAGAAAGATCTTCCAGAGTGAATGGGCTGATTCCTAGGTGGACATGTAAATCTGTAGTTTGCACTGTTGCTACAGGTCAAGGAGTCAGTTTAACAATAAGAAGTTTGGGTGCCAAATTCACAGAAAATTGCCATGTACTTTTGTGCCAGATAAGGTCAGGGTGCATTCTAAAATCATCCAACAAAGCAGTATAAGATAAGCCTCCTTTATCCTAGAACAAAAAAGATCTTTTATTTGACAAGTCCCTAAGCCTCATGTTATGTCATCTTCTTGTGACTTATCCTAGACCATGCACTGAGTTCCATAATTTCTAGGAAGAGTGCCTGTGGTTCATGATGATTGAAGAGCCCACCTTGGATTTTGCCAGCTCCAGGGAAAATACAGAATCAAAAGAACTTTTTTAAAATAAAAAGTAATAAAAAAGAACAACTTCCCACCTGAAGTAAACATCAATAAGTATAAAACTTCCCTAAATAAGAAATAATAGGACAAAACACGTGGAAGAGTACACCATTACCTGCATAATGCACAGAAGACATGTTTAAAATTATCCAGAAGACTGAAAGGAGTTGGAGGATTTAGAGCTGCACCATGACATTTTATACTATGCATACTTCACAGGAAAGAAATAAAATATGAATAGGTGCCTGTAGGCACTACAAGGGCTAGAAGTGGGTATGAATGCTTGTACAATATACTACTAATGAGATAAATGCAAACAAGATTATCACTTCAACAGAGAAATGTCACACCTAGGATAAGGATGTTGAAAAAGTAACTGGACTGTAAAATGTTCAACTACTTTTGAGACAACTGAGATTGACAGGTGATGCTGAAATCTGGATGAAAAATTCTGAGAATGTTTCATGCTAATGATTTGTTATGTGACACTATTACCACTGACTACAAGTAAGCAGCAGGATTAACAACTCAGCATGGTCCTAAGTATATTATGCTGCTAGAAATAACACCTTTGTGTAGTACAGTGACCTGATTTCTGGCTTGGTAGGAACAGAATTACAACTCAATAAAATCAGCAGAAGAAGGTACAAAATGAAGGAGGGCAATAAGCCCAAAAGGAAATCTGAATGTGCCAGTGGGAATGCACTCAAAATTGTGCAACTGGAGTTGTTAAAAAATTAGCAACCAACAGGTATATAACCTTATTCTCAACTGAATACGTAGTGTCCTTGGTCCTATAATTGGGCTCTGACAAAAACATTTGAGCAGCAGGTTCTTCTATAGCTGCCAACACATTAAATTCCTACCACATATTCCAAATCAAGTTGTGGGTGAATCTGTAGAGTCCGGTCCTAGAATTCTTCAATAATATGGGCTGGATAACAATGTCTGGCAAGGTAAGAGTGTAAGTGTAGATAGTTATAAAAGCAGCACATGAACAAAGTCAAAATTGGGTTTTGTGTCAGAAAATATCTACATTGTGCTCTCCACCGGGGTGTGGCAGAATCATTGCCGCAGGGTGCTGTGAGCAGCCTGCTCTCAGGTAACGGGCAGGCTACAGAGTAGAAGTGGTAGAGACACACAGGCCAGGGGTACACAAGAGCACCTGTGCTGAGTCACCAATGCGTGTGCCAAGGGATTGTGGGAAGTGACTAAGGTTCACAGGAAGCTGGAATACCAACATCTCCAACTGGAGTCATGTGTAAATAGGGGAAGCTGCACGACAGCAGGGTTGACACGGGGCAGGGTTAGAGCTTTCCAGGATTCAGTATAGAAAGGTGTTTTGAAAATTGTACCTGTACAATATTACTTTAAATTGTGGTTTATCTATTGCATTACTAATACTGATCCTGAAGATGCAGTTCACTGATCTTTCATTAACTAGATATCTAATAAAAATACTGCCTCAGTCCTTATCTAAAATGTGTGTGTTGAGTAGTTTTCCACTGCAACGTGAGGTGCTATTGCTATCATTCTGACTCCATAGCACTTCCAAATAATTTTAAATGATTGCAAAGAGAGACTCAGGCCAAGCTTTTTGGAGCAGCAGTAGAATCTTGTTTCAGACTTGCTGTTGAGTCCTGAATTGCAAAGAGCATAGGAGAGTTTAAATAACTGTTTTCATTCCAGAGAACTGGGGAAAACAAGTATATCTCTACAAGTGACCAAATTCAGTAAAAGAAAAAAAGTTGGGAAAAACCGCAGCTCTTAACATGCCTGAACCTGATATACCATCTTTGGCTATAAATGGCAAAGCAGTGCTATTAGATTTCACAGCTTTCTTTTAAGCATGAAACACTAAATAAATTTGGGATTGTTTAGCCTCCTATAAAACATCCTAATGCAACATTTAGAGGAAAAATTGTCATTATTTCTTGCTGTTTGCTCCAAAACAAAAGACCAGAAGACACAACAAATTCAGGAAATCAAGTGAACTGATTAATCAAGCCAGTCTTTCTGCTCATTATTACAGAACTGGAATAAGTAGTTTGCACTAGTCCTTCCTTTAATGTTCATATCTACAACAGCACACAATTGGTATTTTTATAATTAGATAAGTATGTTTTCTAAGAGCTGGTGAAAATGTCAGAATGCGAGAAGTATGTTGACTAGCTTCTGTCAGCTCCAAGACACAGCAGAGTTCTAATTATATGCTGGAATATTAATAGGTGCACTAAAGACAGGTATGGAACTTCTCATAACCATCTGTACACACATGAAAATAATTTTAATTGATAGCTTGAACTCTGTTATGAATTGACAATGGAACTTAAAGAAAAGTTTTGTGATTAACTTTGTGTGCAGCTGAGCTGTTCTGAGCTGTTTCCTCAGACCAAGATACTAATCTTTTAAAACAAAATGCATACTGGCGTAAAAACATTAGAGACAAATAATGCTTCACCAAAAAAAAAGTCCATTGGGAATTTTGATAGTGACTAAATTAAAAGGTGCACAGCATTTTATTTATGGCTAATGCATTGCTTGGTACAACTCTATGGAGCAGTTGAATGTAACAGAAGGGTTTCTTGCAACAGAGCACATACATTCCTTATCCTGTAGGACAGTGGATGTAAAAAGAACAATTAGGGATAAAAATATGTTTAAGTATGTAAGTTAGGTTAAATGTTTGTAAAACATTTGCATAATGACTAACTTAAATGTAAGGCTTCCTACAAAAATATTTAAGTCATTGGGAAGATTCCTCTCAACTTCCATGAGCTCTGACTCAAAAGCTTGTACAGATTACAGCATGTTTCCTACAACCTTGCTACTACAAAACACACAAGAAGCGTCAACCATAAACCACAAACCTTTTTATTCACTACCATAACATGAAGCAGTGATTTTCTGCTGCACCGACCTTTGGCTTATTCCATCTGTTCCATTATACCTCCAAATCTGGAACCAGCACAAGGAGAAAGGCTTGCTTAGTCACAAAAAACAGCAAGAGAAGAAGAAATAAATAACAGCATTGTGCAAGAATAAAAACAAAATCGTATACAACCTTAATTCAAAATAGACCTGGACAGCAAGGGAATTTCCAGAAGACCTGACTATGCCTAATGATGGTGATAACTTCAGCATGGGGAAAAACTCACAAAACCCAGTCTGCTGATCCTTGTAAGACCTTGGTAATGGCAATCACTAACATTTATGTTCCACTGTGCCCTACTTGTACACACCTACATTAAAAAAATAAGAATAATGTCATTTAGTTGGTTTGGGTTTGTTGCTGTTGTACTTAGGGGTTAAATAACAAATCATCAGTTCAGAGTACTGAAAAAAACCCCTATTTTTTAACCAAATGAAAGTGCCCCAATAGAAAAAATTGCTCTTATTATCACAGTGTTATCAGTTCAGAGTACTGAAAAAAACCCCTATTTTCTAACCAAATGAAAGTGCCCCAACAGAAAAAAATTGCTCTTATTATCACAGTGTTAAGTGCAAGAACACCCACCAAACATTGTTTTGAACAGGATTTGGAGATGAGCAATTCTAACAGGCAGAACTGGAGCTGAAAGACAAGAAATGGCAAGGAATATCTCTTCTTGTTCATATTCTTCCCTTATAAGTCTTACTGATTTCTAGCAACCTATCTAGAACTATTTGCCCAAGAGATGGTATCAGTAGGACAGAACAATGTGATCAGATAAACAGTAGCGACAAATTGTTGGCATTACTGTCAAAATCACTGTTAAAATTTGTTTCTTCACACTCATCATTGCAGGTACCTGTATGAATCAATAGGACTGAAAAGAGAATGAGTAGCAAGAATGGTGGATTCTACCTCAACCTTTGGTACAGGCATGAACATACTGAGCTTGTATGACAAAACTGAATGCAACAAAAGACTGGTTTTGTACACCACACCATCAACCTCTTTTTCCCTGAGCGGCATGAACATACTGAGCTTGTATGACAAAACTGAATGCAACAAAAGCACTGGTTTTGTACACCACACCAACAATCTCTTTTTCCCTGAGTGTTAGGAAATCACTATTTGATCTGTCGAAGATCACAAGACATTATCTAAAACTAAAAAAAGAAACTGAAACAAAGCACATCTTGGGAGGAGAAACACTGTTACACTAACATGGCTGTTCTCACTCTGACATCCCCACAGAAGGAAGGTCAGAGTAGTTTCATAAGAGGCTTTCAGAGCAGCATGTAGGTTCTCTTAAATTAATACATAGGTTGTGTATTTTGGACACATTTCTCCCCATTTTTCTTTCCTTTTGGGAGATTACTGTTCTTTTGAATCCATTCTTAGACTTTTGATGCCAGAGGCACAAGTGTTATTCTCAAGGTGAAGCATCCCAGTTCTCTCTCTTGTTCCTGTCCTAGGGGAATAAATGAGGTCAGAGTCTCAGTGGAAACTCTGAGTGGAACTCAGCGTTTGAAGAATATTCCTTCTGTTTAGCAGACATTATAGAAAATTATCCAGCTGAGAGGGTAAAAGAGAGATGATTCCTTTTGACAATTTCTCTTCTTACTCTCTCATGGTAAGCAAGGAATTAGTTTTTACAAATAAATTCATGACTGGCAATTTGTTGTTCTGATCCTACAAACATTTCAGATGTCCAAAATGAATTTTCACCTAATGTAATCTGCACAGTTTACAAGACTATCCAAAGGGATTAAAAAGCTACCTTTAATACTTCATCTGCAAGTCTTGGTTTTGTATTTGAAAGCAGTGGAAACTGAAGAAAATGTGGTACTAAAGGTTTGTTGCATTTACTGCCTATCTCTCAACAACAGCATGGCAAATCATGCTAAGTGCCTTCAAATTCTATTGATGGAGAATTGAATTCCAAATAAAATCTGTGAATACACAGTTAAAAATTGGGGAGGATGTTGGAAGAGGATAACCTATAGGTAAGAATCTATAAAATACCATTGTCAAAAACCACCTTCAAATACTGAAAAGCACAAACTGACCATCAGAGGGGTTTATGATTAAATTTGCATAACAGGCATCTGTGAATCCATTTTTTGTCTCATTCATACTGCAGGCTGACTGAGCTCAGCAGCAGAGGTAGACAAATTCTGCTTATACACCTTCCTTACAAATCTTAATTTTCCTCTGTTTCCTAATTAGAAAAAAAATGAAGTGTTCAGCATTTTTGCTGATTTTGTTTCTTGATTGCAAGATATGTTCTTGAAGAAAAAAAATTGATCATCCATGACAAAGTCAGCCAAATAATCAGGTCAAGAAATTTGTAAGTGGGGTTTGGGTTGCTATAAATTTTGACAAGAAATATGCATCTTCAACTATGCTTTGTTTAATGTTATGGTTCATAACAGAATGTATCATTGAGCATTATTACTTCAAAGCACAGTGCTTCTAATGAACCCTTTTATTCTTTTAGAGGATGATGTGTTTTCTCAACAACAAAGGAAATGTTGCTGACAGATGTGTGTGCTAATTACGACAGATTTGCTTAAACCAGAAAACCACCATCAACTGCAGAGACTTCACCTGACTGAGCAAGGAATATGCAAGCCTGCAGAATTAATCACAGCAAACAGAAGAAGAATAATGGTGGACAGTAGATGCTGCAATATCAATACCATCAGTATGGCTCCTTAGATTACATTAATGCTCTTAGCATAACAAGAGACAAAGTTCATAGGAGGCATCTGTGTATGACATTTGGAACAGATATGTCCTTCAAATCTTATAATAAATTCAGGATCTACTCACACAAAAAAAAAAAAAAAAGACAAAGTACAGCCACAAAAACTACAGAAAGCAGTCAGTCCCGAAGAAGGGAGTTTGCTGTTAATTTAGCAATGTTAAAGGGACAATAATAAAACTTCATAATGTATCACCTGGCAAAATGAGGTGACAGCAACATGCATATTCCAAAGACAGTATGATTAACAGATACAGTCAGCAAAGAAGAATAAAAGGAAAGGTCAGAACAAAATAAGCAAGATCCAACTGAAACTCTCCTTGTAGCAGAAAAATTTAAAAAATCTCTATGGCTAGGGGCTTTTTTATAAAATCCAGGTTAACATCTCATACTGTATATTTTTCTGTCATGAATACACTTACTGGTTTCCTCTATCCAGTAACCTATCCTAATAAAATGTTAAAAATTGCAGTCTCTTTAAAAAATCCACTACTGTTATATTTGGGATAAATTTTCCATCAATTTCAGAAGATCTGAGATAGAGACTGATAAACTGACAAATGGAAAGCATGATATGTATATCTTACCACTTTATAAAATTACTTTGAAAAAAGAACAAAAAGAGGTTTGGGGTTTTTTTGTTTTGTTTTGGGTTTGGGGTTTTTGTGTTTTTTTTGTTTGCTTTTGGTTGTTTTTTTTTGTTTGTTTGTTTGTTTTTTTTTTAATAAAAAGGCAATCCCATGGAAGCATAGCCAAGGGAAAAAGTATATTTAATTATTTGCTCTAACTGTGTTCTGATGTTAGTTAAAGCAGTACAGCTGTACTTTGTTCCTGCTAATCAGACTGTCTCTGACTGCAATCATTTGTTCAATCTAATTTTGCTCTTTGTATATCCAGGTCAAACAGTTCAGTCTATCCAGACTCACACAGAATCATATCTGCTGTATAGTTTTCATACAAAAAAATACTGGAGGATTAGCTAAATATTTCACCCTTAGATAGAATGTGAATATCAATAGGTCTGTATTTCCACATCTGGTTTAGCAGTAATAGAAACTTTCAAGTAAAAGAAATTACTGAGATGGTTGAAAAATTCTGATTACCACCTACAAAAACTCCCTCTTCATCTTCTAATGGCATGGCAGAGTCACTATGTTGGTTTGGATTTTTCCTGCAATAATGAAACTCAGCAAATGTAACCTCAAATTTGTCTGTGAAAATCCCACAGGGATAAAGCAGATCTGTGAGCTGAGATTCACTGGGCTGCCTGTGCAGAAGGACATCTTTGTACGTATGAAGTTTAGAGACTGTGAATACTACACTACACAGCTGGACCAAACTACTATTGATTGCCACCTGGTAGCAGAATAATGTGCTCAGGGAGCTCTTTGTGCAAGCCACTGCCTTTTGCTAGTAAAGAATACCTTCAAAAAGTGGGTTCACTTATAGTTGTTTGCAAATAAGTACAATTTATCCATCCACAAAAAATGAAAAATATTTTTTAGGAATTTCTCGCACATATTGTACACTACAGAATGGTATGTACAGACTCACTCATTTTTCTTAAATATTTTCTGTGACCCTTCTGTAAAATTAAAGAAACCTACAAGCCCATAAATAAACTTACTTATCTGAAACACTGGGCAAGTTTCAGATAACGTATGTGACAAAAGAGTTAACTGCTGAGCTTAACTGAATAGCAAACCTGAGAAGTGAGAAAAGCAGGAAACCCATAGCAGACAAAGAAAACCCCAACTCCTTATTTTTGGTAAGTGAAGGGAAACATCTGGACCTCAGAAGGTCAGACTGCACCAGGTTGCCTAAGAACACTTCACAGGAAGCAAATGTGATTGGGGAGGACTAAAGGATGTCTGTGTACTATTGGTTAATCATGTTTAATATTTCATCCATGTATAAACGCCTCAAAAAATTCCTAGAAATACCATCATTCCCATATGGTGGTAGCAGGGGGCATCTCATGATCTTGAAATAAATCTGTTATAATTCTACCCTTGCGTCCTTTAGTCAAAAACCATCCCAAATAGTTTTTAAAACACTCTATCAAACTTTATTTTTTTTTTTAAGTCTGTGTTCTGCATCTTCTTCCCTTCCGGTTGCTGTGACTATCATAGCTTAAAGTGTAAGCAGCAATCACCACTTGTAAGTAGATGGCACATTATCAAAGCATATTTATAAACAAAATGCACTTGAAACATATGTCTCAGTCACACAGTAAGATGTCTGAGATCATTCCTTACTGCAAATTAAATATAGCTTAGTTACGGTGCTAGCAGTACTAGTAGAGTAGATGTGCTTAGCACACTTGCTATTGCACATCTGTTACTGAGAAACTTAAAAATGCACAATTCAAGCAATGAGCTGAAGGAAACAGACTCTGTGTCCTTTTACACTTTAAAGTAAAATCAAGATTAATTTCAGTAAAACAGAACATCCAGGAATGCATAACCAAAGAGCTTACTTGCCACCACATTGCTTATCATCTCATCCAAAAGCTGGAGGATTTTGAGATACTGCTGCTGCATCTCCATAATGTGCATTGTGTTTCAGTTTCACTAACCTTTTCCTAACTGGACACCAATGTGTACAATAGCAATTACAAAGTTGATTTGCCAATTATTTGAAGCAGAGAAAAGAAAAAGAAAGGTGTTAATACATTAAAAATAACAAGAACAAATCTTATTTATAGAATAGAATCACAGAGTTAAGGCTGGAAAGGGCCTTTAAGATTCTTCAGTCCAATCATTACCCTAACATCACCTAGTCCACCACACAATATAAAACAAAATCACTGTTAATGTCAGAAATTCCAGTACATGTGCTGGTGTCAAGGAATACTTTGGTAGAAGAGTGAAAATTTTCACCTTTGCAGCTTTCCTACAGCTTTCCTGGGTATACCCTTCAGTCTGATATCTTTTAAACTTTGATTTAAACTGATTCTTGTAGGTTTAGGTTTATCTGACAGTCCATTAGTTAATCACATAAGAACAAGAGCCTCTCCATCATAGCTAAAGATGACAATTATTGCACTTTTTTTTTCCTCTATCCTTCAAAAAGAGGTTTTCATAAACCACTCAGAATAAGCAACATTAGTCCGTCATTTGGCAGCCATAATGAACACAGTCTCAGTGGTCCAGTTTGGACTATTTCCTATTTCAATTTTTTTCTTTAATAAGGATTTTTAATGCATTATTAATGAAGGTGTAGGGAATAATTTCTTTGTTAGGCACCAATTATGCCACTGAAAGATCTTTACTGTCACCATATTTTTTGATAATTCCAAAATGTTGCGCATTCAAAGTTGAAGTATCTGTGCCACAGATCACAGAGAGCGTCAATGGATAAGTAACATTTCAGATTTTTATTTAAATATTCTTCTGGATCTAGAATATGCTATACTAAAGGCATAAATTCCAGATCTAAAGTTACATAGATGATCAATCATAGAGATGATATCTATGATCTGATGAAAACACTGTACAATAAATATACCAGAAACATCTAATTAAGATGAAAAGTACTAAGACAATTCTGTAACTCGATGTAGAACACTTCAGTCATTGTATGGCAAGCTTGTTATTCATCTTGTGGTTTCCCACATTCCACATAATATTTTATGATCTAGAAGATCAATATCTAATTATACTATTGTTGTGGTTCAGCTCCAGACACCAACCAAGCCCCAGGAAGCCATTCACTCATGTCCTCACTATGGGACTAGGGAGAGAATTGGAAGGGTGAAATCTGGAGACCTCACGGGTTGAGATAAAGACAGTTCAACAGAGACAGCAAAAGCCACACACACAAGCAAAGAAAAACAAGGAATTAATTCACCATGGCATGAAGGTGACTTGGGAAAACAGACACCATCACTGTGAATGCCACCCTCTTCCTCTTTCTTCCCCCAACTTTACATATTGAGTGTGATGCCCTATGTCATACATATACATAAGTAGCAAAAATGGTATAAATTTGCAACTGTGCTTTCTTCCTCCTCAGCTCATTATTTCCTTTTAGGGTTATATATATCCTAAGATCAAGAAGGAACAATTATATTCCAACATCAAACATACCTAGTTGAAACGTACATTTATTTTCTGCTTAATCTAACTTCTAGCTGTTCGCTTTGACATGGTGTTGGACCACCTCTCCTGCACCTGTTATTTTATCTCTGCACAAGTTCTTGCAAAGCCTAAATCCAGCAAATTTATTTCTTTTGATAAACTAAGCAGACAAAGGTAGAAATTCACCACTATGAAAAAATTTCTATGATCCTAAGAACACATAGGATTTATTACTGTATTCCACACTATTTAAAAAAAAAATCCATATTCAAATTTGGAAAAGAGAACCAGATGAAGTTTTCTATCACCAAAGCCATGCACAGAAGCAAGATAATTTCCTTCTTATTTTCTCTACCTCTGTGTATCAGGTCATTTGACACTGGAGCATATGGGGGGTCTCTGACTGGTTTGTTCCTTCGGAATTCATAGATCCTTTCAGAATCACAGTTTCACAGTGTTTCATACTTAGACAGATACCAGAGCATTTCACACTGCAAAATTTTCTCTTTGAGGGAGATCTGGTTAAAAAGCTTCAGAGTGGTGTTTGTAATAAGAAATGGAGTGTAATAGAAGAAGCCATATAGATCATCGCCTCACCTCTCTTTCATAATCAAAAAAGTTTTCTGTGCCTTCCATTATGCTGTTATTACTGGGTTTTGTGCTTTCTTTGCTCCTGTTAAAGACTGCTCCACTGAAAAAGAGTGGATACAGCCAGGATGCTGACAAAGAAGGGAGGCTTACCTTTTCTCTTGCACCATGTGGTGAAGAACACATGCAGCTCCAGATGGCACTAACAGAAAATATGATTGGGCTACAGCTTTCTAAATCCCTCTGCCCACTCCAATAAACATGTAACTGCTGTAACAGTTGGTACACAATAAATAGCCTCCTTCTTCTGCAAATAAGCAACTGGGGAAACTTGAATAAGAGATTCAGTGAGTTACTTTATGATCACACATGCTGCTTGATCAAAGATTGAGTACGACCTGCTGCACACCCATGAAAAATTAGTTACACCATGTAACCCTAACACTTTGCATCCTAAATATTTCTGTGCTATTGTAAATCAGATCAAACACCACATAAACAAGATGTCATGATCCTCACTCAGCCATATGTACAGAATTATTGAGAAAATGAAGACCATTTTTTCTATTTTGCCAGAACAGATTTCTTTTAACCTAACTCACTTTTAGTTAGTGTGTATGTGTTCTAGAAAGGAGTAGTTCAGCAGTTTCCCTTGGGCTCTTGTTTTATTGCCTAACTGTCCTTAAAAGTTTAAGATACAAATGAACATCCTGTAATGAGCAGTTATTCTGCAGATGATAGAAGGCAGCATTGAAAGGCAGAAATTTGTTATTTTCACTTGTAAATTTAACTGTAAAATTCCTTCAGTAAATCAGTTTTATTATAAAGGAAAATGACACACACTACTGGTATATTTCTTACAGCCCTGATGATTGAAAAGGCTCTTCTGCCTGTTTCTACCTCATTCTGTAGAACAGAGAAGTGTAACCTCTTCATATATCAGTTCAGCTTGTCTTTAGAAGGGTGACACTGATTCTTACCACTTTTGCTTTTTCAGACCTCTTCAGACATTTGTAAGAACCTGAAGCATTGCTGCATCCTCAGGGGATTCTGGGTGCCATGCAATTGAACTCCATAATTTCTGAAGTCCCCCCGGCTAGGACAAAAACATTCCTGTGTGCCACTGAATGTGGTATCCAAAACTGACACTGAAAACCCAGCCAAAGTTGAAAATGAGATCTACTAAGTGCATAGGCAATGTTTGGTGAGGTACTTGAGAATGTGTTTAGTTCTAGAGAATGTCTCCATGTCTCCACTAGGTATAAGAGCCTAAGGAATCAAGACCATTGTTAAAATAAATAAGAATAGAAGGGAAAAATACAAGAAAAGTTTTACACATATTGTCATTTCTGCTTTTTTTGTACTCACATATGTTAAAGTATCCTTAGTATTTGGTTGAAGTATGTGTTTGCTTGATATCTGTCATCTCTTCCAGTATTTAATAGGTTCTGTTTCCATCTCTCAGCAAAATCTCCTGACTTCATCTGAAATGGTAGACAAGCGACAACCCCTTCAATTATGAGGTAACGAGTGTTTGGAGCACTGAGTTTGGACAAGGTCTGTTCTAGCACAGTTGGAAATAGAGCCCAGATTTCTGATATGGCAGATGTTTTATTCTATTAGCTTTTTCTACCTACTCCCAGGATGAACATCTTAGATTCTCTGTTTGGGAATGAATAAAATAGACCTATTACATTGAATTTAAAAAGGCAATGAAATAAGGAACAAATGAATGCAAACAGTAGTCCAGATTCCCAATAGACTTCTAAATGTATTGTTTAACAGATATTTAGACTAAAAGTTTTGACAGTCTCCTTTTTACCTTATATAATTGTCTTTACCAGAAAAAAAAAAAAGAGGAGAATCCAAAAATCATTATTTACATTACAATGAATGCATGCAACCCAGGAGACCCAGTGCTGTGCTTATCATTAATCATCTTTAAGCAGGCAGAAATGGAGAATTGTACTTCATGGAATGACTGTACAAAACATGTTTGAATTCTGAAAATCCCAAATATGGGTTTTATAATTGGGCTCATACACTTGCAATTTAGGAATCTAAAATCTAAAGTCTAGGAAATGAACCAAGTTTAAAATTAATCACGGTTAAGCAATCAATATATAACAAATCCCAAACTTTCTTAAACAAATAAAAATACTGCACTGGGAGCTGTAAGTACAATTACAGCTGGAAATATGTAATACATACAGTATCTCATTATTAGGGAATACACCTGTCTTGAAGAACTTGTTAGTCAGCAATGAGAGTGAAGGAGAAAAATTTGGCTGTCATAGCTAACCACAGCATGAGCTGCACACAAAAAATATGTTGAATCTTTTTAAAAGATGCGCCAGAGACACAGACTGTCTCTGGCAATGTGTTTTCAGTAAAGATCTAAGGTATGAATGGTATACGGTGTAAGGTACGGTCTTAAGCAGATTATAGCAAAATTCTGTTCACCCTTATTCAAAGCAGATGAAATCTAAATAAAAGTGGCCCAGAAGAAATTCATTAGTTAAAACCAAAGGAATTGTAATTCTACACTGTAAGTAAAGGTATAAAGGGCTTGGGAATTTGGTTAGCTGTCGTATTATCTGTGTATACTCACAGAGAACAAGGATCAATATAGAAAATTTTAGGATGAAGTGTACAAGAAAAAAATTCAGATGGGTATTAGTTAAGACCTAGACCACAAATCAGCATGGTGCTAACAATCAGAGAAAGGAGATCAGAACACATCTGCTACCCCGGGTGTTCTGTGGATATCAGAGAGGAACTTGGAAAGGGAAGAGAAGTGACCAGTGTCAAGATGAAGGCAAATCATTTTATGAAAGAGATTACATAATGAGATAATCTGCTGTGGAAGGTTGCATTGAAAGCCCAGATCCTTTGCAATCTTACATTTTAAGAAAGGATGGTCCTGTGACTGCTGCACTAGCCTGCAAGCTGTTTTATCCCAAATTTTCTGTGTAACTTTGCTCAACACAAAGGACCTTATTTTTAAAACACCTGAACACTTAAAAGTGAGCACTTTCGTGTTGAAAGAAGAGCAGAAGGTGCTCTAAAATTTCTTGGGTTACATAAGCACAGCTGAAGTAGCAATTTTCTGTCTCTGCTTGAAGTTCTTACCATACTGCAGAAATAATACTATTGTTTCAGAGATGTGAAGCATCACCTTGTTTTAGATATATCTGTGACCAATTCAAATTGAAAACGCTGTCCTTCAGCAGTGCTAAATCTTTATGTGACCAAAAAAATTTTAAACCAATTATTGCTCAGAAGGAAAGAAAATCCAAAGCAAAACTTAGCCAAATGAGAGTTTAGGTAATCTGGCACAACCTTATAACCAGTGGAATGTCAAGACCTTCCCAGACATCAAAACAAGCCTTGACCTGTGTGAACTAACTGTAATTTAATCAAACTGTGTAACTGTGGACATCAAAACAAGCCTTGACCTGTGTGAACTAACTTCTAATTTAATCAAAAGCAATGTGCCCAAGCACATACTTAGGAGAGCCACTTGCTCTTTTTTCTTTGAGCCTCCAAAACAGACAAAAAATTAGGATTACTGTCTTAATTTCTCCATTGAAAGCTAAATCAGCAAATATTTCATAGAATGCCCAAGCACATACTTAGGAGAGCCACTTGCTCTTTTTTCTTTGAGCCTCCATGCCAAAACAGACAAAAAATTAAGATTACTGTCTTAATTTCTCCATTGAAAGTTAAATCAGCAAATATTTCATAGAGGTTAAAAGAAAAATGTACCAAAGAGTTTTTGTTTGCCTGTTTTCTGTCTTGTTTATGTGAACATGAATAGCAGGCCTCAGTGCACTTCATGATGCTGTGTATGGTAGCCCTCTATCCAGTGAATGCATATATGTTCCCTAGCTTCCCAAGGCTTAAAGGAATTAAGTTTTGAGTGGTTATGCCTGCTTCTGGTTCAGGTGATATCAGTATGCATTTGTGTTCTGACTTCCAAGGAGGTTGGCTAAGGAAGGAAAATAAAATCAATGACAACAATAAAAAAATCATGCTGGGATTTCTCAGTCATATAAAGTGGGTGTGTGTAACTGATTTCATATTGGACCCTTCCATCTAAGTGAGGAGGTGTTAAAGCAATACTTTTAATGGTATAAATGTGTAGTACTAAAGGTGCTTGTATTCTTAAACAGACTCCAGTACTCAGAGTGGCATTTTGTAGTAGCTCTAGAGGAAGAAAAAATAAACCACATGTTTTCTGGGTTTACTACCTGCTGTTGCCTATACTTGCTTTAGAACTTTTATCTAGTAGAATGTTAGCTAATAAAGAATATAATAATAATAAAAAATGCAATAATTTTCTGAAAAAAAGGTCTGATCTATGGAGATATGGATCAAGTCAAAGGTATACAATATTGACTACTATTCACAGGCTTAATACACACCTCAAGAAAGTAATTAAGAGATATGATTAGTTAAAGGATTATTTTTTTTTTTTTTGCTCACAAAAGCCATTAAATATCTAGAAAAGTGAGAAGAAAATCTAGGATTATTAAAATGTTTAGTTAGTTCAAATCAGTTCTTACAGTAATATAAGAAAAATACGAGTTTGCAACTGTTTCAATCTTACTTTTTTAACTTCTTGGTTTTAGTCGGTTGAATTTTCCATAGCACTCTGATTCTGTGAACCCTTTGTTTTCATTTTTTTTCCCTGTAATGTCAACAGAGATCTATGATTCCAGGAGAAAGGTGGACCATACTCTGGTTTTACAGAGGAAAATAAGATCACAGGTCTCACATCACACAGCAGGCCAGTGGGAGAGCTAGAAATAGAATCCACATTCTGTAAGCCATAGATTGCTACTTCATGTGCACTCTTAAAATAAAATACAGTTGGGAAATGCTCACAAGCACAACTACAAGGAAAATAATTTGAGACCCTGACACTGAAAGAATTGCAGCAAGAATTAAACAGGTTATACAGCAGGAGTCTTCAGACAAAGCTGACAGCAAATTAGACACAAGCAGGCAAGAATATATGAACACTCTGATCTCATACTGAAACCAGTCTCAATAAGAAGTCCCTTGTTTTTTGCTATTATGGATCTCTTACAACTGCAGATAGAAAAATGCGAGGAGATAGGGAATGAAAAGAACATGACACTGTTTAATAGAAGGAATTCAGCAACACAGCTGAAATGATTGCTAATCTGAAGCCTAGATATGACAAAATACCAAAAAAACCAAGAATGTTTACATTAAATGAATAATTAAAAGCACCATAATGACTATTTCTAAAATTATTATGAAGATTATATAAAAGAGGAAAATTATCAGTGTAGCATAAAGAAAAATGTGTCTAGGAGTACAAGGATTAAATAAGCTAAAGAATATTTAAGCATTCATGTCAGAAACAGATTTCTAATGTTCAGCCCTCTTAGGCAGTCTCCCAAAGGAAGGAGTAGAGTTTCACTGCATGAGTCTTTTAGCTAGAATATCAAATTAATTTTTAAATGGTCTTTCAAGATAAACTAGCATATCTACTCTATTTTTGCTACCTCCTTAGGGTAATGCCTGCTACAGTAGCATTTATATCTTTTTGCAGAACACATCCTGCAGATACAGCAAAATCATTTTTTCTCTTCATTGAGTAAGGGTATTAAATTACTTACAGATCTAAAGTGCAGAATCTCTTACAGTGAAACACAGCAAAATAATAGTGAATGGGAAGCAGAAGCAAGGGTATTAAATTACTTACAGATCTAAAGTGCAGAATCTCTTACAGTGAAAGACAGCAAAATAGTGAATGGGAAGCAGACCTCTCATAGTGGGATACTCTGCCCTAGGCACAGCTCCTTGGTATGGCTGTTCCTAGACACTGAGGTGCCATAGAGATACAGCAGCATTTCTCTCACCAGTGGAGAGCTGCAAATATAACAGATCTTTTCTCAGCATTTTCCCTATGGCTTCACTAAAAGCACTCAGATGGTTGTTGGGTGGGCTTTTAGCACAAAAGCACCAAGGGCACACCAGCTGAATGCTCAGCTCTACATTTGTCATTCTGATCTGTGAGTAGAGGGTAGAGTACCTCAAAAAGTAAACAACAAATGTGATAGGTGACACTGTCTTTAGTATGCATTTCAGGCACTCAGACTTTAAGAATAATTTATGCTCCATTTTCTTCCTAGTCATTGAATAGATACGCTCACATGTGGCTTTCTAACTCACCAGTCTTTTGTTGGACCTGCTATGTAGTTTACTTATCACCAGTTGTAATAAAATAACTCTGCTTCAAGCACTGGCTTATGGCAACTTTAAGCTCTGGAGGTACAGTTGTGCAGCTGAGACTCAGCTGAGATTCTTTGTGGAAGAAAAAAATACTCCACAGTTTTAAGAAGTAATGCAGTGGATATTGACATGATACCAAATTTTCTGGTGTGAGACCTTAGCTTGAGTTAGTGGGTTAGTCACAAGCTTTAGTTCTTTTTCTACATAGTGAGTCTGAAGGTTCATAAAGCAACTTCACAAAGTAAGAAAAACCCTCCTTACAGCATCAAAAGTTGCTGTGGGCTGTATTTCTAGTCTTACCCAAACTCACTTCAGAGAATATTACCTCAGTTAAATGGAGTGATTTAAGATTCTATTTACTTCATTTCTTCAAATCCTAACTAGACTTTCACTGCTATGATAGCTGTGTGGCATGAGCATCCACATATCATGTCATTCAGTTTTGCTTATCTAGGTACAGACAGCCTCACATCAATATAAAAGTCCTTTGGAAAACTTTCCAGTGAATTTCATTCTCATAATTAAATTAACAGAAAAATGTATCCCCTCATACTCACGTATGTGAAAGATTAATAACAACTGCACCCCAGATAACAGTTAATTTTTATATAATGATCCATGTAAATTTTTCACTTAATTACCCCATATTTATACATCCATTGAAAGAAACAGCCATTATAATTATAAACAGCCATTTTCCATTACTCATAAATTTTATTATTCAGGAGTCATGAGATAGCAGATTCACCTACAGAAGGCTAATTAACTAAAATGCTCCTTTTACAAAAGTGTTTCTGACTTGTGGGTAGCTACCCAGAATGGAAATATTTACTGTAAAATTTCATTTAATTATATAATACAGTTAAGGCAAATATGAGAGGCAGCTTGCCATGGAACACTATTATTTCATTACTTGTTTAGCTAACACACTTAAAGAGAATTAGGAGTGTAACTCAAGATGCACACATAGCTTCCCATTACTAACTGGTGGTGTTCCAAGTCCTAGATTCCTATGTCATCCTAAGCACTTCTAGGCATAGCACACTGGATTTCTGTTGAATCTTGCATTAAATCTATCTTAAGCAGGACTAAAGGAGTTTGATTTTACTTCCAGGTATTCACAGAAAAATCTAATGATTAGCCAAGCCTTTTTCCATAGTAGCTTTCCTTTACATGTAGCAAAACCACATATGCTTCTGTTGCTATCAATATTACCTATTCTGATTCTCCAGCTGGTTTTTTTTCTGGCTGCTGTCAGCAGATAAACTTAGACAGAATGGCTAAGAGGATTAGTCATGAGATATGGAGTCTTTTAACAGGAGGCCACTGGGTTCTCCCTGTCCAATGACCTACAGAAGATAAGTTTTTCTCAGTTCAAATGCCAGAGGACAAGCATTCTCACTAAAAAAAAAATCAGAAAGTAAAATTGTTTTTCATTATCCTCCTTACTTGTAGGTTTCAGAGAGCATAAGTTTTAGAAGGAAAAATGCAATAAGCTAACTTCCCCAAGTACTAATCAAGCATTCTCACTAAAAAAAAAAAATCAGAAAGTAAAATTGTTTTTCATTAGCCTCCTTACTTGTAGGTTTCAGAGAGCGTAAGTTTTAGAAGGAAAAATGCAATAAGCAAACTTCCCCAAGTACTAATTTTTTCATTAAATGTTTAAGAATGCAGATTATTTTCAAAAAGATATCGTAAGTATTGACATGAACATTGTACAAGAACTGACTATAAACTTGGTTGATAATCCCTATAATCAAATTATTAATCCTTCTACAGATCGAAAGATCAATTTATAAGTATATAATAGTGACTCTAAATGGTGATGAGCAGGCAGCTTCCTCCCAGACTCATTTAAAACAGATCTAAAAGTCTCTCTTGGGTTTGGGTTTTTTCCCACTCTTTTTTTTCAAGTTAGTTATTCAAATCAAGGTAATAATGAGAAATTTGTACAATATTTTTGGTATATCCACTCGATCACACACATCTTTGAATCCTGAAACAAAGAAGCAAATAAGTTCTTTGATGGGCTCATGGTTTATATTGAAGTGTCTCTTTGACAACTGAGAAAGTGAAAAACAGTTATTAAGGCAATTGTTTATATTCTGCTTTGAAAAAACTGAGCCAGTCACTGTCTATTATGGTGCTGAAAACGTCTAATCCATCCCTGCTGACACTAGCACTTGTCAAAACTGCTAGGGGTTAATATGTTATTTTTGTAGATGAGATATTTCTCTTCCATTTGATTGAGTTTTTCTAGCAGATATTTAGTAGCAGCAAGATACAAGAAATAACTTTAAAGAACACTTCTAAAATATGAGGCAGAATATTCCTAGCTTATTTAAGATAAGGATTCTTGTACTTCTGAATATCTTTTCTTCCTACAGACTAACCTCCTACATCCAACAGAATCAAGGAGGTGGGAAATCAGCAAGAATGAGACACCAAATTACAGGCTCTGGTCCTGAATCACTGCTGAAACTCATGGGATACTGTTTGTTTCCCACTGCAATTTTAAATATTTTCCTTTTATACAAGAAACAATAGGGAAAAACATGCTTTTTTAAATCAAATAGCTGCCTTTTGTTAATTTTTGAATGTCAGCTGTAGCCAAGCATACTCTAACAGCTCTAACACTGAAGAGAGGTCACATTTGTGACCTGCCACCAGATGGATAAAACAAGTGGTGAAGCAAGGCTACTCCATATGACTCTGCAGGATGATAGCTGCAGTATCTCATCTCACTTCCAAAACAGATTAAGCAATGTGCTTAAAATCCTTTACAATGTGTCTTCAAAGTGGTACAGTTTTAGGTGAATGCAGAAGTAGTTGGCAGCTCCAATTTTACTCTGCAAATGAACAGTTAGAGGAGGAAATGGAACCAGGGAGTCTTTGTACCCAAAAAAAGACGATACCCTGTCACATTAAAGTTACTGCAGTGGTTACAGCATGCTTGCCTGATGGTCTTTTCAGTTTTCTTGCTGTTGTTAAATCTACTGTTAATGTTTGGCGTTTTGGTTGGTGGTTGATTCAGGGTTATTTCTTCATATATGTTGGATACCTCTTTCTGTTACCGTTGTACAATAGTGTCACTAAGTTTTATATTCACACAGTAGGAGCCTGCCTGCATGTAGAGTAACTTGACAGAACAGCAGCATTTCCTCCTCCCCTGCTGGAAAGTTCTCTTACTGCTACAATATTCCTTAATATTGGTATTCCTTAATAAGAGCATTCTTTCTATTCTGGGTGACATATTTATACACAGCAGGTGTCATATTTTCCACTTTTTCTCAGTATGGTAACTTATATGATCTTAATGGATAACTGGTTTTCAGCTTGATTAACATGTCCAAGACTCTCAAACATGTTTTGTAGGGACACTCCCAATAAGCTTTGCATGTAGAAGTCTGCTGCTGAATAGGAGACATTTTCCAAGGACTAAGCGAAGGGCAGCACTGAAAGAGTAATTCTCAGAGGGAAAACAATGACTGTATACAACTATTTTTCTAAAAAAATAGATTAGAGTAGCAAGACATGCAAAGAATACTCTGTGCAGAAGTGCTTGCACTCTTCACGCATCTTGGATGACAGCAGACAAATCTGTGCCTTCAGTCGTCATTGAACAAGTACTCTGAATCTGTTTTGGATATAAAATCCCCAGAGAAGATTGCTGTTTCTGTTCACTGACTGGAGACATTGTGCTGGAAGCAAACAAACAGCCTTCAATTCATAGCCAGCTGCAAAACCAGCTGGTAAAATTCCACATAGTTATATTCTTTTGAAGGTGAAGGCTCTGTTGTTTCAGGATTTGGTTTTTTTCTGCTCTGCATTCAGTACCCTCTTGAGGCAAATGAATAGTGCTGGTCTCTCATTAAAAAAAAAACCTCAAAACCCAAGGTTACCTGAAGTATTTGTAACTATCTATCCAACTGAAAATTGAAATAGGCAGAGATAGTTTAAATTCTTTACAGCTTTCAAACTATTCTGAATGTGATTCTTTCAGAAGTCTCAAATATCAGCATACTTGAAAATTGACTGCTGGCATGGTCTGTAAATCTCCTGCAGTGAGCAAGGAATATTTGTGCAATGGAAACTGACAGTAAGAACAAAGGTCTGGTGAGGTCCTGTGCAGAGAGCCTCCTGAGAAATGGGAAGAAAACAACTGTTCCAAGGCCCTGAAGGGAAACTGACCTTGTACAGCAGTCTACAGGGCTGTTTCATGACAAGGACCAAGTCTGTTGTGTAAACTGCCAGGTTTTACTTTATATTTCTAAATCTGAAATCCCTAGTACTGTTGATCCTTTCTTTGAAGCTAGAAGGGTACAAATTTAAACATGTTAACATGGGAACTCCAGGTTGCCAAGACATAATGTACAGCCTGAAACTGTTTTGTTTTTGATTAGGTCCATATAAAAAATTTCAGCTAAAGTATGTTGTTACCTCATAACTACTACAAGGTGTTTACCATCAGAATAAAATGTCTTTAAAATTACTGAAATTTTAAACACTTGGAATTTTTCCATAAGGGAATAACTTCCATATTCATAGAACAAGTTATTTCATTTAAAGAGGCTGGTATCCACAGGAACCCTGTGTTTAACCATTAAAAGCAAATTTTAAAACCTTCTCTCAAATCTGAGCTCTATGCTAAGCAACAGCAACAAAGCATATAGCTGTAGACACAGTGTTCACTGTCTCAGCAGTATGACAAAGCCAAACATTCAACAGCCACACAAGGGGCAGCTGAGGGCACTTGGTCTGTTCAGCCTGGAGGAGGCTGCAGGGAGACCTCATCACAATCCCCAACTTCCTTGTGAGGGGAAGAAGAGCAGCAGGCACTGGGCTTTTCTCTCTTGTGACCAGTGACAGGACCTGAGGGAATGATAAGGAGCTGAGTCAGGGGAGCTTGGATATCAGAAGATTGGTCACCCATAGGTTGGTTGGGCACTGGAACAGGCTCCCCAGGCCAGTGGTCACAGCACCAAACCCAGCAGACTTCAAGAAGTGTTTGGACAACAGTCTCAGGCACAGGGTATGACTCTTGGGGTATGACTCCTCCTGCATAGGGCCAGGGGTTGGACTTGGATGATCCTTATGGGTCCCTTCCAACACAGGATAGTCTGTGATTGTGCTCTAATTTTCAGAGAACCCAACACTAATGATAAAAGCTTTTTTTTTTTTTTTTACAATTTCAACTGAAAAGCAAAAATGTTTTCATTTCTCAATTTGAAACTGCATGCATACAACAACTGTAATATCTTGTGAGGATAAAAATTTCTGCTACAGATTTCAGCTGTTCAATTGTATAACTTATTGCAAAGTAACCACTACAAGAAGAATATTTAAAATTACATAAAGCTGAAAAAACAACTGTTGATTCAATACTTAGTGAGCTGAACAATAGAAGCTACCATTATAATAGCCTTTTTGTTTATAGAAGTACAAAAGAACATGTGTCCTTAAAACCTATTACATTTTTATGCATGTTGAAAGTAAGCTCTGTCAGTTGTGCAGAAAAACTTCCCTACAAACTTAGAAGCATGTGTGGAAATGTGCAATTAGAGAGAAGAAACCATGTGAGAGTATCTTTCCCTTTGACAGGAGCAGAAATATCTATAACTCTTTGTCATCAGCTTTAAATGGGTTTAAAATCTGCAGGCTTAAATAACTGTAAACAAAGACTCCCTTTGTATCCTCAATAAGCTGAATCAAAATGTAACACATTTTAGGAAGTAAAAGAAACTATTCAAGTTAAAAACAGGTCAATCAGGCATCCTACAGGAACCAGCCTGAAGCAGGATTCTCAGACTGGATATGGCTGCCTTTAGGTTTCACTGACCCAGTTCTAGCCTGTACTTCCTTTCTTGACAGTACATCCATTACATTTGAATCACTGACAGGGTATCGGGGACAGATAAAGGTGATACAGAGACTATCATCAACAAAAGGCACTTTTTTATTAGAAATCTACTGTTCTTATACAAACAATGGTGGACTTAAGGCTTGATTGGCCTTTAGGAATCTTCTCTCACCTATTGGTTAAGAAGGGGCAACTTCTTCTTGTAAACATCTTTGACAAGCAGAGATTGCCTGCCAGGTGTAGAGATTGAGATAATAATTCTTTTAATTCTTTCTCTGAGCTTTCTCACAGCTTCCCAGGAAAATCCTGGGAGAGCTAGGTCTCTCTCTGTTCAGAGGATATGTGATTACTATACATTTGTATCCCAATAATCTTCACTTTTGTTCCACATTCACCTCAGTCTCCCCATCCTCCCATTCACAAAACTGCAGTAACAAAACTGCTCATTTTACCCATTTTGTTTTTGTCCCCTGTGCCTTTCAGCCTAAGAAGTTGGTAGTTTCATCAAGACAGGACCCCCCTCCTCCTTCTATGCTTTGTCAAACACTCAGGTACTGGAGGGATTTGAGTCGAGGACAAAGGAGCCCTATCACAGCTTTTTTATTTCTTAAAAGAAGATATGGTATGTATTCTTGTTCTAGCACCACAGCTGCTGCAGTCCTTTCATTTATATTAGGACTTTATCTCAAATGGGTGACTAATACTGGACACACAGAGCAGATCATCCCTCAATACTACAATAAAAACCACATTCTATGTTAAATAACCTGTCAACTCTGTGTTGTCAAATTACAGCACAGGTAAAATAAAGGAAAATTACTGAAGCATGTCTAGGAAGTATTTCCTTTCCTACTGATGCCTTTCCTCAGGCTACCATAAATACTGGCTTGACCCAAGTTCATGTGAAATACTGGATTTTTAAAATTGAAGTAACATCATCACCAACATCATGCAAATACACTGACACCAGCTTTCACTCAGAAATCCCAGAATACTCAGCACTTGCATGAGATGGGCTGTGATAATAAAATATTTTGCCAAAGGGCCAAAGAGAACTCAAATGGAAATTTACTGTAACGAGACATGTTCTCTTATAATTTGTTCTCTTATGGTAGAACACTTCCTTGCAGAGTGGTGTGCTCCACTGGTTGCCTTCCAGCAAGCTGTCATTAAACTTTAGCTGGCTAAAGTTTCTGTAATTTGGGAAAAGAATCCTGCCTACAACAGCTTTCATGTTTTCTACCCTCTGCCATTGCTCAGCTTTTCTTTCCCTGTCTACCAGAATGGAGGACAAAGTCTCTCCAATTACATCCAAGCTTTTCTGGGAGCAAGTTCCAGTCTGTCCCCCGTGCTTCCTTCACAAGCTTTTTGCATGTTATTATGACTCTGTACACACACAGACACATCTGTAGTACAGATATAGTGCACTATTACTCAACAAATCAAGTAGTACCTACAGACTAGATAAATAGTACTGCCAGCCTTGTTAATTGCTGGGAAAAAAGGGGACAAAGAAGTTTTGAGTTCACAATAATTCAGAGCTAAAGGCAAAACTACCATTTCATCAAGTAGTACCTACAGACTAGATAAATAGTACTGCCAGCCTTGTTAATTGCTGGAAAAAAGGGGACAAAGAGGTTTTGAGTTCACAATAATTCAGAGATAAAGGCAAAACTACCATTTATCTTAGTGTCCTCTTGCCTCCAGGTTGCACTAACTACAACTAATAAAGAAGGTTCTAACATAGAAGGTATAAGACCTGCACTACACTTGACTAACACAAAAAATTCCACCACATCTCAGAAGAATGATATTCTGAATGTGGCTGTATTCTGTACATCTTTGCTTTTCAAATTTTGTTTAAGTGAAAATAGCTACTCAAAAATATTTTCATGGGCTTTGATACAATTAAAAATCTTTATTCTTAACTTTTTTTTTTTGCAATTTCATCAGCACCTTTCAGCACAGTAAATATCATAGGCTATTTTACCAATGCCTTTAATTACTTTATCATCCAGAAGACACTGCAACACTGAAAATTCAATACTATTGTATGCAGAACCAGCAGGAAAATTCCAAGACTAGAATGAGGTAGAATGGCAGAACAGGATTCTGATTCCAAGTACAAGCTCAATAATACAGCAGCATCTGTTCACTGACTGAAGACTTGCAGGTGTTTCTTCTGGGCCTGCTTCTAAGCTCCTCCTAAGGCCCATTATTTAAATTAAATGGCTTTGTAAGAATAAAAATCAGTGTGTGTCAACTTAGAAGAAGAAGCTGGCTGAGATTTCAGGCTCTTTACAGCACATCCTGTTTGTACATATTAAGTCCAGAATCAGCACCTGATTTCACTTTAACAATCACAACAAAAACAATCACAGCAAAAATTCCACTTTAACCAAGGTCTAGCACACTTTATGAGAAATTTTATCAGTTTGTCACTGGGCCAAATCCGTTCTTTCATGAGCTGAAGGATTTCAAGTTTATCCACTACTTCCTAGGACAAATACATTGTAAAATCTAATCCTTCTGCAAAAACCTTATAAGGTCTATGACCCCCTCAAAGACTGTACTCCATCATGATTATTTTATCACTTAAGAATAAATTGAGACAAGTTTGTATTCAAGAGAAGCTGCCCAATTAAAAGCAACATCAGTAAAATCTCAAAAAACAATGCCAATTATGAAATCAGTTTGAAAGTGTCATGCTTGTACAAAGATCCTTTCAAATTTTAGTTCATCCACAAATCATGGAATCAACACAGATACATAGATTTCAGAACTGAAAAAATGCCTTAGATGTTTAAAGCAGGAAAAAAAAAGACAGCAATGAAAAATAAGAATACACATTTAAATATGCTTACTTTGTTTTTCACCAGACAATAGGAAAAAATGCTAGAACTACCAGTAACAGATTATTTTGGCTAATAAAATGTGATTGACTTATAGCTGCTTTGGTGATACTGAATTTTTTCACTCAAATTTTATTTGTAGATGTAGTATAAGTTGGCTGTAGTACTGCCACCCTATTTCCCACACATGAGATCCTTGCATAAAAATATTTTTTAAGTTAAAAGCAAATATTTGTAATTTGAATCTATTTAATTCATTTAAATTTGGTCTGGTGTTATGCGGTCTCTCTATAGTAAGGGGACAATTGTTTAGTATGTTTCTATGCTCCTGTTTCTTTGTGTGATTACTATCACTGTTTTTTCTTCAAAACCTAAATTTGACTTCTGGAAATGTAGTCTTATTCCATTGTTAAAGAAGTTCCTTATAAATTCACTTTCTGAATCCATTTGGCTCATGCAGCAAGGAATACATGAGGTCATAAACAACCTACTTCAGCAAAGTTTTTTGTCCATTAAATGATTTTGACTTTGCCTCAAAGATAATCTTGATTTCTGTTATTTTTCACTCCAACATATTCATGTGGTATTCATGGAAATACTAATAAACTGCTTAATAAAGAGCCAGAGGATTTGACTGAAATAGGTCACAAAATGTGAGTTTAATTTCATAAAAGGTATTAACAAAATAACTTTTTATTATTTCTGAGGTCTTCTGTGTTCCAATTCTGTATTATGGCAATTGTCTCTTTTCATTCTCATTGCTTTATTAAGCACTGAGATACATGTGTGAGATACTGACAGACATGAGAAAAAATAAGCAATATATTAAATACTATATGCCAACATTCTGTGATGTAGAAAACAACAAAATGAAGTTTCAGACTCAAAGCCAGCCTGAGTAGGAGGAGGCAGAAAATGCTTTAACACCTGGACTCACTACAGGAAAAGTCTATTTCAAGGACATGTAGAAGCAATACTGGATAATAAAGGAAACCCTAATCTGCACAAGAAAATGAGATTTTATGCATTCCACATATCAAAGTCCCACAATTAACTAGTATTTTGACATGACTCCTCTGACACTTTCAAGAAAGCTCTGATAATAATTCAATCTACAGAGTGTTCTGAAATACAGAAACATAATTTGACATCTAAAGGTGATAATACACAAAGCACAAAAAATTTCCAGTTAACAGAGTAGGCCACAAGAGGTGGGCAAAAAGGCCCACAGGAACTCACACATTCTTACCTTTGTCTTCTTGAAGAATGTACCTAAGATACATTCAAGACAACTGGTCTGCAGGAGCCTAATTTTTTCGATAAAATGCAATGGAAAGAGTTGTGTATCTTGAAAACCAGATTACGTTACTAAGTTGGAATGTTAGAGCTAAACACTGTAAATGTTTCCCCTCTAGAAAAAGTTTCCACCTAAGTTTAGTTAGAGCACTACAACTGGTGAAAAAAGAGCCTCCTTATATATGGAAACTGTATGGAGAAAGCAGGTCAATCACTTGGTGGAGTTGCCATTCTATGTTCTCCTTGAACAGAACTCCATTCTGAAGTTGGAATTGTCTGCAGAAATGCCCCAGATAGCACAGCTGAGAAAAAGGCAGCAGAGTGAGAATAAAAATCAGAGATTCCATCTGGATTATAGCTCAGAATTCAGCTCTATCAATCAAGGCTGCAAGAGATCTGCCAGGTGGAAATGAAGAGTAAATCCACAAGGGAAAACATCAAGAGTAATTTGATTTTGATTAAAATCTCTTCATATAAAGCAATTCCAGAGTTTCAGAGCAGAGCTCTGAAACAGAATGCTGAATTTCTTAGATCAAACTATATTTTGCTCTTTTCCCACATTCTTTTCTTCTACATTCTATATAAAATTTATATATATTGGATTTAAAATAGTTTTGCAAACAACTACAGCAGCCTGTGTAAGCCCTGCTCAGCAATAACAAACACATCTCTATATTATCAATCTTGTTTTCAGCACAAATCCAAAACATATCCCCATACCAGCCACTGTGAAGAAAATTAAGTCTACCCAGCCAGAACCAGCATAGTTTTTAAAAAACGAAGAAAAGAAAAAGTGAAAATGTTATGACCTAATGCGCAAATAATAAATTCTGAAATGGCTGAGGAAGCAAACAGTATTTCAGCATGTTTAAAATCTACTCCTCGTATTATCAATCTTGTTTTCAGCACAAATCCAAAACATATCCCCATACCAGCCACTGTGAAGAAAATTAAGTCTACCCAGCCAGAACCAGCATAGTTTTTAAAAAACGAAGAAAAGAAATAGTGAAAATGTTATGACCTAATGCGCAAATAATAAATTCTGAAATGGCTGAGGAAGCAAACAGTATTTCAGCATGTTTAAAATCTCCTCATACAAAAGTAAATGGTAGAAGATAGCTACATAGTTGAAGCACTTCAGGTTGCATGCATCCAAAATTGGAGACTTAATGTAGAGCTAAATTTTCTTATTTTTATGATATAAACAAAATAAGTTGTTTCAGGATGATGTTAGCTGCATGAACTAACCCATCACAGGATCAAACAAGAGCCATTGTAAATAAAGAAATTGCAAGAGTATACAGGAGTGACAGAGGAGGTGCAGGACTATCTTAGCAAAGACCAGCCTTGTCAAGATATCAAGCAGTGCCCCTGGGTACACTCATACAGATGTGCAATATTCAAAAGAACAATGCAATCACATTTGCAAGTTGTTTCCCTCGCCCTACCACACACAAAAAAAGTACTTGTATGATATTAGCATGAATTTGTCCTAATGACAGCAAATTGCAAGTCTCTCCTTGTGTTTTTCACCATCCAAGACAAAGAGTTCACTTTCAGCTCACTTTCACAGCCGTGAGTTTCTGTAATGGTTGATGAAACACTGGAATGGTCAGAAGTGGCAGTAAATGCATTTACACTGTACTCAGCAGGAAGTCTGAACGTTGTTCAAAAAGTCAATGGACTTTGTAACTATTTTGACGTATAAACACCAATATAGGCATTTCTACTTCTGTTTTTTAGAGGATAAGTAGTCCCAACAGTGGAAAACAATTCAGAACAATGATAAAAAACTTTTTTTAAAAATTGATTTCATGTTTGCAAAATAATTCTAATAGGTCTGAATAGAATATTGTAATAGAAATGATTAAAGGAATGTTTTTACAATTAAATATGGATTGCACTGAAACTAGGACTTCCAAACACAAACCTGAAGTGGAAGATATGTCATTGGGCAGGACTAGAGCAGAATTAACCTGAACAAACCCCTGAACGTGACCCCAAATATGAAGTCCTCAACATCAACTCTTTTAGTCTACTGGTCTTTTTATACTTCACAGCAATACCCACTTATGAAGTAATTGCTGGAAACTCAACTTATCTCCTACAAGATGAAGAACAAAATCTTTCCAAGTTTCCCAGTTATCTGACTAGCTCCTGAACATAAACCAGGAGTCTGGCACAGAACAGCATCAAACACCCCAAATTCACCAGAATGTGGATGTACTGCCTTTTTCTCCTGACTGGAAAAAAGTCTTCCAAAGTAACAACTATCTCTGCATTAAGGCCTGAAGCTTGCAAAGTTACCGAACTGTTTCAGTATACAGGTAATAAGGATTTTTCTCTCATTTCTGTCAGTTTGTTTTGAAAATGCAAGTTACTCACCAGAAATCATATAGCTGCTGCTTCACATTCAGTATGAAAACAGTGATGCTTAGTAACACAGCATGGGGATAAGTCCAGCAAAAGCACTTACAAGCTGGATGGAGAAGTTGTGTGGCTGACTCTCTGTCATGCCTACATGCAACATTCTGGGGTGTTAATGAGAGGGGTAACAACAGATTTCAGTTCTTTTAAAACTCATCTATCCTTTTAGAAAGGAATCTGCACCCAAAGGAAATTTCTGGAGATACAAATTCATGATATCATTTGAGGAAAATATAAATCAGATTTCCTGTTTTTGAAACTGTCAAGAGTGCTTGTATTATTGTGGAGCACTTTAAGAGATCATTGACATATATTATTTACTATTTTTAAAGTATTATTTCAATTACCAAATAAGATTAAAAAACCTGTAGATTATACCTTCATCAGCTTCAGAATAGGTAAACGAAAAAGTAAATGAGTGGTTTGAACTGAGAAAAAATCTATATTAGGACATGCATCTTTCTTGGCGTTTAGAACAGATTTCACCTGTGACTGCAAATTCATTTGGATTCCAAGCAGCTACCTTTCTTTATTATGCAGCCTCACTAAATTGATTTCACATACACTGCCTCTTTAAATGAGCTAGCTGACTATTTTGCTCAAAGCTCTAGATATCACATCATTTCTTCTTTGCCAAAGTCCTTTCAAAAATAAAATAGGACCAAAGAAGACAATATGTTCAATATTGTATCTTTCCATTTCCAGATATCCCTGGGGCAATGAGAAAACACTTAACAATGCAAGCTCTGCATGTAACTGTGGTGGTGATTAAACACTGCACAATACCTCACTCACAAATTTGGATAAGGCATTACAGTATATGTAAGAAGGAAATAAAGTCAGTTGAGATACAGGTTCTCAAATAATTGTTCTGAGTTTAACTGGTGATCCTGAGCACCCTTTTGTTTGTAGAATAAAGGATATAATCAGATATGCCAAGTATGACTGTAAAGCTTGAAAAAAACCTAGTGGAACAGGACTAAAACCTCACAAAGGAATATAGTTCCCAAAATTATCTTTGGTGGTCTGTAACAAAACCCAAGGAAATTTCTCTCTACTTCTTTTGCAAAAGATAGTGCATTGTTCAGATTGAAACTCAGGTTTCCTGTTTAGAGGATGATAGATCTAATCCCAGAACTGATGCCTAACACTGCACCAACACAGCAGCAAGGTAGAGGACTACTGTGTGAAATCTGAATCTCAAAACATCCTGATCAGTTCACTAAGTCTGACTCAGACATGGTCAAATCAGTCATTTGGGAAAAGTTAGGTTGAATACAATAAGGTTGAATTGTAACTTCACATTTGCACAAGCAAGTCTTCTTGTAAGTCTTGCCCAAAATAGAGGGAGGAAATGAAGACAGAGAAGGAAAAGTAAATTACATCTACAAACCTTGGAATAGTTAATGCTAAGAAGCATAGCCATATGTGGGTACAAGAAAAATCAAATAAGCAAGTTATAAAACCAATTAAATATTCCCTGACATCTCAAATTTATCTATGGCACACTGCAGTCTTTTGGATATTGTTTAATGTCGGCAGCAGCTCAGACATAAAGAGCTGCAGCTGACAATAGTACAATACTGATCTCTCAGCAGTCATAGAATGAGGAGATAGCTCCTTTCAGAACAATATTTTTACCCTGAGAACATGCCCAAGGACTCCACATTACACACAGCCTTACTGTCACAGTGTATGCTGTTGTCTATCAGAGTAACCTGCAGCACATCACTTCCATTTGGTCTCCTAAAAGATTCCACCTATTAAGCTGCACTGCTCTTGCACAGCTGTTTGGCTGCTGTCTCATGCTGAGAAATGCTCTCCAAACACACTAATGCTGCACTGGCACATTAAATAAATCAGGCTCCTCCTATCTATAGATACAACAGTGTTGTGCCTAGGTCATTGCACATAAACTACATCATTTACCATCTGTAATCTCTCAGCTACTTTGCATTGAATATAGTCTAGGCAGGAAATTACCAGCAGGAACAGGTGCTTGTTTCACTCTCATAAGCCCTGCCCAGTACAGCACTTGCTCCTGTATTAAGATACCTGCTTGAAACACTACAGCTGCACTGCACCTCTTTTATCCCTCCTCCTTTGATCATGGATGAAACCCCCACTTAGCCGTATATTACATCTTCTGACCAACGGTGGCTCAATTTCTTACATTTAAAATAAGCAGTATTTCATCTTCAGATTCAGGGTGACTGCAATGCAGTTCACCTTCCCTTTAATGTGCCAGGTACCATATGTGCGTGCTCTGACGTTAAAGCTTCTTAAGTGCCACTCCCAAACCTCAGCGATGCACAACACATTCCTCTGAGACAAAGCCCTTTGTTTCACATATCCTGCTTTCTCCTGCTGCTTTACTTGCAATCTGCTACCAGATCTCATATGCAATTTCTTATAGATATTTGTGCCTAAAATGTATTTGTATTCTTCTCCTCATTTTGGAGGATAGAAATTGGCAGGTTGTTTTAAAAAAACAAATAGCCTGAAAGATCATGTTTTTCCAAGTGAAAAATAACCATGCAAAAATTATAACATTTTTCTAGTACCATAAAAAGAAAAAACAATCCCAGAAACAATACCAAAGCTAAGAAATATGAATGCAAGCAGTGAGTTTGACTGCTCTGTGACATGTGCAATGTTACGCAAAGAATGGCTCTGGTTTTCAAAAGATGTTTGCTTTCTTATAGTAATAATTGTACTACTATCTAGTAGTATTTACTATAACTACAGGTAAATTACAGCTCAATATTAAGGTTTCACAGCTATAAATAGTTTAAAGGGTTTAGATTTGGCATGCCACAGGAATGTTAATACCAGTTTTTAAAACTAAGTTTTACTAATACAGAGACAGGAGTTAATTTCTTCTTGAAAGAATGTATGGATGAACTTCACTGAACTCCAGCATTCAGGCTGAACTATAAATATAAAATACCTTTATGAAGCACCCTGTGATGCTTCATAACTTGTTGGGAGTTTTTTATTTCTGTTACAGATAAGAAAACTCAGATTCCATTAGAAATTATATATTCATGTCAGTTTTCACTGCCAACAAATAAATAAAATTACCCTACATTATGTACACTGGGCAAAATAATAAATAAACTGTTTCAAATAAACGTTTTGCTCAAGAACTGAGAAGAGTCTGCAGAGATATCCAACATGCCCATTGACATGCCTATCAGAGAGTATAGGAATAGGTAGATTTTTTTCAGTTCTAATAAAAATTAGAACTTAATAAGGAACTTAATAAAGAACTTAATAATTAGAACTGAGAAGAGTCTGCAGAGATATCCAACATGCCCATTGACATGCCTATCAGAGTATAGGAATAGGTAGATGTTTTTCAGTTCTAATAAAAATATATGGTCAAAGAGCTTAATAAGGCAGGATCTACATGTTTGGGTATTAGTTTGAGTATTTCTATGCTATCTGTTTATAGAGCTACAGAAGCATGGATCTGAGCAAGGATGCAGGTCTCATGTCTAAAGTTGCTTGTCTAGTTTGCAAAATGAAAGCACTTGACTGGGCCAACAGTGTGACCTCAGTGGAGACAAACACAAACACTTTTTTTTTGTGAATATAAGATCCCCTTTCCTCTTCTGATTTAGCCATCAGATCTCTCCCTCCTGACATCTACATTGCTAGGAAAAGGATTCAGAAACTTAAGAGGTGCAGGATATCTGAGGTCTACATGTCTAACTCTGCCTTCTAGTAAACTAATCCAATATGGCTCATTTTTTCCATTTGGTATCTGGTTAATATCCTTCTCTATCATACCGCACAAAACTTTTTGGGGCTTGTCACAGCTAATAGACTACCTTGAATTCAACAGTTCTACATGAAAACCGTTCTCAATGCAGAACTAAAATTGTCATGAGCAAGAGAGGCAGGGGGAGAACTCAGACATTACCTCAACTTCCTGTACCAAATGGTCAGCAACTATACTTAAAATATGTTCTCAAGAGGGGATAAATATTTAGGATAAAAATGAACAAAGTACTGAAAACACATGTTTAGTTTGGGGCACATTGTAGTATCACAGATTCACATGCTTAAAACCCAACATAGCACACACTGAAGAGTTTCACCTATAAAGGCTCTCTACAGAGAAAAGAAATAAAATCCATCACTCAGTGAGCTAGGGAAGGAGGGCTCAAGCTATGCTATGAAACTCTTGAGAAACAAGCAGAATCAAATGATTCTTTAAATGGTGATCTCATTCAATATCCCTACTTTCCAGATTTTTTTAATGGTGAAAAATCAATGTCCTAATTGATTTTTCAACCATTTTTCATTTTCATCTGTAAGCAAATGGCATTAATAATGAACTGCTCTTGAGAACGGCTTTGATTTATTAGTGGGCAATATTGTTGTACAATTAGAGGCATCACTCTTTCCTATACTTCCTAATCTATTATATTCTGGACAGTTTAAAATGCCTAATTTTCTAGAGATGAAAGTAACCCTTTTTTTCTCTTTTAATTAGGGGAAGGCACATTTCATACTTGTATCATGCCAATCATGTAATTTTTATATTGTTATCTAATTGCATTTAAGAAAATGGATCCAGATCAGAGCTGAATCTAAAGGAAGTAAGGAAACTATCAATGACCTCTTTTTCTGACCGCTCTAATTTTTTCTTCCACATGTTCCCTGAATTAGATTTACCTTTGCAGTAGAAATATGGAACTAAAACAAGATTGTGGCTCGATGAAGCTGGCAGACACAGTGTTTCATTCCTTTACCCCACGAGCAGAAGCAAAGTTATTGCAAAAGGGAAGTGTCCATAACTACTCTGTCTCAAATAGGTTCATGCTGCTTTTGTCCCCAGTGGAACTCAAGCAATCTCAAAGTAGCTTAAATTATGCTGCTGATTCTGAAAGTGATCTCAGCAGCAAGATACCTTTTTTACTGTGCCATAAAAGCAGGATGGGGAGAAAGACATTCAAAAGCGTGAGACAGCCTGGGGATTCTCTATGCTGAAGAGATATCTTCCTGAACTGCTATTTTTAAATATTCTATTAGAAAAATTGGCACAAATTTGGAGGCTTAATGACTCAGTTGGAATTGCTTATTGATAAGCAATGTGCACATCTTAGCTCTCTGAGAATTATACTATACTTCTCATAGAGGATTTCTTTAAACTGCACTTTATTAACACCCCATTAGAATCTTATTAAGCTCTTTAAAAAAAAAAAAGTGTAAGAAACCAAAGAACTCTTTTCATTTCATTTGCAACCATAATTGCATGACTATGAGTAAAAGGAGAGAAAAAGCAAAACAGGGCAAGCACTAACCAAGCCTTATGCCCAGCATCTCATCCCTGGCAGTACAAGTAAGGACAAGGCTGGTTATGTGATTGATTTCTTCAAAGGCTGTTTGGTACCAGACATGTGCAGACACTGCTGATACTGTCACAAATTAATAAGATGTGGTGTTATTTTCATGAAATCTGTAATGACAATGTTAACATACACACCAATACTCTATGTCATCTTCTCAATAAAAGAATAGATAAAAGAAACTTGAAAAGAATGTATGAAAGATCAACATGAAAAATAAGCGGACAGCCTTTCCATGTTTTGTGTTGAGGTCATCAATGGATTTTCTCTTTGGGTATGTTCATATTCTAAGGAAGCAAAAGCAAACTAGATATTTGACAATTCATTTTCATTTTATTTATTTGCTGAGTCTTTTCAGCAGCAGAACGTAGTGTCACTTCTTAGTCTTTAGAAGCCTTTTTATATGAATGCAGGTCTCCTGGTGCTTTTGAATTATTTATTTTTAACGGGTGTTTACAAACCCAAAATTTTATGGATTTTGTAAGACACTGCGTCAACTAAGAACTAACTAATCCACATTTTTCCCCTGAAATATGATGCTGAATCTAGTTTTAGTCTACTCATTTATTAAATGGGATATTTTTGTTGCTTTCCTCTTGCAGGTAACTTTTTAATCCATGGGCTAAATTTTCAACAGAAGGACAAAGTTTTCAGAAGGCAGTTCTGAGAAACTCTAAAAAAAATTTTAATTGATTGAAGAAAAAGTGACTGATTAGAAAGAACTTTTCTGAATGAAAGGTATGGATAAATTAGCTTTTTTTCCCCCCAGTTCCTTGTCAGCAGAGAGCTGCTCTTGGTGGCTGTATTATAAGATTTGGCTTTTAGGCGCATAATCAAATTTTGGCAGAGTCTTTGTACATGTTCTTTTTTTACCTAGTGAACAAATCCACACACAAAATGCAATAGGGAGCATTGGTACAACCTGGCATTACTATAGGTGTTGAAGAAGACCTTAGAGGATATGACTGAGACAGAAATAATACTTTTTATAAGCCTAAGGCAGCAAAATTTCTTTACTCTAGCACAAAGAAGGTATTTGTGCTCAATTCCTTACAGCGCCTATCTCTACCTGTATGGTTTGACTGGAAGCAGTTGCGATAACCCAAGCCTGTTTTAAACCTGTGACTCCATTTTTTAATGGACCTGTTACATCATGGGTTAAGTTGGAGAGAAATTACATGCATGGCCAGTATTGTTCATTACTACAGACTACTAGTATTGCTTTTCTCAGTCTCAAAATAAAGATTCTAGTGTTTTCAAATAACTCATTTTCTTCTGAGTTTCTTGGCCAGCCAAATTCAGACACTTTAAAAGGATTAGATATTAAGAGACTGTCTAACTCTCTGAGCATCAAGCTTATTTACAGAGGATCAAGTTAGACACCTAGATGTTGAACATACAAAGCAGAGGAAATTACTTCTCCTCTCATTTTCTCCTTAGACAAAAGATCTTATTAATAATTTCCCAGTTATTTTTGTTTCTGTCCTCTCCCCTTTGGTCTGCTGCTTCTATATTTTTCTCCCATTGTTCCTTTTGTTAGTCCTTAGAACACTGATTTATGCTTGGAATAACTGCTGTAAAAACATACAACATCCCACTTCTATTCCACCTACTGTACATCTTATAGCAAATATTTCAAATTATTTCAGTCCTAAAGTCCACATAAAATAGACAACTTCTTTGGAACCAGGACATGGCACTTAGTTTATAACATTACATAGAGAACAGTTGCTCCAATGGTTAACAAAACCTCCAATTAGTGCAAGGGAATCTGAATGCAATGTGACCAATAGCAACAATTATCCAAGCTAAAGCAAGGAGAAGTGTTAATACTGGACAGAAGTCCTACTCATTTCTCACATGCTAAGTGCAAGGTGATGTGTAACACCAGGCATACAGAGGAAAAAAAGTCAGAAAATAGAAGGCAGATAGGTGAAGTGGCAAAAGAAGAAAAATGAGAGAGGAAGGAGAGTAGAAAAGCAGATAAAGCTGACAGATTACCTTCAGCATCAAAATAATGGATCATGACAGGTAAATTTATTTGCATTTGGTGGAGCATGTGCTCTGCAAGTATCAGATACTCAGATGATATCCTTCCAGTAGTCTAGCATTGTGCTTGATCTGCAACATCAAAACACCTACTGTATCTTTAGACTGCTGAAAGCCACACCTTCTGTCCATCACAAATACAGATTCATTCTCAGATTAAATGCAAATTATGCACTATTCAATTACCTCCTTTTTCGTTTCTGCATTTTTATTGCCACTAGAATTTAAAAAAAGGTCTATATGTGCAGTCAGGGAATCACACCCTTTCATCCAGACCCATAGAGCATGCCTCTTGCAAATGATAAAGAGCCCCTTTAACATAAAAGTACAGTATTGATAATGAAAAGGAATAACTCCTCTGCAATGCCTTGCACTTAATGAAGTGACAAATCTGAAGGGTCAATAGAAAAATAAAAATCTATTCCCGTTCAGTTCTTGACCAGGCACTACCAAACACCAACATAGTTTATTTTTTACCCAAACAAGGAAAAAAATTTAAGAGAACAACAACATAAAAGTAGTCCCACTTCTGAAATAATAAATCATGAGAATTGTTAAAGGAATCATTGGGAAAAATTACTGTAATTATTTTTCTTTAACATTTAGGTCTTTTTTCTGTAACAAATGAGCATGCACTTACATTAAAAAAATCTGACTAGTAAATTCTTGAAGAACAAATTTTCTTCAACTTTTTAACCAGCAGAATTTAACAATACATTTGAATATATTTTGTTGGGCAAGGGTTACTTGCACTGCCTGTCTTCATCTGTCTCCGTTCACATTGTTCTTTCCCATTCTTTTTTCTTTTAAGGTAAAATGAAAAGCGGCCCTTTAATGAATGCTTTGTGCTTTTTTTTACATCAGTCATGATTTTGTACCAGCAAAAAAAAGAAAAAAGAAAGGCTTTTGGACACTCAGTGAACCACAACTCTCTATATGATAATTCACATTTAGTATAAACATATATTATTTTCTTTTTCCACCATGACAAAAGCAAATCTTTAAAGCAATCACATTGAAGTCCACATCTTCATATCAATCATGTCTAAACTTACCAAACACTTTACTTCTAAAATTTTATTTAGTTGTTTAGTTTTGTACTTTGTACAAAAATAACTTAATATTTCGGTACTTGACAATGCACAACTGCACATATTTAATACATGGTGGTACCAGACATTTTGCCATTTTCATGTTCTCTTCAGGTCCTGGGGGCACTGTATATACGGACACTACAATGTATGAAGTAATAATTATATTTAAATTAGCTCTATGTTTCCTTTTGCTTTTTAAAAAAACTTGCATGTCACAAATTTGTTATTGTCTGGCATGCCTTTTTATATTTTAGAATTAAATAAGAGGTGAGGTCATATATCAGAATCTACTTACATATTCCAATATTCTTGACAGTCTTGCTATTCATCCAAAGGCTGTAGATTGACTTTCTGGTTGCAGTTTTTCTTCATATGATATGGTCATCCTTATGCTATTTTAGACAAAGAAGATTAGTTTAAAATGAAGTTGGTAGCAATTTATTTAAAATATAGTGATGTTCAGCTTTCCCAAAGCAATTTATGCCAGATGTATTAGTCTTTTATATTTTGTAATCAAGAATTGTCAATGTTTCTAACATGCATTTTCCCTTCCCTACACAGTTCACAGGAAGCCAAAACAATTTTGAACTAAGTTTCTGTCCTTAGGCACAATTTGCAAGCTCAGTCACAAAACTTTCCCTCTGGATGAGGCAGGCATTAACACACCACCTATGTTTTCAGTTTATCAGACTTCTAACAATGGCTGATGTGTATCAGCAGCAAAAGAAGGTTCAGACCTCAGGCTGCCCATTTGCCTTATGTCCTGTCCCACGGCAGAGGGAGCACTTCTGCAGAGGCATTTGTGGCCCTTGACCTCACTCAATGGTCCTTCCATCCCAAATAATAGGAGTGAGCAGCTGGAAGCAAAGGTGGAGGCTAGAAGAGCAGCTGGAACAGTACCTTTAGTGGCTGCTGTTTCCTCCTTCAGTGGAACATTTAGGGGGTTCTGGGGCTTGCAGGTCTCAGGACACAGGGGTCACTATGGTCCTTCCTCCAAGCTGCAACCAGCTTTACATGGAACGTCATGGTTTGACGCCTCAAGGCTCTGCCATCACAGGATCTCATATCCACTCTGCAGCCCACCAACTGCAGCTAATTCCAAGTCTGTGTACGAGGGTTTCAAACTATCAGCTTCCTGGTAGAAAGGACTGTAAGAGTAAGACCAAGTAGAAGTCAGGAAGGGGACGGTGATGAAAAATATTTGCAATAACAATAACAAAATTTCTCTGACTATAGCTCTCTGTCTTGTAATTTCCTGTGCTAGGTCATTAGCCTAAAGGAAAAGTCCAGATCACCTCAAAACTGGATCACTTTTTGCAGATATGTGCAGCTGAAGGAAGACAGCCTCACCTGGAAGGTCCACAAAACCCCCACATCACGACCTATGCCTTTTCTCTCTAGGAACACAAAAATTAACCTATGCTTCTAGTTGTGAATCCATGCCTGTATCTCCAGGCAATAGAGGGTAAAGATGTACCTCAGAGATCTGCAGATTTCGAATTATGGTACTCACTCACCCCAGAAGGTTGTTGACAGGTTATGTTCATTAGTTTTCATATGAGTCACACTGTTACTAAATTGATAGAGCTACAGAAAAGCCTACCAGTGAACAAAAATAAATAAGAACATTTCTTCTCCCTAACTCACCATCTGCCACAAGCTTATGATACCTTCAAATTACTTCAGGTAGCTAAGGCATGTTTTCTATAGACTAGACACTCACTATTTACTTGATTTTTCCTCATAAAGTGCAAGCAATCAAAATTCCATTTATATAGTCCTGAGGAACCATCCTGTATTTGGTCCACCTAACCACTTCTGTGATATTTTCTAAACACACTTAATAAAAGCATTAACTCTACAGCTCCATAAAATAGATATACATAGATATGAGTAGGTATTTTTTGAGTTGGTTCAGAGAATGACTACATAACTACACAGTCAGACCAAACCTGTCACAGCATATGTCACAGTTTAGTTGGCCACAATACACAGAGTAGCCTCATACACTTTCAGAAGGCTGCAACCCATACAGGAAAACACCACACAACCTCAGAAGGCTGCAAGCAGCTGCTCTTCCCATTCTTTAGCCCAGCCTTTTATACCCCTCATGTTCATGCACTGCACCTGTGTGCCCTCTGTTCCATTTGGTGATTGCTCAGTGTCTCTGGGCACTCCATGGCTCATTCCTTCAATGCTGCTCATCTGCTTTTCACAGCTGTACCCACTGGGGATGAGGCTCAGCCACAGCCCCACTCCCAATTACCACAAACTGTGTACCTACACAAACCCAGGCCTAATGCCAGCAGAGACCAAGAGCAGGGAACTCAGGAGCAGCAGGACAAGACAAACCAAAATGTTACATCTCAACAGTGTTTCTACACTCTCCAGGCACTTTCAGCATAAGGATTACATATATCCCTGTAGTAACCATTAATAAATGCATTTGGCCAATCCTTATATAGAGGATTCCTCCACAATGACCTTTAGACCCAAAGTAACATCTAGCTCAACAGCTCAGATACCCACTGCACAAAAGGTCACCTTTCATGCTTGGAAACATGTTTATTTCCATGTCCTTAGTTTTGTACACAAGTGATACATAATTATATAATGTTGACATGCTGGCCATAATTTTACCATTGTTTTATTTAGTAATTTCAAATAGGTAGGTCTTCCATGTGTTTTTCCTGATGTCCTTTGTAAATCTTGCTATTGCATTGTTTCTGGGATGGGGGAAAGAGGGAAATGCCTTACAGATTTAGAGATGCAGGCATACTATGGATGCACACAATGTCAGAGACACATTACTAAAAATTCCTAGTGTTTGATTTCCTCTTTTGATTGATAAGAGCATTAATCTGGCATTGTCTTGGAACCCTCTAACATAATTCCTAGACTTCATTCAGAGCAAAGGTTAGCTCAGAGCCTATTGCTTTATATGTGAAATTAGACATTTTTGAACCAATTAATATTTCCACTAGATTTTATCTGATGGGCCTACAGACTAGTTCAAGCATGTAAAAATAAAGGTGACCATGGTTCTGAAACCTAGATACCTAAGTCAAAATAAACACAATTTCCAGCAGTAGCAATGCAAATGGTGCTACTGTATTTTATTCTGATGTTGCAAATGCAGTTAACACTCCCCACCCCACAGATGTGCTTTGCACAGGCTATCTGTTCTTCCTGACACAAAAGGGATCTACACTGTCCTGACTGATGCAGGTTTACTTAAACAAGTTGTTTTGTTTGCAATTACAGGGAAAAATAATATGTCTTGTACATATTTAATGGAAAACAATGAGACTTTATGCAACAGCAAGTTCTGGACTTATGCTTGGAGTAGGTGGATTTTTATTTTTTTTTTATATCTGCACAAACCCACTACAGGTAAAGCACAAAAATAAAAGCAAAACATTTGCAAACAGCAAGTTCTGGACTTGCTTGGAGTAGGTGGATTTTTATTTTTTTTTATATCTGCACAAACCCTCTACAGGTAAAGCATAAAAATAAAAGCAAAACATTTGCGGATTTTCATTTAATTTGAATGCAAATAAAATATGTCTGACCTAGATTCCCCCAGTTTGTCAAGCTGGAGCATGTGTGAAAAACATTACAAGAGGTAAGTCCGCTGTTTGAGAAATGAGCTGTTGATGAGTTGACCAGTGAAAAACTAAATTAAACAAATTACAAACTGAAAAAGAAAAGTGAATTCTCAGCTGCCTGTAAGCTGAATTTCATTGATTAGATAGATAAACAGGTTGAATCACTTTTCTGTAATATTAAGATTTTATATTGGTTTTATTTAAATATTTAATCAGTAGGATATAAGCAGATTTTCTTAGAACTATGTGAGTTATCATGAATCAGGCACTCAGTACTTTCACATTTTAGCTTTTATTCCATCTTCATTTGCAAGAAATTCATAATATATTTGGTGCACACCTACCTACTTTATTGAATCTTTTTTATTATAGTCTTTTCAGCTGTGATGTTTCTCATCCTCTTGAGTTTCAACATGGGCAGTCCATTTTGCAGCAGCTTCCTCTTTTAGAAGCATCAGTTATAGAAAATAAGAAAGTTAAACTTCTAGAATTATAGCCATTTCAAGCCAAATGTTTTCTTCCAATTCTATACTATATAAGCAGTGAATTTGGGCCCAAAAAGTCCCAAGACTGCCATTGCGTTATGGATTCCCATACTAGATAAATGATGGAAGATTTCAGTCAGTTTTTTTCTGATTCCTGCATCTGGGCTTTTCTCAGCAGAACCTAACATAGTCTATCCTACCTTTACAGTAATAGCACCCACACTGGTAAACTGAATTGCTGGTAAATTGATTATGAGATCCACAGCCTGGGATGCTAGATGGTAGTAGCTTTGGCATGAACTTTATAAGTAGGAATTGCACCGTTCCCAGATTCTGAGTTATATCTGAGATTTATTTGCAAGGGCCCAAGGGTTCCAAAATAAACAGGATTGGGAGTTTGGCTTTTTAGTTGGCCTTCAACAGCAGGAAGAAAAATTATGTAAACAAATAGCTTCTGATTACCTGCAGGCTGTTACAGTGCACTGCATGTTGGCCAAATCCAGGACTAGGTATAGGACTACAAATAATAACAGATCAAGGATCTTGCATTAGTTCTGGTTCCTGAAAGGCCTGAAGAGCAGGACAGTGTCTGCTATCAAAAGAATTAAGACTAGTTCCCAAAAAGTTCTTAGTAGGAAATGTTGGGATTTGGATCCTGCAACAGAAAGCTAATCTGAGGAATGGTACCAGCATGTGCATGCACTGGCAGCATTAATTCATAGCTAGCCTTCATTCCATAGGACACCCTGAAGAAACACAGGGTTTATCTTTAGGGTGTTTCTCATCCTAAGAACAGCTCAAATGAACATGACAATCTGGATAGCCACATAACTTATTGCTGTTTCTGAGCTGCCATTCAAGTCAATTTAGATTGCACTTGGGATTACTAGAAAGATGATAAAGATTCAGTTTATTATTAGGTGAACAAAGACAACAAAGATGGGGGCTGATACCAGCTGGGCAACTTTGCATGGATATTTCTGGAGAAAATACAGCATACTAGGCTAAGATGGATGATGGGTTAACAGCTAGAATTTGAGTAACAAGCAGTGAAGGGCAAAACAGTTGTTGCATCTTCTGAAACAAAATGCAGACTGCAGAAGTACAGTGATGTGCATCACAATTTGTTAGGAGTGGGTTCATTTAGGCCACAGTTGTAATGGATGCATATATTCATAGACTCACCAATAGGACCATTATTTACTTATTCTATAACCTACTGCCTCATTGCAGCACGTGGGCGTTTTTCAGATTCCACCAGAAGATCAACCTTTCTGGTCTCTACTGTTGTGAATGTCCACCCTACACCACAACTAAATCTATATGCTGATCCAGTCTGCAACAAAACAGAAAAACTCTTGCCAATATTTTGGCAATCCTTATCTTACGGATGGGGATTTTGCATGACCTGTCAATCAACCTAAAGCTTCATTACCTCCTACTTCCATCCATAACTGAACTCTTTATAGAAAACCCAGCAGTAAACATGGTTTTCAGATTTGGGTTGTACCTTTGCTCTGGAGGATCTGGTAGGTTCTCCAGCGTAACCCTTACTCTACCTTATTCCATTTTGTCCTCTCTTAGACAAAGTCTGACCTCAGAACAGAAAGTTTTATCCCATGAAATCACAGTACTATTTCTCATCGTTTTCCTATCTATCTTGCAGGATTTAATGACTAGCCTTAACCTTATCCTCAGAATAAATCAGGAAAGAATTGCTCTGCTTGCTTCAGCATCTTTATATCTTGCAGGATTCAGCCATAATCATAAATTCTTCAGTGCCCCCAAACCTCAGCCTTGGACAATTCTGTACCTGCAGATACAGAATTACCACTGCTGGAGAACCAACATTCTTTCAAAGAACATTTAGCCTTCAACTACTTGTTCAACTCATGCTATAAGAATCATGTGCTCCTTGGGTTGTCTTACAGATGGAATTCAGGTTAAAACAAAGTGCTATCATCAGACTGAAATGCTATCATCCTGAATACTACAGCATTTAACTAGGATATATTTATACTCTGTACAGGGGAGTTCAAGGCAGTATCACATAGGAATACAAGATCTGGGTGAAGTTAGATTTTCACGCTTAGAGACTGCAATTTCAGGCCATAAAAGGGTTATTTCTACATTATTGAGGTACCTAAATCTAAGGTACATGACAGTGCCTCTGAGCATGAAGTGTGAAGCCATTATCTTGCTTCCAGACTTAAATACCGCCAGATCTTTTGGGCAGAAATGGGTCTCCTGAACACAGCAACAAAATAAGACTGCAATAACACTCAGATTTTATAGTAGCTTAGCAGCAAGAATGAAATTCTTCTCTGGCTTCCTGGCAAATCTTCTCCAAAGCACTTCATCTATCACAGTATGTGGATTTCTGCAGTAGGGACAACCAATATCCGCTAGTGAAACTGCTCTGGTTTTTAAAACTAATTGAAGTACAGCTTGGAAAACATCGTTGGTATGGCTTTGCTAGTGAGGTCTTAAGATTAGAAGAATTGATCAAAGGAGAAAGACCTCAGCTTCAGTCCCTTCTTCAAAGAATATTCATGCATTTCATCCTGCAGCTTTTTAATATGTGAGCTGTTGGGACAAATGCCAGGACTCATATCTTCTCCTCATCAAGAAAAGTGTGAAGTTAGCGGACATGCAAAAAATGCTCCCTCCTACTCTTAAAAGAAGCCAGTACACATCTTTCTTTACTAATAGCACTGGTAGTGGTATGTCTAACAAATATTAGTAGATTTTCAATGAAATGTACCACGGAGAATTGATCAGACAGGGTGATGTTTGTAAGTTATCCTGTAAAATTCTGGCAAGACTGAGGAGGAGAACAGGTATGGTTTGGGATCCAAAGTGAGTTACAAGCCTCACTGAAGCTGGTGGTTGCTATTAGTACTTTCTGGCTCAGCTGGAGCAATCCAGTTCCATTCTCTAGTAAGAATAACAAATTTTGTTTTGACACCTTCATTATCACTTTGATAGAACATGTTTTGATCAAGCATAATTTTTAAAGACAGTCTTCTAGCTTCATAACCAGAATGGCTTATATTAACTCTTGGGAACTAAAACCCAAATACAATTGGTTGTATAACCAGTGCAGGGAAGAACCTTTGCATCAGTCTGTACTGATTGCATTTGCAAGGGTTCTGGGTAACTGTTTGAAGCCTGTGCAGCTTGAAGGAGAAAGCCAGAAGCAGCAGTTGCAAGAGTGACTAATTGAGAGCACAGACCCAAGTTGTAGAGGATACAAGAGATGTGTTGATTCTAAAATAAGCAGTTTCGCATTGTGAGTAGAGAAACATGACTTTCTGCAAGTGAACAAGATTAGGCCAGAGACTACACCAGACATTGGAGTCTGTTTTTTAATTCTAGCAGAACAACTGAAATCTTTGGTTTGAATTGTGTATGAAAATCAGGTACCATACTCAAATATTTTCCAAGTTTATGATCTTTGCTTTCTAAATAACAAGTCAAGTTAATACAAGTTGAAACTGAAAGAACTGAGGAAAAAAACCCCAAAAACAACCAACAAACTAAAAATTAATGACTTCCTGTATGTCTTTTTCTTGTCCATCAACAGGAGCTTTGAGACTTGTGGCCTGGATACTATAAACATTATAATAAGGCTTAGGACTGTGCACATTAGTCATATTGAAGACAATGTTTGAGTAGTTTCTGTACTGTTTAAGAGACCAACATGGAAAAATAACTGCAACACCAAAGTCAGGGAAAGCCATTAATTTTCATACATTTGTTTCTCCTCATGCAAATAAAAGGGAAATACATAAGACAGATTAGAATGTAACTGAGGAAAACAGGCTTCACAGTTTAGCAGCAAAATATTTGAAATTGTTATGGCAATTTCCATGTTGCTAATGCATACATTTAGGAGCAAAAGATACTACTGTGCTCCTGATGTCAGGTAAAAAAAATCCAGTGTAAACTTTGAGTGAACACAAATGTATTTCTCTCAATAAGGGTTTTCCAGAAGATAAATACAGAGACTTTGATTCTACAAATATCTGTACTTTTTTCATTTCTGAGAATAAGCAGTTGAAGTTAATCTACTGATATGAGATGCAATATTTGCTTAGAACTTCGCCTTGTTTGATAGGAGACTCGATATAATAATCATAAAGAGTTTTTAATCAAAGAAATGTGAAGATACACTTCAACTGTAAAGAGATCATCTATTTCCTATCAGTGATTGAGGTTATGTGAGTAATGAATATAAAAATGTTTTATCAGCAACAGACAGTAAGAATTTGATCATTATATATTAATTTATTGCAAAGGAACAAGCAACTTATTAGATCTGTTTATATATACTATTCTTCCATTAGCAGAATAAGTGACTTAAATTAGGTTTCTTTTATTTCAGAATTGAAAGGATGAAGAATAAGTCTGTCTAGCATTTAGAATTTTGTATCTGACAAAAAAAATTATTCAGATGTGCATAGCAGGAAAGGCTAATAAAAGCCATACTGTTAATAAATCTAAAAGATTTTCTTCAAAAATTGAGTTCAGTCAAAACATGTTCCATCTAAGTGATAACAAAGATATCAAAACTGAACATATAAGGAATAAAACCACTCTACAGGGCAATGGAAAACAAGAATGTTCTAAGCAACAGGATTTTTCTAGTTAATTTAGGCATGAGACTTAAAAAAGATCCATATCCTGCTAGAGATTTCTAGTCCATTCCCACTATTAAGTTGAAATAAAAAGAATAATGGATACTCTGCCTTGGGCAAATGGAATTTGTGTGTTTGACACAGAGCAACACCCACTGAGATCATGGTAAAAAAAACAAATTTTCTCTTCTCAGTTTTTGACCTGTGTTGAGAGGCATGTGTATCCAGAGAATAGAAAACAAAACAGGGACATTGCAAAACTGAATTCTGTTCCAACCTCTCACACAAATCTCCTATATGACTTTGGAGAGCCCACACCTTGTGCCTTTCATTCCCTTAAAAATATTGTGCCTGTTTTGAGAGGTTAGATAGCAGTCCTTGAGAGACAAGAGCTTTTACTGTGTGTTTGTACAGCACAAGCCCGACAATGTCAGGTCTTAAATTAAAGTCTCTAGGTACTGTGAATAAATATGAGCACATTCAGCAAAAATAAGATAAACAACAAAAGAGATTGGACATGACAGTACAATAAAACAAAGAAAATAGACTGCTTGGATTTGACACCATCTCAGTGTTAAAAGCAACATTGGGTAGAGAAATTTAGTATATTTCTGATTCTTGCTATTGACACCAAAATCAAGCTAGAGGGTAAGTTTAGGATTTTTGTAAGACAAGTTCTGCCTTGCAAAACATAATTGGATCTGTTGCAGCAATTACTCTTAAGTGGAGACTCACAACTTTCCCTTTGATAATTAGGTTGCAAGGTTTGAAAGAGATTTGAATATCAATGCACCTAATTGTCCTTTCACGCTAATGAAAGTTCCCAGTAAGGTTGATAGAGGTATGAGTGAAAGCTAAAAACTCAGTGCAGGTGAGATATGGCAGCTCCAGCAGTTAGCTATGAGCAGCTCATCTTAGACTTGCCTGGTTTATTACAATGTCCTTTCAAAAATGATGGGGAAATCACTCCTCACGGAGCACAAAAAAAATACGTGTTAGCTTTTTGAAGACAGCTGCATTGCATCAGGGAGTAAACTTAGTCTTGTTTATGTCATTGCTAGTAGATGTCTCAGATTTCCTGTGCTCTAGTTAGCAAACACTTGAAGATAAGAATCTGACCTTGGGTTTTTCTCTTGGAGAAAAGTCTGTGAAATGAACAGCAGATATGAAGAGTTTGTGGCAAGCTGTATTGCTGAAGATAAATAGTGCATCATGCTGTAAAAGAAAAATTTTCCAGAGTACTTAAGGTTTCTTGCTCATTTATAATCTCATTACACTTCAGAAGATGTATCAAAGACATGAATAACTGAATTCAGGTTATTACTTCAAGGTGAGGTAAGTCTTCTAGCCCACAAGAATTCCCAGGAAGTGTTACTCACCACTACTCAGAGTTTTAGGCATTTGCTGGGACTCTCATAAGTGAAAAATCTAAATTACTAAAGTGTGGGTGTAGATTTTTAACCACAGCAGCCTACATTGCAGCTTCTCCCAAATGGATCCCTAAAAGCTTCATTATCACCTCTCTTTTGCTCAGATTTGCAATAAGGTATTTGCAATATTTATCCTACAAAGACAGACTTTTTCAAACAATGAGCCATGCCAATAAAGACAGTATGTATAAATGTGCCTTAAAACGGGAAACAGCAAGGAGACATTTGCTTACTGATGATGCTCAAGGTCATGTCACCTATTTCCTTTACTGGAAGGATATAGATGTTGCCTGGGACTAATAGACATGTGATCCTTGAGAGATTTCATAATGAAAATGTCAGTTAGTGAAGAAGCACTTTCTGTTTACTACATTCTTTTACATTCATTTCCTCAATATACGTATTGAGGAAAGATTCAAATATTTCATAGGCACCACACATTTTTAGCTATCCCAATTACTAAGTGTATAGAATATCAGAACTGGTAAATGGTCTAGAGTACAAGTCTTATGAGGAGTGGCTGAGGGAGCTGGAATTGTTTAATCTAGTGAAAAGGAGAATCAGAGGAGATCGTACTGTTCTCTACAGCTACCTGACATTATGGCAAGATGGGTGTTGATCTCTTTTCCCAATTAACAAGTGTCAGGATGAGAGAATACGACCTCAAGATGTGTCAGGGGAGTTTGAGATTGGAAAAAATTTTAGATTACGAAAAATTTCTTCACTGAAAGAGTTATCAAGCATTGCAACACGCTGCCCAGGAAATAATTGAGTCACCATCCTTGAAGGTATTTAAAAGGCATATAGATGTCGTACTTAAAGATGTGCTTTAGTGATATTTGAACTTCAATATAAGTATCTTTTAAATAATAATGAAATAATTTTAATTCCATAAGTAAATAATCCAGACAAATAATCAACTGTAAGTACTAAAGGTAGGGGGTCTTTTTTCTCTTATCTGGTTGATGGCCCAGCTGAGAATTCTGTGAGTTCACAGTCAGTAGAGGGAAGCTGCTTTACAGAAAAAGACCTGCAGGTGCTGGTGTTCCAAGTGAAACATAAGCCAGCAATATGCCCTTGTGGCAAAGAAGACTTATCCTGGGCTACTTTAGAAGGAGCACTGCCAGCAGACTGATGGACTCTGGAGTGGTGAGGCCACAGCTGCCGTGCTGTGTCCAATTCTGTGCTTCCCAGTACAACAGAAGTATGGAGCTACTGGAAGAAAATTAAGTAGAGGCCAATGAAGATGGTTAAGAGACTGGGGAATCTCTCCTATGAGGAAAGGCTGGAAAGAGAAAGTTCAGGAAGAAACTGTGGAGAATCAATGTAAATATCTGAATCAAATATCTGAAGGGAGGATATAGAGAATATGGATCCAGGCTCTTAGTAGCATCCAGTGACAGACCAAGAGTCAATGGGCACAAACTGGAACACAGGAGGCTTTGTCTGAACATCAGGAACTTTACTGTGCATTTGCTTGAGCACTGGCACAGGTTGCCCAGAGAGGTGATAGAATCTCCATCCTTGGAGATACTCAAAAGCTGTGAGGACACTGTCCTGGGCAGACTTCTCTTGGTGTCTTTGCAGAGGGATTGGACAATGTAGAAGTCCCTTCCAACTCAACTCTTCTGTGATTTTGTGATCTGATTTTGAGTGCTCTGAATCATTCATGCTGGTGCTTGTTAATTCTTGGAACATTGGCAAAATTCTAGATAATAGAAGAAAATTTATGCTATGACAATATTAAAAACACCTATTAGAAAATATCAGTCTTGGCCAAGATACTAGAATGGCTGGCAAAGAGTTGAAAAGTGAGGAATTAAATATGATAGTGACATAACAGATAAACATTATGGGTGCAAACGGTGGATATTTTCATTAACTTAATTGTTTAATGGCATTATATTTTGGGATGCAAATACACACACTCCACTCTAAAAAAAAAAATTATGTAACAAATTGCTTTGTGACATTTTAATAATAATTAGAAAACCCAAACAATTTTGATGAAATTTAAATTACTGTTATAGAACTTTTATGTTTAAGCCAGGATACATTTATAGCATTTATAATTAATTCATTCAGGTTTTCATCCCTCAATCTGAACAAAAAAATAACACATAAAACTACTAATAAGATATACAGAGATATGAGAGATTGGAGAGCTAGATACTAATTAATAGGACAGATTACTGACAAATGTCATACCAAGTTACTGGGTAAACAGTCCATAAGTGAGGAAAAAAAGTAAACAATCAAATCAACAACCCACACTCAGCAAGAAAGTATGGGACATTTTGCTTACAAGACAGGAGACTGTATGTCATCTCTTAAGACTCTGTCCTGCACTGTATGGTCACATCAATATAAGCACACTGTGAAACTGTCCCAGACCAATAAGAAAAGAGCCCTGTAAGAGCCTGGAGCTCCAGGCTGTGTAGGTTAAAACATTACTACGTTTTGTATCAATGTTAATGCCACTGGAATCATGTGTCTAGCTCTAATAGCTAGAAGAGTGGAAGAGAAAGCACAGAAGATTTAGAAAAAATAAATCATAAGGATAACTAAGACATGGCAAATGTTTCTTACAATGGAGAACTTTCAACTGCTACCAAAAAAGGGATGAACTATCTGCTTTACATGGGGCAAAAATGTCATCATGTCTCTGAGATAACTGTATCTTTCAATCCAGTAAAGTCTAGTTGAATGCTGGAACTTGCTTAAGTACAGCATCAAATACATTTAATTAGGTTTTGTGTTTCTCTAATTCTCCAGCCCATTCTCTCAAGAAAAAAACTGCTTCTTAAGACCTCCCAGTGGCTGATGACTCACACAGCAAAAGAACTTTGTGCAGCAGAAATATAATATATGCAGATAGCTTTTTCAGTTATCTCAGAGAGCCCCTTTGGCTCATCTTACTAATTCAATGCACATATTTCAGACTGTATGCTTTGAATTACAACTTTCTTTTCCCCTTCGGAATGAAAATATTCCTAATTATACAGTGAAAGTCCTGACATTTAGTGTCTCTAAATTGTTCATAGCTTTAAACTTCAGCAACCTCTCATGAATTTGTCTCAAACTGCTACTTACCTGCATTTTTTTGTTTCTGTTTCAATTGTTGTAGCAATGCTCAGGTCGTGACTTCGGGCAGAAAATAGTCATGAGGATTTGCTGAATGCTAATAAGATGATCCCTTAGATGCTAAATTTCTTTAGTATAACAAATGTGGAAGAAGATGCAGATAATAAAAAAATGATTTTGCAGCAGAACCATGCAAGTTTATGTCTTTTGCAATGTTCTTTGAAGCATCACACATTCAAACTGTAGATGACACGACACAAGCACAGGAAGTTCTTTTGAGCAGAAAACAGTGAACAGCCCTATTAAAAATGCTACAGTAATCCAGCATTATAACTTTGAGGTTAACAAAAGAAAGAGCCACAGAGATGAAACAATTAGACAAAATCTGTGTAAAATAAGATGAATGAAGTAAATATCACACTGATTTAAAGTGGTTCAGCTAAATCCACCTAATATCAAGGGTCTCAGTAAGAATTAGATTCCTGATTTAGACTTTGGCTATATATCTGAGTAAAGCCAGAAAGAAAGGTAAAAAGTCAACAACCTATCTCAAAAGCTCAGTGTAAATTTGGTTATCATTTTAGAAAGTGAGATCTTTTAAAGCAAATTACTTAGCCTAGGAATCCTGCAACTATAACCACACAAAATGGGTAATCCAAATGCTTGAATCCATGGTCAGTAAATAAAAAGCTCTAATTCCCGACTACAACCTCTCTTGATTAATGTTCTTTAACAAAACCAGACACTGTTGTGACAGTTCCTTCAAATTCTTGCCATTTTTTCATCTCATTTGCTTCCTTCAGCATCCATCATGCGTGGCTGGGACTGACAGACAGGCTGGTGATAAATTCACAAACTTAATATGTCATCAGGGAAGTGGTTGAGTCACCGTCTCTGGAGGCATTTAAAAGATATATAGATGTGGCACATAGGGACATGGTCTAGCGGTGGACTTGGCAGGGTTAGGTTTATAGTTTCACTTAATGATCTTAAAGGTCTTTTCCAACATAAATGATTCTATCACCTTTTAAAAGTTGTACTTGTCTACCTCAATGCAAGGTGAAGTAGATGACAATGTTCTTATTGAATAATATTTTTAAATTTGCCTACCATAGACATGAGAATGTAGATTTACGTAAATTTTCAAGTTACTATAGAAAATGTATCAGTATGTATTCTTACTTAAAATATATCTGTTTGCTATCATCTTGTAAATAGAAATATGTCATTTGCGTGTGTCTCAAGCTGTGAATGCATCTAATTTCTTCCTATCACTACTGTGTATCACAGACAACTTCAAAGCTCATAAAGACCAACAAATTAATGTCAGTCCTTCATGCCAATTGTATTTGTAGGTTAACCATGAGTTTAATTTATTTTCTATACAGGTGCTAAAACACTGATTAGAAACAGTCTCTTGGTAGGGACATGTACTTTCACTCTCCATAGGATGACAGCTATTGATCTCAGAATATTGGCTTTCGTCGTATCTCCTCACCTAAAGCCATGTGTGTGGCTGGCCATGAAGCCCATTCATTCAGGCTATATCCCATGGATTGATTTCCTGACCCAGCCTCATCCTGACCCTGTCAACACCCCAAGCCTGTCTCTGACTGACTGCCTTCCCCAGACCCGAGCCTTGCCCTCATCCATGAGCTGAAGGCCCAGCCAGGCTGTCCTGGTGGAGCAGTGGGACAGGCTCTGGCTGGCCATGCCTTCCTGCCCTGCCCAACCAGCCCAGGAAGCCCCTGCAGCTCCCAGTTCCCTGGGATGCCACGGAGCAGCCAGCACACATGGCTGGAGATGGCAAAACTACCTTCCCTCAAAACCCTCTCGGTGAATCAGATCTGTGGTGGAAGTAAAAGCTAAAATCAAAGTCTGTTGTTTTTGTTTATTTTGTTTGTTTGGCTTGTACTTTTTTGTGTGACATGCAGCTGTGTGTTGTCACCCCCACTTTTTCTTCATGTCCTTAGTTGTTTGTATAGAGTCATGTAAAGGAAGATATTAATGGAGTATTCGCTCGGAGGGAAATCTTATCAGCATTAGAAAAACTCTGGAACTTGGAAACTCAGTATTTATAACTCTTATCTGCAAACCTGGGAAAAAAGTGCTGTATTATTTTACTCTAAATTGTGGTACTGCTCTAGCATGATTTACTTTAACCCTTCTATGAGATACATGGTTTTGGAAAACCAAAGAAGAAATAGAGGATTTTGCATTTTGAAATCTTTTTATGATTTTGTGATATTTAATGCTTCCCATGTAAAGGTAGAAATGGTTTTCTAAATATTGTTTGGCTGTATGGTGAACACAAGTCCCTCAGTCTGGGGAAGATAATTCAACTCTACAATCTGAAATATCTGATATCTCTAAAAATTAAATATTTTCTCTCCATATACTGTCTTGTAGAATTGTGTCAAATTCCAATAACATTTTTGAAGTGTAAGTCTGAGTAACTTTGTTGACTTCAGTCTAGAGGTCTGAAAGTTCTAGCACTTATATATTTTCATGTTTTCTACTATCATCAACATGGCAGCCTTCCCAACATTTGTATGGATGACAAAATTATATCCCCTGTTACTTCCCCCAAAAAGATATTGATCAGTTTAATAGATTTTGGCACTATGCCCAGAATTTTCTTTAATAAATAATTTTTCTACTCTCTAAAGATTTTTTGTCTTGAATTTACACAGTTTTTATAACAAGCTTCTTTGATTAAAAGCACTATTAAGTATGGTTAAGAATGAGTGGAACCAAATTTAAGCAATTCATCATTTTCAATTCCACAAGCCAATATTTGTAAGCATAGAATAGCTCTGACTGTCCCTTACTGAGATGTGGGTAATTTTTCACAGCATAATACTTGTCCAACCTGGAAAACAGCCACAGGATATGTTACAAAATTCCATTCCCTGGCATTTTTGTAGCTATCACGCTTTATGAGTGTGCAGAGGTTGTTGACTGTTCTCTGTGGAGTTCACTTCTTGCAGACTGTGAATGGAAGTTTACCCTGTGTCTCTCTAAATGACCTTGTTATACCTGCATTCTTTTCACTAATACAGACTAGGTTTTCTTTTTGCAGGTAGGTATTTCTGAACTCAAACACCAAATGGAACCACAATTTTCAGGAACGAATGTTTGCATACTCAGGTGTGTGGTCTGCAAATTCAGAGAGGGCAAACTGCTATTCTTTCATCCTTGCTGTCTTTTGTAGTGTAGCCAAGCCACAAACACCTGTTCTGTTCTGTGCCTGTGGGTATTTTCTGGTGTCAGGATTCAAACCTGAATGGTTTGAAGGGATGGACAGACTGACAGACAGATAATTATATCTGTGGTGAGTTGATTCCCACTGACCCTAAGCCCCCACCCAGTCACTTTTTAACTTCCCCCAGAGGACTGGGGGAGACAATAAAAAAAGACAGAAGTGAGATCAAAACCCACACAGGTCGAGATAAGGGCAATGTAATAAGTAAAGGAAATGGGAAAAAAAACCAAGAAAACAAACACAAAAAATACTAAAACAGAAAACAACCCAAGTAATACAAAAGCAATCACTCACCACCAGCACACCAATGCCCAGATAGTCACTGAGAAATAGTTATTTTGGAAAAATAACTACATTTTGCTGCTTAGCATGATACTGTATGGTCTAGGTCAGCTGTCCTGGGGCTGTGTCCATTCCCAACCTCTTGTTCACCTTTAGCCTTCTCCACTGGGATCACAAAGTGAGAAACAGAGAAGACTTTGGCACTTTATAAAAAATGTTCAGCAATAGCTAAAATACTGGTTTTAGTCAACCATTTAAAATACAGTACCAAATAGGCTGCTCTGAAAAAAAAATCTCCTTCCCAGAAAAACCCAGAATAGTGCTTTTCAAGAAATGAGCATGCATAGTTTTTCTCCTGAACAACCCTGAGAGCCAGATTTGTTTTAGTCTACTGTGTGTAGCTTTTTTGGCTTAATACACTGAAGATATTTCTTTGGCAAAACCAGGTGTGTTTTGGTGATAGTCTGCATAAACACAGTCTTAATATTTCTGTTTGTGAGAGTAATCAGTCAGAAAAATAAAAGAAGAATCTATAATATTAGAAAATAGAAACAAAATGGACACAGTGGTCATTAGAAGTCTTTGCTGAAAAATATTATGTGCTAGTCTCTGTCCTGTCAATCTTTCTTTTCACTGAACAACTGCCGCACAGTAGAATCACGCTCATGTAGACAGAGCTTAGCCAAGAGCAGCTGCTGCTTCCAAGAAAGTAGATGGGAAGGCTACTCTCTATTCTTGTAAATAAAACAACGACAGTGAATGGTTCATTGGCTCAGAATTCTAGCAACTTGGGCTACATTCACACTGACTAATATCTGACCAACATTCACCTCTGGCTTCTATGAGGAGTTCAATTTTCAGTTCTCAGAGGCCATGCTGTCCCACTTCAGAGAGGTGTTTTTGGAAGATGAGACAAAATTTGTCTCTTTCTGCCACTCTGAGGTAGGAGCATCTGACAAAGCTTGCTGGGCAGTGCTGAAGGAGAGTGAAGGGAAAAAGAAAGTAAATCTAAAGCAGTGTTGTTCACATAATGTACTGAAAATGACCTCTGGCACATGCTTTTCCCTGGACTGTTCCTAGGCTTTCTCTCAGAGAGTGCTAGTTGTCACAAATCAAAATTATGTCAGGAGCTACACAGTGGGAAGGATAAATTATACCTTACTCAATCTCATGTCTTAACCCAGATTGGTTTTGCACCAGAGACAAAGCCATGGGGTCTGGAAAAGACCTTTTGCAGCCCAGCACACAAATGTGCATTTCTCTTGCCATCTGAGATATCGCTTTCCCAGAGCACTACACTGTACTACAGCTGCATAGCTAATGAACCACTGGCAAGCAGCTCTTTCATCGTTAGGGATGAAGAGTTACATTGCTATTGCCAACTGGCAACTCTTATTTTAGGAATGTACCTGAAATTAATTATGGTTTTCAGATTAAGTAGCTTTCCCACTGTAGCATAAGTCAGATGCATGTAGTTTGGGCTCAGACAAAAGCCAAGAGTCTTGTCAATCAAGAATACTGTGTTGTGGATTTGGGAAACCACATGAACATCGCTGCAGAGCACTGCCAAGTTGCAGCACAGGATTGTCAGAACATCTGGCATTTATATTCTTTGATTTTGTCAGTGATGAAGCAATCATAGAGGTGCTTTTGATTGCCTTTGTTTTGTGACTTTCTTTTCTTTCCCGCCTGCTAGCAAAAGCCTATCTACAAACCATACAACTGCAAAGAAATTCAAATATGCTTTCAGCACTTAGTGCTCTTTGAGAGGTTGAAGGAAATATGGCACTTGATTCAGAAACACAAAATTTAAATATTACAAACACATTTAAATATTACAGAACTACAAGTTCACACCAAGATACCATGTCTCCAAAACTAACAAGAAATATTTAGCATGTTAAAGTTCTCTGCTGAAGGAATTTTTCACCAGTTCACATAAGGGGCCTCTCCCAAGAAACATGGAGCTAGGGTCAAGGAAAATTAAGATGCTGTGCAAGATAACATCTAGGCCATGTGGTGGTTATAATGAGCAATTGATTGCTAATGCTTGTACTGTTTATGGGTTGTGAAATGCCTTGGGACATGTTTTAATGATATGTTACTGGGTACTGAAATGCCTGTTACACTTATTTTAGACTCCTGGTGTGAAAGGACTGCCAATCTGCAAGGGTTACAGTATGCTAAATTGATTTTATAGATTGTGTTGGTAAAGGTCAATTCATTTAGCAAATAAAATATCATTTAATTTTATCTTCAACCTTGCTTATTAGAGGCACAGTGTGCCTTTTAATTGGTTCATGTAAATTGTGTGAGCTTTTGTGTGTGTCTGCACATTTTAATAAAAACTTTGCAGATCAGGGGCTTCCTCTTTCTTGCATTTCAAGCACTGAGAACATGTGCCTGAACATGGTAACTTAGGAAAATCTTGATGACATATAAATGTACTTCATCCACTAAACAAGCTTCAACTTGTAACTCAAAAATTAATGTGAAGGCATCTTTGGTAGAAAGAGAGAAGGATTTCCTGGTAGATCAGTAATGAATTCAGTGGAAGGGGAAATTTTGTGTTTTGCCAGGTGTGTTTGGCTTAATTATTCTGCATCTCTATCCCAACACTGTATTTCCAGCACTGCCCACCCCAAGGTGGTCACTCCCCATGGTAAGAGAAACTGGAAAAAACACAATACAAGCACTAAATGTACTGCTACTTTATAAATGTAGCAGCAGCCTTAATGCACCGTAGGCCAGTTGGGAATAGTTGCTGAAGATCAGATGCTGGGAGCTGTCAATCACATCTTCAAATTGCACAAATAGGAGGCTTTGTTGGACTGCAGGCTAATGTCTTTTGTCTTTCATGATTGTTCATTTGGCTCTGTTACCCAAACCTATGAAAGCCCAGCTTAGTGAGATTGCATTATGAAGACGGATTGTTTTGTTATTGAAGCCAAAATTATGGTGCTTGGCCTATTCTCTTCTGTTCACCAGAGACAAAGTATCCCTTTCTGAGCAATTATCTGCATAGGAACACAGCCTTAGCTTTCTATAATGGGTATTACCTGGACACCAGAAATCAGCAGGTCCTTGCTGGTACTCTGTAGGAAAAAAATGGGGCTTTAATGCTGAATAAGGCTTTCTAAAATGGCATCCATCTTCCAGTAAAAGAGGGACAAAGTAGTCAGAAGACACAGAACCAAGAATCTGTAGGGATAATAAGGACTGGAGTTGTCTGTCCTTGAGGCAGTCACTTTCATCTTCTTGACTGTCTTATTGCAAGCTGAATGTGTGCAGAAGTGAAAGTAAGAGACTGGCATGTACTTCAGCCTTGTGGAAAAAGCCTCAGTACAGAGCCTGAAACATCATTGCTACATTATTGACATAATTTAAGTGAAAACCAGGCTGCTCCCGTGAGAAGTGACTTTGAGGAGAAAAATCACCTCATACAATTTTACAGATAAATTCTGCAGAGGGATAACTATAGTGGCTCCCAGGTTTTTGGTCTCCTTAGCTTGAATAGGTGAAGAAATGCATGCAGTAAATTTATTGTTTTCAAAGAGAAGAACACTAATCCCTTTGATATGCAAATGTTCATTGTTCTCTTTGTGTTAAAGAATTTTAATTCCCTTCTGATTTGGTGAATGTTATTTAATCCACAGTTCCATGAAATACAGTTGGAATCAATTCACTTTACTTAAAAGCAGGGCATGTCTCCATCCCGCACCCAGTCTAATATCAGGAGCCAACTCTGTATAGGAAGAGCATCAGACCCCTAATTTTCATTTGTGAGATTAACTTGTTGGTTTGGGACCAAGGAAAGGTAAAATTTCAATAGGGTTGCACCACTACAAAACTACTGTGAGGAAGAGCAAGAGTACAATTATGCTCTGTGTCTCACACTGTTGGGAGGACCTCGACTCAGAGTTGATCCTCAGTTGCTGTGCCTCCGTTTGTGTTTTGCAACTGTTTAATATCCCACAGACAGAAAGGGGATGACTAATTCAAGAACCTTCTTTTATTAATGACCTCAGTATTTAATCAGCAGATGTTTACTTCACCCACCTGTCAGCTATTTAAAGATACTCCTCTTGCTTTTCTTTGAAGTTCCTTGTTTATTCCTCATTGTGTGTGACAAGTTTAGATATACTATGCTAATTTAGTTTGTTTTTTTTTTTTCCAAGTCTATGGCATGAGAACAGATCTGAAAGTTACTTTTCATCGTATTTTTATATTCTCATAGCTGAGAGATAATCAGCCAGATTCTTCCAGAAGCTCTGGAGCTTGTAGTACTGTCAGCAGAAAGAAGACAAGCACGGTTATGTCCCAGAGCATTCAGAGTCTGCAAATGGGTTATACCATGACAGTCTGTAAAGAGATGCTGCAGGAGGCAGCCTGACAATCCCTCCACTGTGCTCTCCTGATGTGAATTGCCTTGTTAGAGGCTTGAAACATGGCCACGATATCACCAAGCAGCACTGCACATATACCAAGACATCCTAATAAAGCTTACGTTAAAGTGTCCCTAGGGGCATGAGAGCCTTCAGCTGATGGTTTAACTGCATTTATTTGGTGAGGAGTAATGAATTATTGCTGCTATGAAACATGAATATTTTATTGGTGGTGATATTTGTTAAAAACAAGTGTTTGGAAGATTCAGGTAGTAAGGAGAGAGTTAATGCCAGGCTTTACAGTGTTGAAACACAAATCAGGTATTTCTTGATGTAAATGATAGAACACCACTAACTTTCCCCAGAGGAATGAATCTTACTGACAGTATGACTCTTCTGGGGTATTCATTATGCTCTGGGATGAGAATATATCGGTTTTGTGTTTTAAAATCTGGTTATCTGAAAGCCAGGTATTTTGCTTGGTGTAACAAATTACCCATTATGCAGATCACAGGCAGATTTTAATAATGCTGACATCTGGAGTACGTTAATTAGACATATATCAACAGTACCCTTATATCAGAATCACAACATTTGTTTAATTTTAACTTGCATAGCAGTGGAATACGCTTCAAAACAGAAATAATTTTAAATTTTATAAGAATGCATTCAAGCATTAACTTTCAGGGTATCAGTCATTATCTGTGATTAATGACCAACTTGTAATAAACAGCTCAAAGTAAAGACAAAATTAATATTGCAGCCAAACAGCAGCAGATAAATTTGCCTGAGCAGCTGTATTTCTAAATCAACTGTCACCTAAAATGTCACATAATCCATGTGATATTATGAAGTAGATGTTTTGCTCAAAAGAGGTTCAAGTGATAAGTATGCTCCATTGTTAAACTGGAACTGGCCTTCTGAGGATTTCTTTCTTATATTGACATGTAGGTGGTCTGCTAGTGGACCTGTGCTGAAGTTTTTTCTCTCTAGATGACAGCTCAGACACTGGGCATTCCTCAAAGGCAAAAAAGATCCTCATTGCTTATATGACAGTTTACATGGGATAAGCATGTTGATACAGAATATTAGCATGGGGCTTTTTCCTAAGTAACAGGGAACAGGAAAACATATTTCACATGATTTCACAGTTATAGTTTCCCCAGGAATTGGACTAGGGAAAAAGTAGTGGATGCAACTGAAGAACATTTATGATTCTAAAACCCTGCATTGGCCATTATTTCACTTTCTTCCTTGTCTAAACTTCAGCTAACATATTTGAATTCATTTTGTTGGAAACAAATTTTTTTAGGTACAAAAGGAAATATTTTTGGTGATTTGACTGATACTAAGATTTTAGAAAACCATCGTAAAATCCTAAGAAATGTAGGTTTGTTCCCAGGGCTCCTAATTTATACAGATGCAACCATCAAGGAATAAACATAATAAAATACAGTAGACTCATGTGATGGGACACTTATTAAGCTGGGCTTCTGCCTAGAAATGAGTTACAGCAGCACCTTGTTACAAGCTACTGCCCAAGCCACACAGAGCTTCTGTGAGTTGCAGATAGCAAAGAGAATGAGCAAAAGTGTTGCATCAAGCAAGTCTGGCATCAGAATAAGCCATCTTTTCCTCTCTGTTTGAACCTTCTTGGAGGCATTTGGGTCACAGCTTCGGGACAGAGATAGCAAAAGTTTTCCTCATATAAAATAGTCCATACCAGTCCAATCATTTCATGGATCGCAAATTAAATAAGGAATGTTGTCAACAAAGCCTACACTGTAGAATGACACAGTGTGTGAAAGATAGTGCTGTGGCTGTGTTACCTGAAACAGGAATGTCCATACCAGTGAAGTGCTTCCTCACAGATTGTTAAACTCTGCCTGCTACTGTAGCACAAAGTTAATTTGCATGGCTTGAACTAGCAATCAATATTTTTTCCATTAACTTTGCAGTAATGAAAGATGAAATGTTTTCCTCATATAAAATAGTCCATACCAGTCCAATCATTTCATGGATCGCAAATTAAATAAGGAATGTTGTCAACAAAGCCTACACTGTAGAATGACACAGTGTGTGAAAGATAGTGCTGTGGCTGTGTTACCTGAAACAGGAATGCCCATACCAGTGAAGTGCTTCCTCACGGGTTGTTAAACTCTGCCTGTTACTGTAGCACAAAGTTAATTTGCATGGCTTGAACTAGCAATCAATTTTTTTTTCCATTTACTTTGCAGTAATGAAAGATACTGGAGTGAAATTATTGATATATTTGATAGCTAATTCCAAACTAATAGTTTTGGAAAGGATTTTGGTTGACATGATTTATCACCTATGAGGAAGGTTTAAGTTGCCTGTATTTTAAGTTGCCTATAGAAGCTAAAGAAGCCTGTAACCTTTAGTGCACAGAATCTTTCTTCACTGTGATTCTCATCTGTCTGGGTCTTCTTATTATCTTCTATGATTTTTCTTTAATGATAAGGGCGTCAATTTTTATTATTTCACCAGAGTGAAAATATCTATTATCAATAACTAATCAGAGCAAAATCATAAGTATGTCATTTCTCAAACTCCTGAAAAGGGATCAGATTAGTGTCTCTTAGAAGGGAGCTAAGATCTGATCCTAAATTCCTTGACCAACTCTTCCACTGGCTTCAGAGGAATTTTGAGGAATATAAGAAAAATGGGTGAACAGTCCTGAAAAGACTGATTATCTCCATGTTGTCAGGGTTCCTTGTAGGCTACTCACAAATGACTTTTCTTTCTGGCTGATTTTGTCCCGCTGAACAAAACAAGAAGTCTCATTTTTCTAAGACATACATGTTCTTCATCCCATGTAGGAGCAGCCTGTAAAACACAAACCCAAATCTTGACTCCTTCCCATGGTCAGATAAGATGAAAAGCAAGATTCGTCTTTGGCTTTTCCTTCCAGAGGACAAAGGATAAACTCTCCACTGATCCAAAAAAGGAATATTGACACACGCCTCTGTTTACCACAATCTGTACCATGTGGTCACCTCCATCTGTTTTCCTTTTCTTATGAGTATATAAAATGAGAGAATCACCCTCAGGAAGATTAAGTCCATCTTTAAAAAATCTCTGGTAAAAAGACACTACCAGTGATGGCTATCCCTACAGCTTTTCCCTGCTTCAAGAACTGGGACAGTCCTTTTAGTTCCTAGCCAAAGATCACAGCAGAATTGTTAGCTAATTCCTGAAGGTTAAAAATTCAAGACTATCCCAGACTTGGTAAAATCAAGTCATATTTCAGAATTAAGGTAAGAATTAATCCAACTGCAGAGATGAGCCTCTAATTTTAAAACTTCACCAACTGTAAAGGTCTTTTACCAAAATCAATTTCTGTAATGTGAAAGGAAAAGAACAGTTGTTGAATTAATAACCTTTTTTCCCTGGATTTTATCTGAATCTGAATTTCCACTTAATATATGCTATTATAAAGGTCCAGTACCACATATCAGGACAAAAATGCATAATACATACAGAATAAAAGTAATTGGGAGGGATGGAAAGCCACTTAATTTGTCTAAGATCAAGACCAGTTTCACTGCACAGTAGAATTCAAAATTAACCTGGTGTGCTGAGTCTCCCATTATTTTCCTGCTTCAGTACAGAACAGCTTTACCAAGAACAAAAATTATTTCTATACTTCTGTAAGCTTCTCAACACGCCTGGCTTTTTCCAGTGAGATGAGAAGTTAGGGTAAATTGAGTGCTTATGCTATTAATAAAAGAAATGCAACACCTACTCCATAGATAGACTTCAATTCTGTGTTTTTAATATATATTAGCATTCTGCCTTCAATTCAGACCTTGAAATTACTTCTGATAATCAAAGTTCCTAGCAGTTTGAAATCCCCAAACAAAGCTCTTTCTCAGTATACAAATACCAGACTCATGTGGTAAACAACAGCAGAAAACAGGTAAAAGGCAAGATAGCCATGAGCAAAAGAGAACATGTAAGGTAACCTCTGCATGTGTCTTCCTCAAGAAGGCATAAAAATCCTGGAAAAGAAAGTGAATGCACTGAAAACTGTTGAAAAAGGAGGTGCTTCCCACAAATGAGAAAACAAATATCTGAAGCATGTTTCTAGTCACAGTGCATTGCAGAAATTCTTGTGCAAGTTACCCATTTCTCTAAGCTGCAGTGAGTTTCTCAGCCAGAAAATGGTTTAGTCATAAAGAATGGCAGAAGGGACAGGGCATGGGGAAATGGCAGTAGTTAGGAATATGAGGCAGCTATTCATAGCTTAAAATAAAGACAATAAATATACAGCACAACACACAAAAGAGTGTTCTGGGCTCTGATTCATTGCCTTTTTTCAAATTTCAGGAAAAGACATCTAAAATAAAATTTGAAAGTACCTTACTGAGATATTGGAGGAAGTCTACTCCTCTCTACCTGCAAACTAAAATCCTTGTTATCTGTTCTGCACAGACCACTTTTTTAGTCATTTAAGAGTAGTGTTCCTAAGGTACATTTCACGTTCTTTTAAATATGAGGTCCTAGATAACAAAAGCTTATTCAAAGAGGCACTAAACTGTACAGTCTGGCCTGACCTTCGTCTGCTTCAAGCACAAAACAGATAAAAACATACAGATGGTAGTCAGACACATATCTTGATGTTTTTCTCTCCCTATCCCTGCCTTGAATACCAGTACATAAACATCAATATCTGTATCTAATGTAACTCTATTATGCACAGAGAAAGAATCTAAGAAAAAGCATCCACACAACTCTAATTTTATATGTCATACGTGGAATTTGTACACACTAGCAAGCGTACACACACACATGCACACACAGAGCAATTAAGTTTGTAATTACTAGCTGATTCTCACCTATAACTTGCTGTTTGTCCATGCATTTGCTCTAACTATGAGCTGAAACTTTAGACCAATATGCCATCTAGTGACAATGCAGGTAATCCTGAAAACCAAACTCAGATTCTACCATTTTATCTGAACTAGAAATCATTGCTTTCTGTCACAGGAGCCCAATTCTCCTTGGAAGAAATTTGTGTTTTCTAGATTTTACTTGGACTCTGTAGTCATGAATTCCATACAAACTTGTTTGTTTTGAAACAATGTTTAGCCTGCAACAGAAAACTCTGTAACTCCTATTTACAGCTTTTCAAGTTCTGTAAAATACCCACATCCTTTGAAAATCCTGCTTTATAGCCATCCATGAATCTCACAGGTATTCATGAGGGTAAGTCAGATGTGCAGGATGAAGGTTGCATTCTTGCAGCCCAGAAAGCCAACCACACCCTGGGTTGCATCCAAAGCAGTGTGGCCAGCAGGTCAAGGAAGAGGATTCTGCCACTCTGCTCTGGTGATATCCAGCCTGGAGTGCTACACCCATCTCTGGGGTTTTCAGCACAGGGAGGACATGGAACTGATGGAGCAGTCCAGAGGAGCACCAGCAAAACGATTAGAGAGATGGAGCACCTCTTATATGAGGAAAGGCTGAGAGAATTGGTATTTTCCAGCCTAGAGAAAAGAAGGCTCCAGAGAGACCTTACTGCAGCCTATCAGTACCTAAAGGGGTCCAAAAGGAGAATAGGAAAGAGACTTTTGCATTGGCATGTAGTGACAGGAGAGTGGTCTTAAGATGAAGGAGGGTAAATTTAAATTAGGTATTAGGAAGAAATTCTTCAGTATGAGAGAGGTGAAGCACTGGAACAGGTGGCCCAAAGAAGTTATGCATGTTCCATCCCTGGAAGTGTTCAAGGTCAGGCTGGATGGGGCTTTGAGCAAGCAAGCTTGGTGGACGCTGTCCCTGGGGTCCCATGGCAGAAGTATTGGAACAAGATGATCCCTAAGGTCCCTTCCAGCCTTAGTCATTCTATGATTCTGTGACTTTATGATTTTATATTAGTCCTTTCCTTCTCTTCTCCTTTTCCTGTCTGCACTTAGAACATCTTGATTAGTTTATAATGGTGTTCATTTATATTTGAAAATGTCCAATTGCCAGGAAATCGGTGCAGGGAAAGCAGATGATGAAAGAGAGATTAACATTTTATTCTGAAAAATGCTCTTAATTTAAATATTAGCAAGAGGTGATCATTCAGCAGAGTAATACCATCATCTGCACTGAAACCTTATCTGAAGGCCAGTGAAAAGATACCAGGAAGCTGACAGAAGTTCATGAGTTTAATTTAGCTTTTTTTTTTATTATTATTACTTGCATGGGCCTTTGTTTTAAACAAAATATTGATCAACATAGTTTTATATGGGTTCTGTTTATGTTAAATACATGTCAACATATATATGTATACACATCCATGTAACGTGTGTGTGTGTGTTTGTGTTTAAAAATAGATATCTGTCAAATTAATGTCTAAATAAAGATGAAGGACTCACACGAATTCTTGACTGGATGTTTCTAGTGGTAAATGCAAGAGAGAGAGGCAGATCATACCAGTACCAGGTAAGTATCATCAAGTATCTACACGACAGCTCATGTAGATCAGAACTGGGATGATACCACACTGAACAGTCTATCAACAGAGGAACTGACTAAAAGTCACTTAAGCATGGATAAAGGTCAAGAAAAGAAATCAGTTGTTCTCAATCATAAGAGTATAATCACTATTCAAACTTTTTGAAATTGAAGTTTTTCACTCAGCTGCTACTAAAGAAGAACACGATCAGAAGGGCTGATCCAAGCTGGAAAGTACTTGAGAAACTCAAAAAAGAAACAATTAATTAGAGAAACAACAGAAAAACAATTACCATTCTGCGCTGGTAATAGAAATGTCCACTATCGCAGAAATGAAGCTGTCTTTCTAGGTGTTGTTTTGCCTAAAGAATAAATTCTTTAGGCAATTTAGGCAAAATCTCAGGTAATATCAAAATCATGATCTAAAGCAAAGATGTATAAAGAAGTGATCATTGTCATTGTTTCTACTGCCACAAAGGCAAATTGTTTCTACTGTCACTTTGAAGTGACCAGTGACTTTTTTTACCTCTAACTTTGGCATCCAAAGACTCGACTTTACAGGATGAGCTTAGCTTTGTCATTTTTTGAAAATTTCACCATAGATCTACATAGCATTTTGGTTTTGTTATTCGGGGTTTTTTTTGGTTTTTTGGATTTTTTTTTGTTAGAGGGCAACATACTAATCAACTCTATTTAATACACCAGTTTTTGCAACAATCCAATTTTTGAATACACAAAAATCACATCTTTTAAAGCACATTATCCTTTTAGTCATGTGTCCAGTACAACCAGCAAGAGAACTTGCAAATCCACAAGTAATTCTAAAACAAAAATAAACTGTAGCCTTTAAAAATGAACCTGATGAATTGATGTGTATCTAAGAAAAACATCGTGGGCCAGAGCAGCTGGGTTTGTCTGCTGTCTTTTGCTGTCATTTCTCAGTTGATACCATCAAACTTGAAAAAACCCAAGGAGCAGAGTTCTGTTTGGGGTGACAAGTGATACCAGTTCCAAGCCTGCAGTTAAAAAAGCAGTAGCTCAGAAGCAAAACTGCTCTCTCACAAGCTTTCTTGAGTATAACATCCATAAAAGAATAAATACTGTTTCATCTTCTGAGCTGAAGTTTCTAGGTGGAGGATGTTTAGCAGTGAAGACACAGAAGTATATTTATAGTCTATAGGGGCCCAGTTTTCTCTTCCAAGCAAGACTTGGAGCACTGTATTGACTCAGTCTCTAGTCCAAATACTTCAGACTACATATTTCAGTCAAAGAATGCAGAGCTTTACAGACAGGCCCACAGAAATTCACTTACTCCAGAGCCATGGCAGAAAAACAGGTAGAAATGGTCATGGTAGCACACTCTTTAACAAATATGTGTCATACCATGATTTCTTGTAGGGCTGTGAAAGTCCAGATCAGCATGAAATCCTCTCTTCCTGCTCTGGGACAGTCTAGGACAGCCAGCCAGGGTTCATGGTCTCAGCCAGGTCTTTTGCTGGGACTCAGACACAATGATGGATCAACGTCCTCCTCTCATCTACTTCACCTCATCTCAAGGTGTAATAGGATGGGACTGAGTGATAACAGCAAGTTATTAACCCTGACATGAGCAACATGCAGGTGGAAATACCTCATCATAGTTGGTATCTCTCCTGGAAAGGAATTCGACCTGTGAAAATGGTCAGCTGCAGAGGAATTTCAGACATCACTGCAGCAAGAAGCAGATATAACAGTGAAAAGCTTTGCAACCTGCCATGCATTTTTATGCAGATAGACAATAGAGAAGGTCAGATTTGCATCAATTATTTCTGTTTCCCTTTGGGAAACACCTTTTTCAATAGCATAGGTTCAGGTAGGAACATTATGTTACTATAATTGTAACATTTGCATTCCCATAAAGCTGTGGCTTGATTTGTAGTCCTTAAGTTTACAATGCACCACAAACTGAAGTAATGCACTCCAAGAAGTGTCCCAAGACACCAAGGGCATCCTGGATCAGACTGCAGGAGGTTAGTCAGATCCCACTCAGGTTCTCTCCCATGATTTCTCTTACCCAAACCTATGAACCTACAACTGCTGTAGAGAAGGATGAGCAGACACCCCAGTGAGATCAGCTAGAGTCCAATGAAAACATTTGGAGTTATTTGTATTTCTGATGGACTTGGGGTAGCTTCCTAATGGCAGGAAAAGATAATAATAATGGCGAGAGTGAGTCAGAGCAAGTGCATTAGTAAGGAAGAGGAAACATCATGGAGGACCCTACATCCACTAAATCACACAGGATTTGAGAATCCCTGAAGAAGACAACACTGGAGTTTTAGAGCATGTGCTACATGAACAGCAGCTTCAATGTCTTTTAAATCCCATTTTAAGACCCATTTTTAAGAATTTTGATGCCTATTTGAGTCAAGCAAGGCAATTTTGCAGTTTTTAAAAGTGCAGAACTATCCAGCTGCCAATTACAAAACCAGGCTGAGTCACTGCATCAGGTTTGGTATTTATAAATAATTCTGCATGGATGTATATAGGACAAAGCACAGTTCAGCCATCTGCCACACAGCTGGATGGCTTGTGTCATACACTGACTGATTGGCAAGCTGACAGGTGTAGCGTTTGTTAAAGAAAGAAGGAGCACAAAGGAGAGATGGGGAGACGAGAAGAAACATCAGTGTGAGGGCATAAAATCTCCACAGTCTTTCCTAGTTTGTTTTCTTTTCTATTTTCTTCAACAATGTGAGATTTCAGCACCTCCCAGATGTTCACTCAGCAGCAGAGCTAGTGTATTTGATGTGTGCAAGATTGGTGTGCTGGCTTTTTTTGAGCTCTTTGGTGAGAAGAAATAGCCTGTACTGAAGAGTGGAGGGGACAGGGACAGAGCGGACATTGTAGCTAAAATGAGGGCTGGCTCCTTCATTTTAGCTACAATGAGTGTTTAAGTTCTGGACATGTTTGTGTTGCAAGATAAGTGAGTATAGAAATCCTTCCATCAATGTACATGTATTAATGTATCTTGTCTATCTGTGTAGTCTTTCCCAAGACAATAGCATCACAGTTTATTACCTGGTGATATGTGGAGGGTGAGCAGAAGAGTGACTTATTTGGAACTGAGGCAGAGAACTTTCTAGAAGAAATAGCTACTGAACATTAGTAATAGGTGGCATAGGAACAGGAAACCTGAACATCTGTACTTCTTTTCTAAGGTTTTCCCTCTTGCTGGGCTGGGAATGATGGAGAAGCATGAGAAGCAAAGTATCTGTGCCAGGAATCCCAATAACCATTGTCAGAGTCCATCTATGGCAAATAGCCAGGATAACCTTACAAATGTTTAGAAAAGCCTCAGTGTGGATGTGGGCTGACACAGGTAACATTTTGGCTTGAGAGAGCATAGTGCAGGCACTCATTCTACACTAATTGATTTGATTTTCATCAGTTCTTATTACCTGTATGCCTGGTAATGGAGTGAGTGTCAGTGAAGGGTAAACAGCTAAATGCAGCACTGTGAACCCTTGGTTTAAGTACTAGAAGGTAAATCAATATAATACAAATCTTCCTAATCACTTTGCACTTAAGCTTTGAGCCACAGCATAGTCTCCAGAGATGCACAGGAGTTAAAGGGAAAACAAAAAAATGAAGCAAGAAAATTGGAAAATTCCAAGTTCTTTGGATCTGAAACAACTAAAATGGTGATTTCATATCATAGTTGAAATAATGATTTTAGACATGATTTCACACATTTTCTCTTAACCACATATGCCATAATTCAAATGCCTATGGAATAAAAATCTAAAGCTTTAAATCACCAAAGTGTGCTCAGCAGAAATGTGGTAAATGCATTTATTCTCCAGATGTCAGTCATGTGTGAAATGAGTTTGATATGTTCAATTTCTTTTCACAGCTAACAGAAGTCTTAGCTCCTTCCTTAGTACCAAAGATACATATGTATATATGGCTTGCAATCCCATCTCACATTCCAAATGATCATCAAAGCTCACTGGCATAGGTGCAGGGAATCGCTTACTAGAAGATTCTTGCAAAATATTACCTAGCTGTTGCAAGATTTTCACTATGAATCCCTCCTATTATTGAAAAAAGTTCATAAAGATAAAGCAAATAGCTATATACAGCATAAAAAAGAAACAGGATGAAAGATGAGAGTGGTTTGAGAGAGGTTCCCCATTCCTTAAGACATCAATCCTTATTTTCACAAACTGAAGAAACTAGCAGAAATTCAGTGTATATGGGAAGTAGGATTAAATACAAAACAAAGTAATGTTTTGTCAATTCACCTTGCATGCACAACTTTTGCAGCCAAACACCAGTTATTTTTTAAGTCAGCCATTTACACAGTCTCCCTCAGCATTAATTGCCTGTGTCTGAACTGCTGTATTTTGTTGTGCAGTTGAGACAGGAGAGTTGAAATTTAGCAGGGGTTACTGCATATTGCACTACAAATCAGGAGGTGGTTTTAATGTCACTTGAGAAAAGCCATGCTGTAGTTTGAACTTTAATTTGATACCATTAACTGTACACCATGGTAATTCTGAAATACTAAGGGCTGTTTCTCATGGCCTCAAGCTTTACTCCCTAATGACCAAAGGACACTTTAGACTCTGTGCCATTCCTCAGATGTGCATGGGAAATGTAAATGTTACAAAGGCAGATCGAATCCTTCAGTTGTGAGATGGAAAATGTCTAAAGAGTTATAATGAAAAAACCCCACAGCTTTCTTACAAACCACTTTAATCACATTCTTTTCTCCAAGTTCAGGAAAATGTTATGAGACACATGAGACAATGAGAAAGGTACCCTGTAGGGGATGACAGCACAGCACTCAAAACCAGATGTGGAACTTCATTGTGTCACACTGTTCTGAAGTGTAAATGTGAATAGCAGAAATCAAAGGCCACTACTATCAAGATTATAACATTAAGTGGCAAATAAGAGAAAGAGGTAACTGTCTTGGTTTCATTTCTCAAGGGCAAGGGGTTCCCTTCAAGGTGAAGAAAAGCCAGACTAGGAGACTGACCCAGTATCCTCTTCTTCTCATATAAAATGGCATCTCTCATTCTCAGACCATTAGACCAGATAGTCCTGCTGACTGGCCACCACATACCTAGGACCATCTATATAAGTTGCTTTGTGAAAGAAAAACCAGGATCTTCACTTCAAAATAAAATGGTGGAGGCAGAGACAAAAAACCAATAGTAAATGCTGGTGCTTCTTTCAGTGTTAGTGCTTTCTTTTCAGATGTTGTTGCTTCACATGTTTTCCCTTCTCATTTTATGGACAATAAGTATCCTGCCTGCAGCAGACTTCTATCAAGACTTTCCAGTTCAAATTTCCCCTCCTCCACCTCTCCGGAGTGCACAAAAGCATGGCAACCTGCAGCACCAGGAGTTTTGTTATGTGACCTGGTTCGTGCTGGCCAGCCTTCCTCCTGCCCATGGCAAGACCTGACCTTTGCTACAGCTATTCCTCCCTGAGTGAGCCAGACTTGCTTTAGCTCTCACTAGCTGGTTGTTTACAGGAGCTGGCTGCCCACAGATGCACTGAAACTAAAAAGAGTTTGTTGCTCAGCCCTTGTAAGCATCTGGCAGTTGCAACATCAATAACATCATTATTTAAGCAGTTGATGCACAATCTCTTGCTGTGTTTCACTCCTGAGATTACATAGCACAAACCAGTTATCTATAGCAGTTTATTAAAGCTATCTCAAGCTTATTTAAATTAATTCTGCTTGGTCATTCCTTGTCCAATAGCTATTGTTCATCACTGGTTACATAACTCAAACTCTGGGAAGCAGTCAAATAAGATAATTTATAATTTTTGAAAGCTCAGTTACAGGTCATTGATTTGCTTTTTGATGTAAATAATTATACATGTTACTGAGAGCATGAAAAATCTGGAAGCCACAATAAGTACCAAATGCATTTGGCAGAAAAGGCTTAGCTTCCCAACACAAGCATTTAGCTGCACTGCTCAGCTGATATGTGATTTCGCCTGGAAAACACAGAGAATTAGGGAATAAGTACAGGCATAAACACATCAAGCTGAAATACTGCTTTTGCTTCTTGTGTGTTTGTCCATGGGATGGTGTTTCTCTGACTGTACAAATGTAATGGATGCTGTGAGAGAGGAAATGGTTTGAGAAGCAGAAATACTTATCCTGAGGAGTTTTGTTGTGGAATTTCTTAAAAGTGACTGACTGGAGAAGCTGCCAACAACCAGAGAGTCAGGGAGAAAAAGGGATATTAAATTGCAAGAAAGCACAGAGCCTGAGCTGCTGGCAAATATATCACACAGAGATAACCCACAAACAGATGAAATGTGTCAAATAAGTGAGGCTCATGGTGGTCAAATCCATAACAAGATTTGCTCACACAGCAGATGACAAAAGGAAAAACCCTGAATGCTCATAATTGTTCTCAGACTCACAACAGAACAGTAAAAAATTAGACTTTTTTTTGTCATGTCAAGTGATAGAAGATACAGAAGGGGGTGTCTAATGAACATGACACTCCAATGGCCTTTCCTGACCTTCTTCAGGAGTTCTCACACTGTGTGGCTTCTGTTCTGTTTCTCTGTGAATGCAATCAAGACCAGTGGGTTGTTCAACCTCTTGAGATGTCTCTGTCATTTGTGTATTTAATGTGTATTTAGGAACAAAAAATAGTTCAATTCATTCATTTTTACTTTAAATGTAGAGGCCAGCCTGGCAAGTACACTCTGAGCTGTCATCATTTGACTGAAATTTGAGAGGCAGTGAACTTAGAGGATTCATTGTACAGGATACAAGAATTCTTTACTTGTTAAACAATTCCAACATGTTTATTCTTGACAAGAGGAGCTACTTTTCTGATGCCCCAGAAAAACTCAGGCATCACCACGGAGTTGTCAGATGCATCCAGGATTTGAGGACTGCAGAATTAAGTTAAACCCACCCCTAGTCTGTGGATACGAATGGATTTATCTTGGACTATGCTATTAGAAAAAACAGATGGAAATACATGATCCTGCTTTGTTCTTCAGAAAGCTGTTTGATAGTAAAACAAAAATAAAATACTAATCTGTGTTAGTCTAAGATATGTTTTTAAACAACATAAAGAAAAACAGCCAAGAAAAGTTCTCATGAACCTTTTAAGACAGATTTTCTTTTAGTCATGAGTTCCTCCCGTTATAAAATACAAGAATTACTAATTGTGGTAGACCTAGGTAAAAATATATTAGTCTGAGAAAGATAGAAATTCAGCTATCAGTGAAAATCTAGTCAAACTCTTTTAAGTTCATTGTAATAAAGATAGGAAAATTTTCTGGCGTACCTTGCAATGCAGCACTTCACTGTGCACTCACCCTTCATCTGTTGTGCTTTGGCATAAGAGAGCAGCTGCTTGATATTCCTTCCCATCTGCCTCTTGAAAGTATCTCCTCTACAGAGAAACTCTGTCCACACCTGAACTAGCTCCTGGTACTGTGCTCCACACACCCAGCACATTGCTGTCCTCCTCTACTGCCTTTAGGGGTAATGTTGTGTACTCAGTGTGTGCTCACCTCTTTGCAAAATTATTAAGAGTGTTTGGAACTAAAGCAGAGTGCAGAGCATGGGCAGACATGTCTCTGCTCATGGCAGGGGTTTTGGAATTTGGAAATCCTCTGATAAGCACATGGATCTCCCTAGAGGGATGGACACTGTGATGAGACTGTGAGAGCACTGAAAGGACCATAAAGTTGTTTTTGAACAGGTCTCAATATGCTGAAAATCCTTTCAGTACAGTGATATTCAGAGCTGGAATGACATGGTTAACCAGGCATGACCCACAGTTTTTTGAATAATCCTGTGAAGGATAGAGACCAATCAATCTAATCCAGTTTTGTGTAGGCAGTGGAAAAGTTTTTCTTTGCTCAGTTGTAGTGTTAATATTAGGGATTCAATAGCCAGATTCTCAGCTTTATTTTGACTTGAATTCTCTGCAAAGCACAGGATCTTTCTATAATCCCATTTTCTGGTGGAAATAATAGAAGATTCTACTTATTTCCTCTGTGTTTAATCCTGCTGGCCAGACCAAGGGCAGCCAAAACCACAAGGAAGTGATGAGAAACTATCAATCATGCAAGCAGTTCCAGAAACATGTCACTGTTGAGGTGGTCCCACTGGCTTTTAGTGTAACACTGCAGTGGTGGTGGCTCTCCAAATCTCTTCACATCTGTTATCTTCACAAACTCAGCTGGAGAATGAGGACAGTAGAGGGAGCTACTATAGGAGCTTTAGTCCCTAAAAATGCTACAGCATGCTTGTTATGTCACTAAGTGAGCAGGCAATTTTCAATCTGCATTTGTAATAGTTTGTACAGAAGTCTTTCCATGTGGTAAAAGTTGGAAACTGTTCATTCATACGTCACCCAATTTTCTTCTGAATATCTGTCAGCAGGCCACAATAAAAGGTACTCACAAAAAATAAGCAATGGTCAAAGTTATTATCTTTGTTATACATGTGTAAGTCACGTGCTGACATGGAAGGGATAAAAATATTCCAGTTATCCAGGTTCTCAGAAAGTCAAAGACAGATTCAGATATAGAAATGACAATCTAATAAATGTTTAAGTTTAGCCAGAATGATTCAAGTTATAGTTCTGACATAAAAATTTCACTTAAAAAACAAATTAAAAAAAAATTGAGAAACTTTGAAATGCAGAAGGATTTTAAATTTGGGGAATAAATTTATTTTTGCCTGGACTACATATAAAAGGCAATCTTCAGAAAGGCAATATTTCTGAAGATTAATGGAAGGTATCTTTCCATTAATTTTTCTCTAATTACTTCCCATAATTACATTCTGACCGATTGTTAGCACACTACCGGCTCAGTTAATAAACTTTGTTGCCCAAAGTTCAGAGTCTGGCTTTTATTTAACAGTATATGTGTGTGTGTGAGGGGGGCCGAGGGGATGGGCATTGGGTTAAAAATCAAATCTCAACTTCCTATTTCTCTTCTGTTTTTGACCCCAAGAAATTGCATTTGGTTTCTCCATTTCTTAGTATTTATTGTATGTACATCAGGGCAAAGAACTCTGTTTGAGCCCTTTCCCTGCTCTTCTTGATTTTGATCAAGTGATCTATTCACTTAAACATTCAAGCTTTAGCACACCCGAGTGTAGCAATGGCCCTTTCCTCTCACATGTTTTTGAAGTAGTTTGAGGGATTTCATAAAGCCTCTGAGGCATTTCTTTTGTTGCTTCAAGCAATCCCATCTATGTTTCACTTATCCTAAGAGGCAGGGTAAGCATTTACTCAAGCCTTCAAAGGTGTTTAAAACATAATGAACAAGATCAGCAGACTCTTTTTACCTTATGTATTAGACATAGAGGAAGCCTTGCTTTCCAGAGCCCTCTCTGACATTTCCCTCTCCTTTTGTGTCTCCTGGGAAGGCTGGAAGGGCTGTCCCATTCCCACCAGTGACCCAGCCCCAGCAGCTCTGGCTGCCCTCGCTGCCCATACCCTGATGAGCGGCAGCGCCAGCTCCTGCCGGCCTCGCTGTTCCCGAGTTAGGCAATTAATGAGTTAGCAAAACCCAACCAAAACCAGGACAGTGCACCCTGAGAGATGGAAATGTTATGGTTAAAGGCTTGAACATTACTTTGAAGGACTTTTGGCCCATTATGGCTGTATAAAAAACTGTGACCATCGAAGGCCGCTCCTCCCTGAACAGGCCTCCTGAGGGGAACTTCGGGCTGTGAGTTGAGCCCCCTAAGGGTACTTGAGATTACAAAAAGGTGACACTACCATGCAATTATCTCAGGTCTAGGGAGAAGTAAACAAGGCTGTAGGAAAAGAAAATATCTATGAGAAAGCCAGACCCAGAAGCTGTGCTGAAATTCATCTCTGTCTCGGTTCAGGCTGGAGGAGGCCAAAGCCCACAGATCCATCTGCTGAGGGCAGCTTTGCACACACCGCCTCACAACCACGGGGCAGGGGACAGTGTTGGTGTGTGGGCAGCCTCTGCTCACAGGGAGTGAACACCCACCCTCCCTCACACAAAGTGCCTCAGTTGTAAACCTGTCCCCACCCCGGGAAGGCCACACTCACGTGAGAGGCAGCTGAGGAGGGTCATAATCCATCAAAGACGCCCGAAGCGCTCCCAGACTCATTGCTGAGGCCTTGCCCCAGAGTGCTGCACATGACCCAAGTGATGGAACTGATCCAGACTGTCTTACAAGAGACTGTCAAACTCGCACAACATTCTCTCCCTCAGGGAAGATATCTGGGCATTCATTCCCACCTGGCCTGAGTGTAGGTTAACCCACTGAACTCTATATTTTGTGGGACCCTCACCACCAAGAAGACCGGAAGAAGACGGTCAAAATCCATCAAAGACGCCCGAAGCGCTCCCAGACTCATTGCTGAGGCCTTGCCCCAGAGTGCTGCACATGACCCAAGTGATGGAACTGATCCAGAGTCTCTTACAAGAGACTGTCAAACTTGCACCACATTCTCTCCCTCAGGGAAGATATCTGGGCATTCATTCCCACCTGGCCTGAGTGTAGGTTAACCCACTGAACTCTATATTTTGTGGGACCCTCACCACCAAGAAGACCAGAAGAAGACGGTCAGTGGGACATCATTGGTAGCCATGGAGTGGGGATATTTTCCACAAAATCTGTCTATGCCACTCTCTCTCCCTCCCCTTTCTCCCTCTCTCCTAGCTCTGCCCGCCCCCCCCCCCCCCCCCCCCATTTAAAATTTATACCACTGACTTTGGCACATGTCTGTTTGCACCTTAATTCAGGCAAAGGCCTCTCTCTAAAATTTTTAATACTCAGATCTTAACACGGCCTCTTACCCAAGTCCTCCTGGGTAAAGAGAGGCTCTCCTCTGGACAGCCTGATTTTCCATTCAGACAATCAACTTCTGAGAAATCTCTGACACCTTGAATTTCTTTGCAGTATGACTGATTAGTTTTTGAAACCCAGATGGGGAAAGTTGTTGCTGATGTGCAGGTGTCCCTGAAAATTTGATAGAGGTTGGTCCAATCAAAGCTTTATTTTCCTCCATTCTTTCTGTGAAACCTAAACTCTTTAAAAAAAAAAAAAAAAAAAGTTGTATGGGACTTTTATTCACCTTCATTTTATGTATTTGGGGAATTTCTGGTCCTGATGGAAATGTACATTGACAAGCTTTTGAGTCCAGGGCATTATTTGTTGCAGCTTGGTTCAGCTGGACTATCAGTTTTCCTTAGAAGTTCTGCTGCTACAAACATCAGCACTGCTTTGTCTTTGTTATCCACCTGTCAGGCCAGTGCACTGCTTTCTATCAGAGAGAAAATCAGTAAGATAAATCTAGCATATCCCATGGTGAAATTATCTCACAGGATGCCAGTCAGAATTGGCCAGGGAGAACTTGACTGTCTTGAAATAACCACTGTCTCTCCCACCCCTAGTTTCTCCTTTGCCAAAAAACTTGTACAGAATGTGGGATTATCCACTTAGCTCTGTCTTTTCCGGATCCCTGAGAAAATGCAAGCTTGCAATCCTTTAAACACTAACTTTATAAAGTTTAGTGGCAGCTCTGACAAAGATTAGAAAACTTCTCAAAGAAAGGCAGATCTAATGGGCCATGTGGCCTTTCTCAAGAACTAACACTTAAATGCTTGGTAAAATGGCAGCTTAACTAGCAAACTTTAGAGGCTTTAGGTTTTTTTTTTCCTTCCAGATGTATCCATGTGCTCAACAAGGCACATCACCATATTTTTCCTTTTTTTTCTGATATGTAGCTAGGCCATTCAACATATAAGAAGAAAACATGTACACTCAGTAACTGAGCCTCTAGACCCCTAGAGTTTCTATAGAAGCCTCTAGAAACACCTGGGATCTGCAGCTGTGTCCTTCAGGGAAACTGCTTTGTGACTATCTCTCAGATACTGCTGATACTTTTTGGACAATTGAACAAAAAACACTTGAGTAGATGCCTTTCACACTTGCCTTCTGCAAACATTTAGAAATGGAATCCATGCATTAGAAAACAAAAATAAATGGCTACATCAGTGCTTCTGCAGTGCTGCGAAAGTAGCTCTGCAGAAGTTGATACGATCTCTGTTAGTCCATTAAATTCTGAGAATTAAAACAATCAGATATTTTTAAACATATGCACATAAACCAAGACAATTTGCATGGAGAATTAGAACACTTCAAGCACAGGCAGACTATATGAATTTAAATAAAACTGATACACATCATTGCATCCAGTGTTGTAAAGAAACAGGGATTAACATGAAAAAAGGAATTTTCAGGAGACGTGGAAATTCAGAGATATTTCTGAGATATTCTCAGCACAGTACTGAGGGTTACGTGTATGACAGCTATCCCAACATGCCAAATTAGCCTCCTGCTGCTACCAGCTGCTGGGGAGGCTGCCAAGACCAGCTAATGCAGCTCGCTGGGATAGGTACCCACACTCAGCAGCTCCAAAGATGCCAGCAAGGTGCACTGGGGAAAGGGAAGTGAGCAAAACTGACCTGATTGGAAAGACACAGGTCTCTGTCTCTGTCACAGCGACTCAGAAGTTGGGGATAACTTTGATATTAAGTATTGGCATTGTCAGATCAAGTGGCACATTATTAGCACCACCAGGCTGTGTTTTGCAACTTACTGAGATTTTGGTGATGGCAAAGACTTGTCTCAGCACTTTGTAGGGAGGAAACAAGATTTTTCTGAGTCCCTTTTCGCATCTGTAAGACCAGGATGAAATATTTCCCCATATAAATTTCATAACAGAATGAATGTTTGTGCAGGGCTTGAAAGATTTCAGAAGAAAAGTACCACTGGAAGATAAAATATTGTTACTGTTTCTTTGGCTTCAATCCTGCAGTGAAAGCCTGCAAGCAATATTGATGTTTGTAAAATTATCTGTGCTTGTCCTCAGCACAGCCATCTGGGAGGCTCCAGAAAGTGCTAAGACCAGTTCATAGATCTGCAGTGATTCTCCAAAACTAATTTAGCATCAAGCTTTTCACTATGTCTCCCTGGAGAAAATCCTTAATTAGAAATTCCATTCAGATACGCTTTTTAATCATACCTATTATTCTATGGATTTTTTTTTTCTACTATCCTATGCCTGCCATTTTTTCACTCATTGCATTTTAAGCAGTAAGACAAGTTCCAGTGTGTTTCCTTATCTGGGCAAATTTAAATATCAATTAAAAGAAATCATTGATGTCAGTCAGGATTAATTTTTCCCTACAAATTTTAAAATCATTGCTTTTACAATGTCAGGCTAAAACTTATAACCAACTCATTTAAAACACTTGTGCTGGGGACAGCTTTTCTGAATTTTACATAACTGCATACAAATGAAAACCAAAATGTAGTGATCTGGGTTTGCACTCAACTAAGCAAGTACAAAACTCTGGCTGCATAAACTTTTCCACTGACTTGATGAAGACCAGCTCTGCTTAACTTGTAATTTACTGCTGGAGCATTAAGGGACAAGTGCATAATTTAATTGACAGTTTTCTTCCAGTGACATAATCCATGTATTTTCCAAAGCAAATAATTTCACCATTAAAAGGGAAATGATGGATGTCTTTATTCATGTCACTTTTAACTCTGAAAATGCTTTTTACTCTCCTACAAGAAAAGGCTAACAGAATTGGGATTGTTCACCCTGGAGGAGAGTAGGTTTCAGGGTAACCTCATAGCAGCCTTTCAGTACCTAAAGTGAGACTGCAAGAAAGATGGAGAGAGACATTTTACAAGGACCTATGGTGATAGGACAAGGGGAAGCGGCTTCAACCTGAAGGAAGTAGTTTAAGATCAAACAGAAAAAACATCTTTACTGTGATGGTGGGGATGTACTGCAACAAGTTGCACAGAGAAACTGTAAATACCCCATCCCTGGAAGTGTTCAAGGTCAGGTTGGATGGGGCTTTGAGCAGCCTGGTCTGGTAGCAGATCCCCTGCCCATTGAAACCAGATCTTTAAGGTCCCTCCCAATGCAAGCCATTCTGTTATTCTATGATTCTGTGGTAAAATACTTTAATTGGCCAAAGTTAGGAATACAGATACTCAAACAGCTTGGAAGGCTAAAAACACATTCTCAAAACTACAAGCAACAAATGTTGGTTGCACCAAACAGCAAATGCTGCTCATGCAGCTTGAAATGTGGCTCCAAAGGTCTGTGTGCCTGGGGCTCATGCTAGGGCTGAGATAAGCCACTAAGCTGTGTTTTCAATTTTGTATTTGAACTTCTGCTGCCCCTGGAGTAATAACTTCAGTGAAGCCTCAGATGTGATTTTCAATATAACACACCATTTTTAAACTTGCAAAGGTGTTGAAGAGGATCTAAATTTGAGGAGCTTGTACACTTAGGAAATCAACTCAAGAAATTAGCAAAGCAACACTTTTACCTCAGATTTGTATGGGGAAGAAAGCAACTTATTAAGTGTTCAGAATACTGCATAAATTGCATTTTAAAAAGTGGATTTTTCAAACAACCATCTGCTCAGTTGCCCATCATACTGACAGCAGCAATCACATGAGGAGCCTGGTTTGTGCATATTCCTTCCGTGTATGAAAACAAAAAAATGAACAAGAGTGTGCAGCAAATTTTTTGTTAGCACTTGAGTACCCGAGTGTGCGGTAATGAGATTACAATATTATACACCTGCATCTTTAGTCAGTTACTGAAATTTTGTCAGTGAAGTCCAAAAATGATTTCAGGAAAACATAAAACTAGAGGATATTAATTTGTTTGGAGAGTTTTATTCCATTGTATGGAAAGCATTGTCTATTGGTTCAGTCAGTTTATTTGAGAAATAATCTCCAGCTATTCTGCAGAGTGAAAAATTGATGCAAGCAGTAACTCCCACGTACTTCCAGCTGCCATCCCCTGCCAAGGAGCAGCAGGGCTGCAGTCTCTCTTGCACCTGAGGCACATCTTGAAGTAGGAAAGATGTTTTCCTGCCCAGTTTCTTACCAGCTCTGGAAGTACCATTCTTGCAGGTAAACTCTTATGAATCTCCTGCATCTTACAGTTCTCTTTTGTGCTAAAGCTGCCTTGAACCACCTGCATGGTTGTGTGACACCTACTGCCATGGCTGGGGACAGTGTGTTCCTGCCCCATTTCCCTTCACTTCTGTTCATCTCTGTCATTTGATTTCTTTCAAAAGCTCTTTTTAAAAGTTTGCTTAACTTCTTCATTGAGTCTCCTAATCCAGTAATGTCTGCTGAGAATATCATATCCTGCGTGATCACTTACTAATCAGTTGCTATATTGGGAAATACTATTAATGACATTTTTTAAACAACTTTATTAAGGTATTTAATTTCTAAATACTTTTAAAACCTCCTGAATTATCCTCAGTCATTTCCCTCATCTCTCAACAAAATCAATCATGGATAACCCAAACCACAACTCACATCCACATCTGGTTTCTTTCCTCAATGAATTTGTCTCAACTAATAAATCACATTACCCCAGAAGTGATTCTGAAAATGAAATGTGAAGTCACCTGGTAAGTTTTTAAAGTTTGTATATAATCATTGTTCATTGTGCTTGGCTTCACACAGGTCCACGTCTCCATACAGAACTTAGAAATCCCATATTGCCCATTTTTGTTTAAAATATTAATTAAGTAATTTTAATAATAAAATTTTCTCTTAAGATCACAGTTTGGTTCAAAGATAATTACTACTGCTTCTAAGCTGTTATTTTTTATTTAAAAAATATTTATAAAAATATATATAAATCTTTAGATTTCTGATACTTTTAGCTATTCTATAATAAAATAAAGCCTCAACACATCTAGTGATCTACTGAAATAGGTGTAAAAATGCTAGTCCTAAGGAACTGACAGACAAGAGCAGCAAACTTAGCAAGCATATGTTTACTGGTATGTGGAAATGTAGGGACTACTCTTGAAATGAACAAATCTCTATATCCCCTCACTCTACCCCCTAAGGCCTTCGTGTTTGAATAATTTTGGCAAGTATTACTTGAAAATGTTGCCCTATATTGCCATAAGGGTATTAAATTACTACAAACACATGTTTTAATACAGACTCCTCAGGGAGTGCATTTTCTAACACCCTCTAATTTTAAGAGCTCTCCCCAGAGGTAACAACTGTTTCAAAAAATAACTGCTCATGAAACTGCCAGCAAGACAAGGCGAGCACTGAGTTTAGTTTTCACTGCTAACTGTGGTCTCATTGGAGGGAGAGACCACAAAGATCTTTGACAGTAGGCGTTTAGTTCTCTTATCCTGCTTTGAAGAATTTCCAGGAATGCATTATCTCACTTGTTTGCTAAATGCATTTTTCCTCCCCAAATATGTGACTAGTGAGGAAAGAATCTGAAAGGAAATGCCTTGTTCCCCAACCAGTGCTCTGTTGGCTGTCACTGGCAGGAACAGCACCAGCTAAGGCTAAGGCTTACCAAGTTGAAAACAAAAATTGTTGTTAAAAGATTACTGAGCTAGTGCAGCTGGAAATGCTCTTCAGCACTAGGCAGCTGTCCTTAGACAATATTGCCAAGACACACGTTGTTGGATGTCTTTAATATTTGGCAATCATGGCTGAACTACCAAGATTGTAACCCTGTCAGCATTTACAGATCTAGCTCTATTTGAAGTCAGAGGTGACATTCTCACACTTGAAAAACTCTGATTATTCACCACGACGAAGCTAAGCAACTTGTATGGTGAGTGGCCAAGTTTCTTCTTTGTAATTCTCTTCAGATACAAAAGACTTGGTGATAGAAAATCTCCTTGGCAGGCAGCAAGGGGCCTCCTTTTACCATGTCATGACTGCTTCATGCATTCCTGCATGAAGGAACACCCTTGCTTTCCATGGCTCCATGCCAAAGCAGTAATTGTAGATCTTTCCTATGCTTAAAATCTTCCCAGTTCAAAATTCAAAGGCCTTCCAACAGGCACTGACTGGAAGTCAGTTTTTGGTAAGACGCAGGGTTCTCTTCTAAGATTGCAGTACCAGTTGCTTTGGTACAAAGTATATGCTGCAGTGAAACAGCACCTTGCTGTTACCAGGTCAGGCACACAAATGATGCCCTTAGGTTTATTTCTGTATGCTACAGCTAGATGTCAGTGTCATTACAAGGAGCTGTTGGGTGTAGAATTCGAGCAGTGCATGTAGCCAGGGGAGGAGCCACCAGTGCTGATCAGAAAAGGCTTGAATTCTGCCTTCCCTGTGTCCTGGTGTGTCAGCACCACTTGCTGGTGTCTGAAGGGAGCACACGACTGAGCCATCTGGCTGGATTTCCTAAATACTACTGAGTAACAGCCCTGTAAAACCTTGGCTCCAAGTACACTGGTCCTATAAAAATCTGTATGAGAAGAGTTACATTTCTGCTTAAACATCAGGGAGTCTGCACATGAGAATACAGCCCAGAAGTGCATTCCTCTACCCTCTGAAACACAGAGGGATACTGGTTACAAGTGAGGAAATGACAGCAGATAATGAAGAAGTCCTGTCAAAGTGGAAAGCCCTTGTAACTTTGTCACAATTTTGACTGTACCAAACTGGCATCTCTGAAGAGCAGTAGAAATCTCCTGCCCCTGCAGAGCTGAGGGCTAGTGAATGTTACTGTGTGCCACTAGTGCTGTCTTAATGCCAGCAGGTTGGGATATAAAGCAAAAATACACACACAGAAGCAAGACCAGAGCAGCTGATGCTGAGTCACAGCAAAGCTCAGCAACACCGAAATGCTTAACCTGGGAAGAAATTCTTGGAGCTTTAACTAAATTCAAGGTTTTGTTCCTGCATGAAGCCAGCTAAGAAAAGGCAATTTAGTGTCTTGCAGAAAAAGCACGCATAAAGTCAAACCTGGGACAGAAGAAAAAAAGGCACCAGCGTGGAGCCAAATCAGAATATTCAGTAAAGTTTTCCAGTATGTGAAACAGAGGGAAAACAGTCTGATGACCATCTACTGTTGCAGCTGGCAGGTGCATTAAAACTCACTTTCATTCTACAAAGGGAAACAGAGCCACTGTTTGGTGACTGGCATACTGGATTATTTTTGCCTCTAGCTTTGCACACAAAATCAATTGAAGTGTGGAAAAGAACCTGAGTACGGGAAAGCGAGCCAATACTGTCAGCACAGAATAAATGATGTAGTGGTGGCAGTAACAGAACTTTTTCTGGAGACAAGATATTTATGAAAAAATGTAATTTCCTATTTCAGTAAAGGCGAGTTAATCTGCAGAAAGATTGTGTGAACTTCCCAGCTTCTCAATTATATATTCACACATTTGTAAAGTTCCAGAAACACTTTATTTAAAAATGGAGTTGTAAATGCATATAACAAAATAACATACATAATAAATGTAACAAAAATAAATAAAGAGAACATGTCCATACAAAATAATAACATAGTAATGCAAAATGCTTATTACACAACATAAAGGTAAAAACGCCTGAAATAACACAAACAGAATTTTGTATGAAGAGCCTGCACCTTTAATCCTTCCTAGCCATTTCCTACTTTCCACTTGAATCTGCAGAAAAATTATGTTCCCAAGCATTAAACAAAAGAAGGAATTATGGTGATGGTTTGGTACACTCAGTTTTCAACACTTAGCTCTAGTTTCCATCTATTTTTGCCCTTCTGCACCTTCAAGAAGTTTTCCTGTAGCCTCTGTAAACTAGTGTCATCCAGGCTCCCACAGTTAGCTGGAGTAGAGCATATTGAGTCATACATGAAGACTGTTTGCTTTTAATTTTTTTTAAAGAAAATATGAAATCCATTATACAACAGATTAGTGGTTTTGTTTTTACATCTCTACAAAAAAAGTTTTTGCATCTTTATTAACTGGTCCAACTTTTACTGATTTCTGAAAGCCTGTACAATTTAAAAGCGTACAGAAAGTAGGTTTTTTAAAAACAAATCTCATATAGGATTATTGCTGAAATATTAAAGACCATTTCATAAAAGCTGCAAAACTGTATCTTTAACCTTAATATATAGAGACTGATGCAAACATAAGAAAATTCCAGTCTATTAGTTACATTTAACAGAAAAAACATTCCTCCAAATTACAGTGTTCTGGAAATACAAAGTAATTTACTTTAATTTTTTTCATTATTTCCAAATGTTAAGTTACTGGGACAACTGATAAGGAAAATAGGCTTATATAGGAAACTTTAAATAGACTTGCTTTTCAGTGGTATAAGCAAAACGTCCATGTTAGCAGTCGTTGTCCAGAATCCTTTTAAATATGTAAGACAGGGACAGCTTTACTAGCAAGACTACAGGAAAATATACAGAAACAAATAAAATCACTTGCTTGGGAGTGCATCTATCGATCAAGCAAATCATGACAACTCTATTTCCAAGTTCCCTAAAGAAAATTTTACATCTCATGATCATTCCAAATAAACAATAATTTCTTCTGTAAGTTTACGTTGCATTTGGATTGGTGAGAGCCCATTTGCCTCAATATGCTTTAAAATGTCCCACATTGCTGTACGTTCAAATTTATTTCCTAGTTAGTTTCAACAAAGATTTGGACAGAAATGAGATATGAAATACTTCTACTTTCATTAACATCAAAAAGACTTTTGAAGAAGATCAAAAAGTGCCAAATAGTCTTTTCAGAAAGTGGATTAAAACACTGTAATGATAATACAAGGACAGTATTATCAGTTTTCTATGTACACCAAAACACTGCTTGCTGTTCAACGATATCGATATGTTCACCTACCACTCCCAGCAAATCTTAGTGCAAACATAATATGTGAACTTATTTGTAAACCCCAAGACAATTTACGCAGCAACAAGGTTACATAAACCACAGAACTGTTTGAGATTTTCCAGTACATGAGAATGAATGCTTTCTGAAATCTGTCTTACTTTTGCAGTAATGTGTCATTGTAGTCAAAGATAATGTTTCCTATATAAATCATCTAATTCAGAATCAAACATAACTGTTCAACAGTTCTGTACAAGCTTTAGAGGAGGAAGTCTGTTCATCAGAGCAGCTCGGCAAAGAGATTTGGGGTTTTCAGTAAATGTTAGACTGCTTACATGGCTTTTGAAAAGAAATAAATCTATTAAGGGAAAACTGCTGATATAATAATTCTTTTGCAAAGCACACAACCACAAAGGGCAAACCTGCCACAATCTGCTTTCCTACATTGGTATCTATGCATATCTTTATGATTTGAAAAAGATTTGTGTGACAATCAAAGCATCACAATTAAAGAAAACTGGTTTAATAAAACAACTGCTGCTTGACCAAGCCTTTTTTTTTTAATTATAAAAACAAACATTACAAGTTTTCCTTGATTTCTAAACATTCCACATGAAAGGTTTTTGTATCAAACACTGAGATGTCACTCACGCAGGGTGGCATCTTCTTCTTCCCCATCTGGGTTAAACCTATTGAAATGTATGCTGAAATCTGCCTCGGACTCAGCATTTTCCAATTCAGCTGCCACAGGGCCGGCGGCAGGACGAGCCCGGGCCTCGGGCTGGCAGTTTGGCTGCGCTGCCGGGCGGGGGCCTTGGGAAACAGGGCTGGACTTCGGCTTCGGCTGAGCTGGTAAGATGGGGCTGGCGAATCCCAAGTTGCTCAGAGCATCCAGGGTACCATCAGGGTCAATCATGGCATTAATTGCTAAGCAGTCAGGAAGAGATGAGAAGGATAGGGAAGAAGCCATAAAAAACCCAATTATCTGTTACTATAAAAATATGGAAATCCTTATTCACACTTTTATTTTTATGATGACAGATGTGAGTTTTTATGGGTGCTGCCCACGACAGAGAAATGGTGTATCCAACACAGATGTAAACTGATACATGTATTCAAAAGCAGTTACATATACTAAAACTTTAGATGAAATGAAACTGCACAAACTAAACATGAACTGATGCATGGACAGGAAACAGATGATAAACCATCTACAATTAGGTTATAGGGACAGAAGGATGGTTTGCATTTAAGTGGCTTTTCCCCCTGATCTTACTGTTATATTATGCTTTGTTCCACCCCACCCCCAGGAAATAGCCATAGTTGCTGATTCCATGATTGAATGAAATTTGTATAAAAGAGCAGTCATTTATTCACACAGTGAGGGCAAACTGAAGTACCTAGTACCATTTCATTTTATTATACTATTAATATATGTGTCACATTTAACAGAACTTCTCTTTTTATTTCCAAATATGTACTAACATTTATTAATGATTTGTCTCTAAAGGTGGTTTATAACTTCTCTTTAAAAATTATTTTCAAAAACACGATTTGCTCTCAGATTAGATCTGAATACTAAAAATAACAAATATAGGAAATTTACAACTAACATAATGATGATAAGCATGGGCCACTAATCCCATATAAGAAGATATGACCACTCTTCTGCTTTTAAAAAAACAGCCATGTTCAAATGTATCAGCAGTTATATGATAACAATGCACCTAACTGATACTGTGAATATATTTTAATAAATCACAGTAACTTTTTTCATGTTATACATAGACACATATAGATATCTTATCCCATATAAAAAGATATGACCACTCTTCTGCTTTTAAAAAAACAGCCATGTTTGTTTATCAAATGTATCAGCAGTTATATGATAACGATGCACATAAATGATACTGTGAATATATTTTGATAAATCACAGTAATTTTTTCATGTTATACATACACAAATATAGATATCTATTAAAAAAATTGAAGCAAGCAACCACAGAAAAGTGAAAAAAGATTTTTACCTTGCAGCTGCTTCTCAACTCGTTTCAGTTCCTGTAAGATTGATGATATTTCCTAGAAAATAAACAACCATGTTTCATTATCATAGAATCGGAAAAGGTCAGAAGAGACCCTTAAGCGTTTAAGTCCAGCTGCTAAACCACCACAAAAGTGAAAAAAGATTTTTACCTTGCAGCTGCTTCTCAACTCGTTTCAGTTCCTGTAAGATTGATGATATTTCCTAGAAAATAAACAACCATGTTTCATTATCATAGAATCGGAAAAAGTCGGAAGAGACCCTTAAGCTTTTAAGTTCAGCTGTTACTGCAGCACTGCCACTACAGCTCTTATACCACTAAACCGCCACCCAGTGCCAGATCCAGGTACCTCCTAAACACCTCCAGGGATGGCAACTCCACCACTCCCCTAGGTGACCTGTTCCTGACCAGACCACTCTAACAGTGAAAAATATTGTTCTAATATCTAATCTGAATCTTCCCTATCCCGGCTTAAGGCCATGATGGAAAAATAAAGGAAATTTCCATTAAGGAAAAAGAGATTTAAACTACCTCTCAGGAGTGAACAATCCCTCTCTCAAACCTGTCCAATTGCATTATGCTATTTGGATTGTCCTTCCTGCCATCAAGAACATCTGTACTGGTGCTGGCCCAGCCATGGGTGGCAGTGCTGGAGATCCATGTCCCACTCAGAAGGCCAGAGCCCTCTGCACTGACTGCCTGCTACCATCCCCACGGCCTCATTCTGACCCTTGCTTATCTGCCTGTGCCACCTCTGCTCAAGCACAGACACCACAGTTCTGTGGAGAACAGGCAAATTAAGAGCAGACCTTGAAAGGGAAGTTACAGGATAAACTCAGTATTAAATAGAACAGAGTAATTTATAATGTTGTAGAGATGTGAGTCAGACAGTGAGATGTCTGCATCAAGGTTCTGTCCCTTGAGATCCTGCACAGCACCCCAGTGCTGGGGCCCCAGCACTCTGCCTTACAGATTTTGCTCCACTGTGCTGCACTAGCTAACACAGCCACAGCCACAGCAATGCACTCAGAAACACAGCAATCATTAAATGTACCACATCTAAAGCTGTAGGATCACAGAATAACCTGAGCTGGAAGAGACCCACAAGGATCATTGAGTCCAACTCCTGGCCCTGCACAGGACACTCCAAGAATCACACCAAGTGCCTGAGAGCATTTTCCCAAGGGTCCTTGAACTCTGGCAGGCTGAGTGCTGCGACCACTTCCCTGAGTAATTTCCCTGGTAGAATTAGCATATTTATGTTAGTATAAATATGTAAATCCTACAATTGAAGGATCCTACATGGAAGAATAGAGTTAACCCAGCTGCTGAGAAGAGGTGTCAGTGGTATTCTAAAGCTGAGAATTTTCAAAGGCACTGATTTCAGAAAACCATTAATGCATTTCAGAAAGCTGTTCTGTACTAAGTAGTGTGATTTTCATGGGCGGCAAAGAGATTGATTATCTTTACGCAGTCATTATCTTTAAGCAGATTTCACATCTGAGTTGGACATAAATGTTCCAAGGACAAAACAAACATCACTTACAACTGTCCTTTCTTAACTTTTAGTATTCTGTGGTAAATAAAGGCACTGCATTTGAACAACATATTGCTCTGAAAACTAGGCAGAAATTTAAAAATCAGTGCATATACAAAAAAACACTGAACAACCTATAAACTTTCAATCAGTGTGAGATGCTTTAATAGATAGAAAAAAATTCAGTAAAATGGTGAACTTAGGAATAAATGTACAAGAAACCTTTTTCGTTTTTAATAATACCTTAACCTCCCATATTTAGGGCATTTAGAATATAAAACACTAAATTTAGATCTTGTTCTGGAGAGGGATAAGAGAAACTCCTTGGATTATAATATTTATAAAATTAGAAACTTCCAAGAGAAACTTCATTAACTTTTTGAAAAAACCTAACAAACTATCAGCAAATCTATTAAATTATAATACTGATTTACTAATGATTGCTTTTGATAAATACACCATTCTGCAAAAATTACAGGCCAAGTCTTTTATACTTCCAGGGAAAATCAGTCTGGAGGAGTTTACTAACTGATAACGAGCTAGCAGAGAAGTTCTAGCCTGTTCAATGCCAGAAGAAATGTATTCACATTTGAGCAGGTTTCTCTCCCACAAAAAACCCTGCGTCTCTAAACAGATATTTTTAACAGCAGACTCTGCAGATGGATAATGTAGCTGGGCTGTGCCTGCTGCCTCATGCAAGGATGTTTTTCAAACCCTATGCTCTGTGTTTAGAAGCAGAGGAGAAGTGTACCGAGACACAACATGTGGTCTGTTCCCTCACACTGTCACACAGTCTGGTCTTGAAATGGCCTGAATTAGGCCATAAACCAGAGCTGATTTATGCAATTAGGCTATTACATAAAACAGCTGGAGTGCTAGTGGGCAACCTATGGTTACCACTTCCAGACAAAACCAATAGGATTATTTTTCACTGAAAAATCCTTTTATTGCAATGTGTCTATGGATTATTTTCATCACATACATTTAAAACACAACAATTTCTCTAAATATAAATAATCAGTATTACTAGTGTTAAGTATTACATATTAAGTATTAATGATTAGTAGGTAGAATAGTTTTTAGACTGTAAACCAAGTTTATTCAAAAGCAATCTAACATTCCAGATAATAACTGTTACCTTTTGTTTAACAAACATACTGATGGTCTATATATAGTTTGAATCCCTTTTACTGCATTCTTAATCTGAAAATTTCCCCTGAACAATTACTTGTTTCTTAATGATACAGTAAAAAGTAATTACTAAGACAGTAAATCTTAGTAATTATAAAAAAAATAGTCATTATTGAAGATTAGGTTCATTCTTGAAATATACTTAGTGTCTAAATAAGGGTTTTTAAAGATGTTTGCCCTTATGTCACTGACAACACCACATTCCTCTACTGATTACTTAGCCATGAGATGAGCAGCATAACCAGTCCCAGGAAAGGTAACTATTCATACCATGCTTGATGTTTTCACAATAGGAACTTCACTTTCAGCTCGTAACTTGTTTTCAATTTCTTCCCAATTTCTGTCTTTGTCCTTAAATAATATTCTAGAAGAAAGAAATGCAACAGTATGTTTAAATTAGGGAAAGAACCCCACAAAATAATCTGAAAGATTAGAAAACTTGATAGGGAAAACAGGATAAGGAGTGCTACATGAAAATAAAATATAATAAACTGAAACCTGATGGTATCTAACCACACTGTTTAAATGTTCAGGGAAGCATACAGGTTTCAAGTTTTTCAGCAAAATCATTATTATTGAGATTAAGATGGCAGTTCTGCAGCTAAATACTTGCTTATGGTAGATATACAGACACAGCTGGTTCTTTCCTTCAACACTGACACATTTCTAAAAAGCCAACTATTTCACTGTAGTGAGAAAATTCCCCATTAATACTGCATTTTACAATAATAAAAAACACCCAAATATAAGACAAAGAAATTCAACTTTTACATTTGTATTTCATATTAATAAAAAAGAAAACATTTTAGGAAATATTAAAAATGCATTTTATAGAAAAAGTTTTCATTGAAAAGTCTCAATATGTACATTTTATATATATATATGTTCTAGTAGTATGAGTATCACTCATATGTTTAAAGAAGTCACTTCTACTTGTAAAACCCCAAAGCATACTGGCAGATTCCCATTTTTCATGTTTTGCTTCCCTGCTCTCCTCTGTCCAATTTGTTTTTTCTTCCTAAAATGCAAAATCCCTAAAACAAACTTGGCAAACCTGCAGGGACCAATTTTAGAGTTCAGCAATATTTTAATCTTAACTTTTAAGGAAGGGAGTTTTACAAGACTTGCACAGAGGTTGTGTAGATTTTTCACAGAACTGCAAATCTGGAAGAGCTTATGTTGGAAGAGCTCCTCTGCTGGATGCTGTTCTGTCCATGCAAACTTTCCTGACATTTCTCTTCACATAAAGTGAAATAAACAGAAGGAATAATGCAAAAAGTATTCATTCCAAATCCTTCTGAATGCTAAAAATGCCATGGGTAACAGTGCTTTTTTAAAAGACAAGTTTCTACTACATTCATTTCCTCTGTGACTATTATATTTATCTTTTTTTACTGCTGGGAATGTTGATGGGAACAGACATTTTTCAGCAATAACAGCAATTTTTAACAACCTACCTGATTTTGCCAGCTGTTTTGTCTATGGATTGTCTTATCTTGCGAGAAAACTGGAAGACTGAGGACAACAGCAAACTGTCCCCCATAACCTGCAATAAGTTTTTAATAAAAAGGATATTATTAGTTTAATAGTAACAACTCCATATATTTTGTTATCTTTAACTATAAAAAAATCTTACTTTTGTTTTAGATAGTATCGTATACAATGGTATTTGAACATTTTGCCAATAAAATAATACATATTTTTTCAAATATTAATGCCACCTGCTAGAGGTAGGAGAGACAGGATAATATCTAGAATATTAAGTGGGGAGATAATTGTAAAAGCTTAAAATTGACACATTCTTAGAGAGAATCCTGTTGTGTGCTCACTTCATCTCTGCTCCAAGTCCTTCTGCGGGTAATTGTTGGGGGATCGAGGGCCTCTGTCAGCTGAGGTCTGGCATCACTAGGCCGACCATTCCCTTCCGGGGCTTTCGCATGCACTATTGGAGGGATTTTTCTAAAATTGAGACTTTCATCAAATACTCGGTCCACCAACTGCAGGATAAAAGAAAAATGAAGTTCATGAAATCTACTGGATACATCCAATAATCAGATTACTGGGGTTTTTTCTCCTGAAACAGTTTCTAAGATGCTTATCAAATAATAATAATTCTGTTGTCTTCTATAGTATAAAATGATGCATCTCTTATGTAAAAATATCTTGTACAAATGAACAAGATGTGGGGTTTTTTTTCCTAAATACTAGACATACATGGCAAATTTAGACTACCCCACTGAAATTTTGCTTCTGGACAGGTAACATAATTGCTACCTATAAACTGGTACTGAATAATTAATTCCTTTGATTAATGGAACATATCTGTGGAATTGAGAAGAGTACTCTGAGATTTAGGGGTTTTTTTTCCAAATAAGTTATAGTGTTACAGAAAGACCTACACTACCTAAAGGAGATACTGCCACCTGCAGTATGTACACAATGCATCGCATTTTTTGAAGAAGAAAATAATTATTTAATGATTAAAAAAAATTTGAGTGGTCGAATTGGATCTGATAAAAAGAGCATTTTACATCTTTAAAGTTCAGCCACAGTCTAGGAGAATTAAACCCAAAATCTATGTGAGTGCATTTGTAATTTTTCTGAGTACCCAGCTCACAGATTTCTTATTGCTGTTTATATCTTTTTTTCCACAGAAAAAGACAATATTAAACTAACCACAGTAAACTCGTGTATTAACCAAAATTTATGCACACAAAAATGAATAAAACATATTTTGAAAGGAATACTATGAAGAAAAAATGCATTAAACATTTACAACACATTATTATGGTGAACTCTAACATGGTAGAAAGTGATGACTTAAATTCAGATTAACATCTTTACCAGCATTAGACCTATGATGGTTACTAGAACACGTTAGTCAATATATTCTTAGAACAGCACACCAGAGGTAGGCAAAGGAAATAGGAATTATTAGAAGCATAAAGCAAACTTATTTCAAGGCAGTTTTTGACAATGTTATTAAGAAAGAAAATCTGAAGTTAACTGATGGGTACCTAAGTATTTCAGTGTTCAGAAGATGGAAGTTTTTTGTCACCTGTGAAAAGAGGGACTTTTTTGTTTTTAATAGCTAAGCAAAGAATTAAATATATACATTTATATATAGTTGTGCATACACACTAGTATCTTTAAATGCACTTAGATACCATCCAATGGTATATCTAAGGCTACAGACAAGCAAAAAACAAATAACTATCTTATCCTAAGTTTTGTGGAAAAAAAGAGACAGACAGATAGTATGCATCCTTTTGACAAGCTGTGTTCACAAAATGACTTCTGGGTTGTTGGTTGAAATGTAAAGGAATTTCAAATAAAAAAAAATGTTGAGATCATGCACACGGTTTGAGTGGAAATAACTAAAAAGGCTATGCAAAATGCTAAAAGCAAAAGAAATAAAGAAAAGGAAGAACCTTATGCATTTCTCCATGAAGATCTCCTACCTCTTCTCTAGTGTCTATGGCAGAGCCAGGGGTGGTGGCAGCAGTGCTTACTGTGGTACTGGGGGCAGTGCCTGATGAAGTCACTGAATCTATCTCTCCTGCTACATCGTTGATTTCCCGTGCGATGAGAGCCAGATCTTGACTGATCCTAATAATAAAGAGAGTGTTACATTCACTCCTACAAATACCTTTGGGCCAGTAGAGCCCAATCTGCAGCCTTTGAGGTTGAAAGTTCTAGTTCCTGATAACCGTGCTACGAAAACCTGCATGCCTTTTTAAACAGAAAGATTATTTGTAGAACCATAAAAGCAAATTTTGACTGAAGCTTTTAATAGCGTGCCTTTCTAGAGGAAGAAGGTGAAAGGTGATCTCAAAAGACAAAATATCCTTGTTTTCTTCCTAGGATTCAGGCAGATGCGTGCAACGTGCAGTATATCCAACACAGAGGATGCATAGGAAATATGCTGAAAATACTGCACAGATGTATAACTGGCAGTATGTCTGACATGACAGTAAATCTGAAATGTTCAGAAACCATTTAATTTGTACCTTAGTTTGCCTAACTGAAAAAAATGTTTTCACGACTTCTGATTTTTTTGGCAGCTCCATACCTTGCTCAAATCAAGCTGCTAATGGGTCTCAAATTCCACATCAATACCCTAAATCCCCAAATGTAATCAAGACAAATTTTTCAGTGGCAAAAATACAACATACCTTTAAAACCCTGGATATGATAGCATTACAAATATACAGCTGACTTCTCAGCCGAAGAGTCCTTTTATTTGCATCTGATTCACTGCATCAAAAACTCAGCTCTGCTCTGGCTTGCTCTGCTTGTGCTACTCCTCCCCAGGACACCCCAAAAGAAGAAGGGAACAAAACAAAAACCTCCACAAAGCAAAAGCTAAAAGCCATTATTAACTATGGCACCCTCAATCTCCAGCTTGGATCACAGACTTGAGAAGAGCAGACTGCCAAGTGATCCCCTTTCACACTTCTGCCTGACAGCACTGAAGGCACAGGAGCTGACAGTGCCACTTCTGTGCCACCAAGGACTCGGTGACACATAGCACCTACCACTCAAGTGGAAGGAGGTGCACAGCCACGTGACAGTGACACACCCTGGGCTCCACAGTGAGAGATTGTTCAAGGTGTTCCTTCTGCTCTTAATTTTCACTTTGTCTTCAAGTCAAAAACAATGGATACCACTGGCCTAGAGATAGCTTAAGACTAAGTGAAAGAGAATTCCAACTAGAAAGGCAAACGTAACTAGAGAAATTTCCAGCCAATTTCCAACACTGGATTTTGTGGCTGATCATCAGCAATCCACAAGGAAGTACAACTTTGTGCAGCTTACATAACTGGAAGAAGACTGTAGACAAATATGTGGCAATTTACACATGCCCTTCAATGTCTAATATTCTTAGTAGTAGATACACTAAAACAGCTACTTCCTTTGTGTCATACAATCATCTAACTTTTTCCATAAATAGAGAAGTTGCTACTATTCACATTTGATTTTCTGGGACAAATTCTGGTATTTAATGAGTAGTTGTCAAGAAAATAAAACCAGGATTTCAATTTTCAGCAAATTTTTCAGAAGAAAAATGTACCATAACTAAACCATAACTAAAAGTAGCATCAACTAATGAAGACTTAACTCTTCACAGAAATCAGCAATGCTTCAACATGACACAACCACATCATATGTGTTCTTACCAAGAAATCAAAATTGCATAAAGTGTCAGATCTCTATATAAAAATTAATTCAAATGAATCCTAGAAGTATCAGGACAAACAACTCTAACAGTGCAGATGGTAAGCAACAGATAATTACCACAGTCAAATATCAGTCATGTGAACAAAATCTGGAATAATTTTCTATGTGAAAGTAAGCTATAGTCCAGTACCCAATTACATTTCTGTATAGAAACAACATAGAGCAGTAAACGAGAAGCACTGTGAAAAAGAATATTAGAAAGAATATTAGAAATCAGCTGTAAGCTGAGCCTGACTTATGAAGTTTTCAAGTAATTCTACATTAACTTTTGGAAGCAGAAATTTTTGCTTAAGTATAAGGAGTATGTTTTGTGCAATCAGGGACAAGAGACTTAGGCTCTAGGTGCACCCTATTTACTCTACTACAACTGCAGGGTGCCTTGCAGATCTCTACTGCTTCCTGCATCAGACCTAGCAAGCATACAAGGCAAATCAGTTCACAGAGGCAAAACTAATAAACCTCAAATTCCCTAAATCCCCCAACCCACTCCAGGAAATACTGCTTTAGATTCACTTGGTGAGCAGAGTCAGGTAGCTACACAGCTACACAGGGAACAGACTCAGTTTCCAACACATAGGATAAGTGAGAATACAGGGCTTGGGATGAAGAGAGCATGACCACTTTTTTCAAAAGCCTGGAACTCTAGTTCTTATTCATCTGCAGTGAAAGAATGCCCAGTGTTAGAAAAAAACACAAGGAAATAGGAATACTTCTATGATATCTGTAATAGTGCTGAACTACTGGACTATTTTTATGCTTAGTCTACTATGTTTCACTTCCTATACTGAGTCAGTGGATTTTGTAACAATACTTTAACATCCTCAGATAAAATATTTGTGAGGTTCCCATTATTAAAAGGGTGTGAATTCCCTCCATACCAATGTGGCTTCAAATCAAGTTTAATTATTCCAGGAACTTTCTCTAAACACCTCTTTCAAATTTTCAGTTTTATTAACATCTGTAAATTGTGCAAACTGGGTCAGTCATGGAGTTATTAAAACACAGTATGATGGTAACAGATGCAATGAAATGTTTGCTATACAGTTTCTACACTACTTTCTGCTACACATGTATTTTATGAAAGGCTTATCCTTACAATCAGCTACTCAACAACAGCAAAAATAAATCAACTCATTTTAATGACAGCATATAGCCATCTTAATTTTTTAAAACTCTAAACAGAGTTGAAGGGATCCCGAACACAGAGGCTGGACTGATGGCTGGGATGGAAAAATAAAACTAGGGTAGGCAATAACAGAACCTGTGGTTAGCAAGGAAATAGGAGCAGAGACAAAAAGTATCTTATGGAGGATAGAAGTTAAAATTAAAGCCAGGGAGCAAAAATGTGAATCACTACAAAGATATGGAGACACAGAAAGGATGAACTAGTGACCTACAGCAAATGCTCTCAACAGAGGCTAAAACTGGTATTGGAAGCAGTGACAACAGATGACAGTAATCTGGAATTTCTCAGATGCTAAATGCTACTTTGCTTTACTTTAAATAAGGCCATTTAACGCAAGTTGTGTAAAATCTCTATATAAACCTAAAAATTTGGCAGTACTGATTTGAGCCTCTCAGCACTTCAACTGAAAATAAAGCTGAAGAGGTAGGATAAGTACACAGCCTTTAAAACAAATTTTAAAGCCAATACATCAATGTAGGAAAGAGTAAGAATCCCAAGGGAAGAGGAAAAACCTGCTAGCCTAAACACCAAATGAATTTAGACTGAATCATCAATTATGTCAATCTCTCTTAGATGGACAAAACATACCAAAAAGTTTCATTGAAGTAGAGGTTCAGCAGTACTATTTGTCAGGAGGAACTAATATGCTATGGCTATCAATTATTTTTCCCATATACACACAGTCCTTCCTATAACCATCTCTAACTTTAGACTTCTGAAAATGAAGAGATGTTCTAGGAAGAATATTTTCATTTCATTGTTTGTCCAGATACTATGAGATTCCCTTAGGTATCTTCTGTGTGTCTCTCAGGTCTCTGCATCTTCCTTTTGCACAGATCACAACAGAAAAACAAATGTTGAAAAATATTACCAAAATCAGGAAACAAAAAATAATTAATCACACTAAGCAAAACACTCCCACAGTAGTAAGAAAATACTCCACACTATTAAAATTAATCTTAAAAGGAAAACTTATTTCTTGTTTAGGCTTCCCAATTAGGTTCTGTGAGAATCTTTGGAACCTGAACACTGACTTCTAAGTATTAAATAACATTTACATGCTTGTGCAAGCTCTCTGAAGTTTTCACTGCCTGGGTATTGCATGGTATGGCAATAACTGGTTACCAGAATGCGCAACTAACTTTTTCCCTGGTACACTTGAAGCAGAGTAGTGCCAGCAATAACAGAGGTATTGGTATACTAATCTCATGGACTTGTAACAAAAAAAAAAAAATCCTTTTTGGTGAATATGCATTACTTAAATCAGAAAGTACCTAACATGAAATAATGTCCTGATAAATCAAAAATGAAAATGAGAACATGGTCTCTCACATTCCAAAGCTTGCTTTTTTCTCTCCCTGTCACCTGTGATTGATCTGAAATTTTATCTCAATATGTAAAGGTAGTAAGAAATCACATACCCTTCAGCCTCAGGATATACACAAAGTACCTCCGCAAGTCCCAGTAATGCAACTGAAAGTTCATCTTCTGGGATTTGGCTATCATAAATCAGAAGCTACTATCATTTTCCACTAAAAAGAGATGTGCTGGTGATGTGAGTGTTCTGTCTACCAGTCCCATAAGAAGAATTTTAAGTAACCCATTCAGTTAGTGAAGGAAAGCAGTAAGGAGTGATAGAGAAAATTCATCAGCTCTCTTTGTCCTCTATGAGCCTCAGTACAAGTGGCTGGGTACAAACTCTGTTATTTTAGGAGCACTCCTTTCAAACCCACCTTGCTATCTCTTCCCGGTGGGCAGTCCAGTCACGAATGTAGTCTTCCTGCTCCTTTATCCTGTGCTTGAAGGTGTTGCTGCTTTGAGCTGCTGTCCCAGCGCTCTGCAGTCGCGCGGTTTTCAGGGCTGGAGAGGTACGCAGACGGGCATGTTTAGGGGAATTACGGTTTGATCCGAATTCATCTTCTGAGGTGGAAGCATAATCTGTAGGAAAGCGCCTCCATCTTGCACTTACTAAATTAGTTTAATTATTAAAAAAGAATTATTATGGCATCTTTAATAAGAAAAAACAGCATTATTTCAGTAACATCACAAAAATACATGGCTATTTATTATCCATCCCCAGGTACCTCAAAAAAGGTTTATTTACTACGTCTTTAAAAGAAAGCTACAGAATTTGTGTTAAATAAAAAATATTGATTAATAAAAACATAAAACTAATGCTCTTTGTAGAGTGATGAGTAAAGTAAGATATAAAAGCCAGTATATGAGCTCAGACAAACTGCATTATAAAACAAGGGCCCAATTCATTAACATTTAAGTATATAGTCAGATTGCACTTTTTCTGCAGATTTTTTTCCCAAATTCCATTCAAGGTTTATGTGATACACAAAAAAGAAAATGAAGAGATATGAAGGAGGGATGGAGCTGGCACCAAGCCTGGAATGTACACTTACATAAGGAAAGCATAAAATTCCTAGATGATGTGTAGGTCTTTTCCAACCTTAATGATTCTATTCTTATGAGTTTAGTACAGAAAAAGAATATGTAAAATTAATATTCAGTTATGCAAATCTGCAGCACATCCATAAGAAAAGCAGCCTCAGAGAAAGAAGCATATATATTCTGACATGCAGCACATAAAGCATTTTACAGCCATGTTGCTGAGGACAGCCTGGAGTACAGGAGAACTGGAACTAAGTAGGAGGCTCTTGTCCCCTTATAAATTACTGAAGTCTAGAAAAGGGATTTCAGATGTGCTGTCCTCAGGCATTTCCAGCAGGAAGAGATACCACCTTTAAAGAAATTCCCATCACCACAACCTGCTAAATTGTTGCAGGGGATTTAAAACCTCAAATTCACTGACATTCATGAGGCTCTGTAAGTACTGCAGAAAATGAAATAAGCATGTGACCACCTATCGGTCATTGAAAAACAACAGAACCAAATGATGTAAATTGTTTTTTAGTATTAAAAAATGCAAGAATTAATAATAGTTTCTCCTGATACATTAAAAAACAAACATTACAAATGAAGTATACACCAATATGAATTTAAGTAAAAAATAATGGAAGAAATTTTTGTGTTATGCAAAGATTATGGTATGTAGACTTGGTGTATAAACTTACATCCCTTCCCTCACACCAATAATGAATTTTCAATTGCTGAAAACAATTGTATGCTTGTGCAGTTTTTTTCAGGTTTAAATGCGGGTTTCAAATTGTGTCCAGTTCTACCATTTTAAAAAATTTTCTAACTTTATTGTAGAAAGTAACAATGTCTCCGCAATCACTTTCTGATCTCTTTTTGGAGGTTTCAAAGTTGTTTGATCTTAGGGAAGTAAAACATGAGCAGAAAAAGTACATTTGTCAACCAACAGCATGCAAGCAATGTGTGACCAAAGTCCAAAGAGATTTATGAGTTGGGCCCACATTTTTTCATCCATTTTTGTTTAAATTATTAGTCCCAGTTCAAATTATAGTCTTCAAAATAATTATAAAATTAATCTTAAAATCTCTCAAGTGAGATAGTTCAGCAACTCAGCACTGTACAATGAGCATATGCAATAATATATTTAAAAACTAAAAACTGAATGAGAAGTGAAATATCAGAAACAGATTTGATTTCTAGTACTCTACCACTGTAAGTTTCAACATCAGGGTCTGGGTCTGGGAGAAGCTTGGATTTCTCTGTGTACAAAATAGTGTTTTATCATGTTAATTCGATTTAAAACATTCAGATTATAAGCATTTGCTTAAATAAAATATGAGATTAGTCTTAGGTCCTCTTTTCCACCCACACGTTTTTAGGAAAATATTATATTTCAATCAAAAATACTGAATTTTGTAAAGGCTTAAACATTTCAGAGATACTAACTGAAATGACATCAATAACAAACATATGCAACATTACATAGTATCATAAAACCCCTGTTTTTAAGATCATTAAATTTTAAGGCCTCGAAATGTTGGGGTGTTACATATTATCAATGTGTTTCTCTTTAATATGAGGACAAAATTACTGTAGGCCTAGTGGTAAAAACCTCAAAGTTATGAAATTCATTACAAGCATATCCAAGCATGTTTCCCAGTGAGGTAGCTATACATTGCATATATATGGTTTTAATACTATCTGTATATTATGCAGGCCCAAATGTCATTGGAGTTTATGTACATTTCTGAAAGTTGTTGTACAGTTGCTTATCTCAGACACCAAAGACTGTGAATATCAGTACCACTAACCTGAAAATCCTAAAAAACCCTGGCTAAAATAACCAGCATTCAAACCTAATTTAGTAACTACTCTGTGAGAAGTACAATTTCCTGACACCAGCAAGTTTGGTGATTTGGACAACATACTCTCACTTCAAAGATCTGAGAATAAATTTTATTGAATATATTCCTTATGCTAATTAGAATATATTCTACTCTTCTTGAGGCATTGACTTCTCAAGGTGCATCTATTTCCAAGCTCCTACTACTAAAATTAACTTAGTAAGGGCTGTTTTGTCTCCATTATCAATTTCTTTTCCCCCACAGTTACCTCAGCAGCTTTGATCAACCTCTCTGCCAGCTATTTGCAATGACAGCTAGGTCAGCCAGGCAGCAGAGCTGCCAAACACAGCTTGCTGCTCAGGGTCTCTCTGCTCTGACTCAATGCCTAAAGTTACAGTTGCAGCTTTGCACGAGGTCTGATCCTGCCGTTTGTTTTCCTGATATGTAGCTCCTTCTGTAACATCATCTTCAATTTCCCTCTCTTGCTGTGAAAATAGGTCTTTGGTCTCCTCTGTTTGTATTCACCACACTCTGCTGTTTGATGATGCAGTGCCTTCATCAGACCTTTCACTGCTTGTCCTATAAAGTGACTAATTTTGCTTCATGTGTCTTCACAATGTTCTCAGTTATCAAGCCTCCTACCACAGAAAAACTCTGGTAATGACTTCAATGCTAACAGTTCTCACCCTAATGTTCCATTTATCTGCTTGCCCTTTCATATAAAAGTAAGCAATACTTCACTGCATCAAGGATTAGAAATGATTCTTGAAATTACAGACTTGCTGCTAGCTCTGACAATTTTAACCCAATCATGTTCCAATTCATCCACATTAAGTACAAGACAATAAAAAATATCAAGAAACTACATCTTATTCTTACTCTCTTTTTACAGGTATATTTGTCTGAACATTGATTTGGAAAGTGCGGAAATAACTTTCTCTTTGTGAGCTGGACTTAAGAGGCTGCCAATGTTTACTGATGTTCAGTGTGGTAGTATTAACTGACCTCTGATGAGACAACCCATGGAACACATTTAACATTTTGAGAGCAGCTAGACCTCTGGTAAAGGAAACAAAACCCCAAACCCAATACTGGTAAAAATCATTCATTTTCCAGTCTTTCTATATCCAGGGAGAGAAGAAAAAACATTCCTGTTACCCCCTGATTAAATAGATGTGCCTGAAGTAAAACTTATTCAAACAGTTGAGGTGCTTTAGTCAAGCACTTCATTAGTATTTTCCAAAAGTGCTAAAATTAATTGTTGACTTTTCTAGAAACAAAATTAAACTGAGGAATTAAAAGTGGTCTATAAATAGCTGGAGATGCATTAAGACATATACTCCTATACCCACTAGAAAATTACACCACTTTCAAAACAATTCAGATTTTCCTAAAGTATAATCTAAATAAATCAGTAAAAAAATTATACAATAATGTTACTGATACAGACAAAATTCAGAACTCTACATCCTAAACAGCAGTAATAATATATTTTACTTATATAGTAACAAAAACTTAATTAGTTTATTTAGCGATGATTTTGTTTGAAAGTATCTGACTGCTTCATTAATTTCTTTCAGATTCTGGCCTTTACATTGATAGGCTTCTCCACTGACATATATTAACTGATACAGTTTTATAAGAAAGAAGCTATTACTACTGTATATTTTTCTAAGAACGGTCTTTTAAAATAACCTAGATAACTATGTTGCTGTATACATGCAAGATGGCATTTTTCTCTCTTGAAAACAGTGTTTTATACAAGCTACAGTAAACTTTGACTGTGGGACACGGGGAAATGAACATTTATCAAAGACAACAACGTGATAGACTAACAGAGTGAGAAGAGAAAGATACACTCGCTTCCCTTAACAACAGAAGCAAACCACTTCAATGCAGCAACCTGGGAAAAGTTTAGGAAGCCTGCAATACTTCACATGGACACAAAACCCAAAATTCATCCAGAGTTTTGTAAAAAACAAAAGCAGTGAAGTGACAAAAATATCTGGCCTTTACTTTTTAAAAAATCAGCATTATCATAATGTGAACTAGTATTCACTGTATGTTCATAAACATGAAGGGGGTCTTAACTGACACTTCCCTACCCTAGAGTTGCCATCTTTCAGGCTGCATCAGCAGTTCAAAATTTTGATTAAAATTGAAAACATACTGCTTTCCCAATTATATCTTACAAGGAAAGACTGAATTTTTATTTGAAGTGTCACCTCTTTTGGGTACCTTTGTAGACACCTGTCATAGAATCACACAGAGTCAACTCTACAGTTCAGCAATGTATCTCAGCAGAAATTTCTATTAAGCCAATAAATGACACAGGAAAACTAACTACCTGGGGAATATACAATGCTATGAATCCTGACATGGTCCACTTATGATACACAAGCAACAGAAGGACAGCAGGAGTGTGGGAAATTAATTGTCACAGTGGCTTGTATCAAGACTGAATGGGATGTAGCAAAATTTCAGTGCACTACAACGCTGGAAGCTACTCTATTAATTTTATTCTGAGACTGTGGATTGACTGCAAATATGGTAAAGCTGGTAGCATGACAATTCTGAAAGGAAGCTGACATTTAATTTAAATACTCATTTCACAAGAAAGTTCACTTTTTAAAAATTAACACATTTTATTTTTATATATTTAATATTGCTGTTGAGAAAACCTACCAGCTTTCACACTGCTTGCACTAAGAATGCTATGTTAACTTCTAACAGAATAGTAGATTAAAATTTGTAGACTGTGCAGATTTTTCCTTCCAAATGTAAGACAAGGTAGAGTAACCACCACACCAAAAACACATCAACATGATCTGGAAATCATGATGAAATCATAAATCACCATGATTTGGAATACAACGAAATAATCCAAGATAAGGCAAACCCTTCAAAAGAAATTTCTTTATGATATTTAGTTAGGTAGTACATAGTTTTTCAATTCATTACTTCAAGGTTATTATTCTTATTAAAAAAATCTCTGATTGCCTATTTACAAGCGTACCTTATAAATAAATATTATGTCTTCTATTACTAAATAGCATTGCTGACCTTCTGAACTACCATGATTTGACCCAAGAGATCTTGGGTCTGTTTTTGCACTGAAATAAATGATTGTTGATGCATTTGACTATCCTAATTCAGTTCTGTCTTACTGGTTTCAAGATGAAAAGATATCCAAAGAATTAAAGGATTACAATTTCTTGGCTTTATGATTTTAAATGAGAAACTTCCACAAGACCTGTCATGGAAGCCTATACTTCAAAGAAAAAGACTGCATCAACTAAAACTAAACAGTTTCATAAGAGCTCTTTCTTAAACAATTTCTTTAAAAAATCCATACGTTAAAAACATCTAGTATTGTACAAAATTATTTCAAATAATCTCACATACCTGAGGGAGAATTATGAGCCGAAGCCAAGGATTTGGATTTTGAATCCGAAAGTCGAGAAATGCTATTGGCTCGAGTTCTAGCAGAAACTTTAGCGCTATCTCCTCCTGAGAGCAGCCTTGAACCACTTCTGATGATTGCTTCTGGAGTACGTGACGAGGCAGTGCTCCTGGTTATTGTTGCTTCAGAATCGCTACGTGCCGATAGAGAGCCAAGCCGATTCCTGCGAGGTTGAGCGAGTAAGTCTATTCTGGAAATGTTTCTCCTCCCTGATGGAGGTTTTGATGTAGAGCTTGTAGTGGACACTTCGGAAGCGACTGAAGCCTTATCAGCATCAGCAAGCTCACTGTCTGAGACTTCACCAAGGCGCGCTCTGCGCAAGAGAGAAGTCCTTGTGGGACGAGGTCTTGGAAGAGTGGTAGATTTACTGGACTGCCCAAGTCCAACAGGAGAGGTTTTTGATTTAGCTGACTTTCCTTCCATCTTGGAATGTACAAGTTCATCTGCTGAGGCAAAAGGAACTCTTCCATGTGATTTGCCAGAGTAGGTTTCCTGGTCAGATGATAGGATATCGGAAATGGCAGAATGAGGTACACTGGATGTTTGGTCATCATCTGTTAAATCTACTGACGGTTGCCTCATTCTTCCACTGGATTGCACAGTTTTGCGAGCCTCAGCTCTAGACCCACCATCTGAAGATCGACTCTTAGTTTTCTTCTCAATCTTTTCTCTAGCACTTGTAGAAGATTTTAAAACATCCTTTGAAGGGGAACCAGTGGAACATCTATCTTTATATAGGTTTGTAAAGCTCTTCCGCTTCTGTGTGGATTTTCTTTCAGTGTCACCAGTAACTAGACTGATAGTGCTGGCTGTATCAACATCTGATTCTGGTGATATGGAATTATCTCTGTTATAACTAGGCGTGTCAGGACCTTCATCAGTTTTATTTTCTTCACGCAATTTAGCTTCAAGGAAAGCCATTACAGCTTCTGTGTCTTTTAAAATGAGTGTTGTATCTATACTGGAATCAGTGTCCATTGAATCACTTCTGTCACGTAACCTGCTTGCAGATACTAAAGGGGCAGCAGAACCACTCTGCTTATTAATGTGAGGAATAAGTTCTATAGGTATATTTGTGCTAGGCTTATCTATAGTAAAGCTACCTTGCCTCACTAAGGGTTTTGAAGATTCCTTTTTGTCTCCTCCAAGTACTTTAGGACTTTGTCCTCTAATCACTTCATCATTTTTTCTTCTTTTTCCCTCAATCTGTGCCAATTTAATTTCTGATTTATCTGTAACATGTCCAGGAGCATTTTCTTGATTATCCAAAGTTTTGGGTGACATAACAATCTCCTCCCGACCTTTCTCAACCTGGTTTGCAGCACATTTTGTAGAGGATAATTTCGAGGGTGTCCAGTGTCCTTGCTCCTTTCTTTCTTGTTGCTGAATTTTTGCTAAAGCTTGTTTCACCACAGAAATTTCTCTGCCAGTTTCAACCCTCTCTTTACTAGAAGAGCTGGGAAAAGAAAACACTTTTTCTCCAGTAGCTTTGGGTGAAAGACCATTCATTGTTCTGCTTGACTTAGCATCTGAAGCACGAGCTGGAGTTTCTTTCTCCTGAAGTTCAGTGTCTTGCTTTTCACCTATTTCTGACCTCTGATGAGATACAGTTTTTGGTTTTAAACTTTCATTTACTTTCTCTTCTATGGGAAGCTGTGGAAGTGTCCTCCTCTTTCGCTCACCTTGGCTGGTCATAGAAGTAGCTGAACCAGCACTTCTAACAGAAATACCAGACTCACTGATGTCTGTATCTAAAAATGAAAAAGAAAAAAATATTTGAGAAGACATTCAACAGCAAGGCAAATAGAAAGATTAAATGTTTAAGACTGCATAAGGCTAATACAACATAAAACAAAAGTGAAAAACTCATCAGTCCATCCTCCTCTTCTATGACGACAAGATCAGTTATATTTAGACACATAGAAAAAACATTTAATGAACTCTTTTAGCCAGCTAAATCATACAAAGTTTTTATGATCTTACAGTAGGTCAAAATAGGTATGAAATCACTGTTATATCAATTAGCACACCATTGCAACACGAAGTGGAAAGGAAATCTTGCATTCCTAAACACCTTTAGGACCAGATTTCAAAACTACCAAAAAGAGTAAGATCCTCCTCCCTACCTGCCTGTTCCTGAGGTCTGTCTCATGGACAGACTACTGCCTCTCACTGCAAGGCCTTGCCTCACTCAGGCAAGAATCTGCAGTGCTGGGAGACACTTCTCAGCAATACTGAAAAGCCCCACACATGAACAAAGAAATTACTATCGCTGAGAAAGCAAAAGTAATGTTTTTATCCCAAACAAGACACTGTAGTATAAAAACATATGGAAAATCAACAACACTTTGTATACAAAGCATCAAAAGAATGCAGCATTAGTGCTAAAGCACTTTCACTGAATTCTCAGTGCACACAGAATGAATGCTCCTTTGACAGAAAAGCGTGGTCATCCCATGGACTGTTGCAAGGAATAACTGTTTTAGAAACCAACATTTATTTTTCCACAGTGATGATGACTGTGCCCTCCTCGCCCATTCAACAAACACAACATTTGTGTTGTCAGAAAAAAGTCTTTATTACTCAAAGGTGATATAAATTGCTCTATGAATTCCTCTGACTTTGAATATTCAGATAGAAAAAATTATTTTTCCAGTTCATTTGTCTGCTGTTGCAATATAATGTGACACATTTAGTAACACACATCTGTCAATTCCCTTTCTTGCCAGGAGAGATATATAAGCAACTGCTCTGAAAGTCCCATACCCTGTTGGGACTTTCCTGACACATCTGTCAATTCCCTTTCTTGCCAGGAGAGATATATAAGCAACTGCTCTGCATACCCTGTTGGGACTTTCCTATCATGGTTTGCCACCAACATTGGTTGCTCCAGGAGTAAGAACTGGAATATAGGGTTTCTCTCTCTGAAAGAATCCTCTAAGCAATTAATTGAAGACCAACAATCATTCTGTATGTATACCTGCTACTTCCTACCCATGCTCTTCAATCTATCTTTTCTCTTTGCAGTGTCAAACCTTTGATGAAGAATGCAAAAGGACTCACAGGTTTTTTTTTCCTATAATCTATGTTAAGACACAGATTTGGGAAACAGTAAGTACCTCTGTAATCTAAGCAAGGTTTTCTAATTCCAGGACTGTTTTTTTTCTTGAAAATTATGAAACAAATTGAAGGTTTAATAAAAATCAATAAGATTGCCATCTGTGAAAATTGACCTTTCTCAGACATGCCTACTAGATCAAATATTTTATACATATATAAGCATGTAACTAGCTTCTTGGTGAATTTCAATCAGCCTTTAGTAAAAAAAAAGGCATGGAATTGTTTAGCATCATAGTTGGCTAAATATGTGTTATGTGAAGTTTAAATACTAAGATTTCTGAAGAAGATATAGTCAAGAAGACATGTTTTCTGAATTGGTTTTTAGATGCACCTACTTAATTTTATTTTTATTACACCTTTGTTATTTTGGTATTTTGGTGCTATGAATGCTCTATTTCCCCTTTTAGTATTTTAGAATTCTTGCAGTACGGGTATGTACTACACAGTAGTTACTTCACTTTATCTCTTATCTTAGTTCTCACAGTGGTAAAAAAAGCCTTTACCTCTCCAAAGAAGATCATAAAAGTGACCATTTAAAACACTACAGAAAACAAAAGACCACCAAAGCTCCTGATTAAGCACCCAAAGGATCAGCCTCAATAGCAGTGATTTTAAGTGTCCGGTATGTACGCACCCAATCCTTTCAAATAGTGCAAAATTTGCTCTTGATTTCCAATATTCTGTGTGTGTATCAGATTATTTAATTTTTCCCCTTTCCATCTCCTTTGATTTTTAGTATCCTAGGCAAAGTTCAATGCTTATGAGGGAAGAAAAAGCTACAACAGAAGCAGCAGCCACTGATAAGAATTTTTTCCTGCATTGGTACAGATATATGCATTATGCAACATCAAAAGCAAAACTTCTTTGTACAACTTCTCCCAAAGATGATCACAACCTCTAAAGTGAGATTTACAGGAAGAAAAAAGCAGAAGAGAAGTCTATAGTCAAGACAGTGGATATTAAAGACTAAACCACTTCAAAATCACAAATGTGAAAAACTGAACTATGGAGAGACATGTCCTGAACATCTGGCACTCACAAGGAAGGGAGATAAGGTTGTTCATTGCTGAACAGAAAGTTTCTGGGTTTTTCAAGAAATATCAAAGGTCTTCTGCATTTCCAAGATAAAGAAGGATGCTATGCTTCAGCTGAAGTCTCTCAGGTTGGACTGCTTAATAATCATTACACTGAAGTCCAATTTAGACTAAGAAAAATGTAAGGAAATATACTATGCATACTATACTATTACTATGCTACCCAAACTGTATTTAAGTGAAAGTTTCTCTGATATTAAACAGTTTATAAACACTCCTGCTTTAGTAACATTCAGTGTAATTCTGGCACTCAACCGCCAGGCAGACACCACTACTGCTGAGCTTGTTTTTACACTGTTTCTGCTCAATGAAACAGAAGAATTTCATGTGAAATTGAGGCATTAGAAGTAAAAAAGCTGACTAAGTACAGTACATAATCATTATTTTCTCCCTTTCACAGGTTTTTCAACACAAATTACGACAATAGGAACAGTTTTTAATACCATTTTCCAAAGGAGCAGGCACAGAGGACTCCAATCTCAGGTCATCTTGGTCATGACGTGTGTGATTAGCAGCCAAACTGGCCCACTGCGATATCCAACGTTTACTTCCAGGGTTAGCAGAACCTTCCTAAGAAAGAAAAAAACAGCAGAAGAAAAATTATAACTCTTTGATGAAAAGCATGCCATCTTTCCAGGCTTTTCCTGAATAGATAGGTCAGACACTATTTTCCTGGAGGAAGTTGAAAAAAATAGTTTACCTCAATAAATTTTAGAGTCCCCACCTCTAGAATGGCAAACAAACAAAATCAATATAGCTGCTGAATCAGTACCAAATAAACTACAATTCCTAGTGCAGTGAACTTTTAAACACCAGAACCTATATAAAATGTATCAGAACATGTGCTAGTTCTAAGATCAGGTTATTTCAGTCCTCAGCTCAGAAGTGCAGAAAAAGTACACGGGGTGTGGGGGTGTGTTAAAAAAATTTAAAATGTGCTTCAGGAAGACAAGAAAGTGACATTTTACCGGTTTAGAAGACCCTCTGGTCCAGGTGAAATATTGTAATTACTTCATTACAGAAAGACTACCTAAAGGACTGAAAGAGTAATAACTTATGATGAAAAGGAAAGGAAGCTCAGATTATTTGTTTGGCCTAAACAAAAAAAGAAGCAAAGATTAGTTTTAGACCATCCTACTGCGTAACAGTGAAGTCAATGTCATCAGTATTTTACATTTATTTTGCACCTAAACCAGAAAGGAAATTAATTTGGTTTCACTTGATTTCTAATGATAGTACAATGTTACTGTCTTACCAAATATCTTACAGTCTCTCTTCCTTACATCTCCAATAAACATCACCAGCCCTTCAAATCTTCACACTTCTATTCAAAATGCTATTTTTTGCCTAATGCCTTGACTACTTTTGGATTCTAGTCTTTTATCAAGAAACAACACTATATGTACTATAAAATTTATTTAGCAGAACTAGAATGGTGAACAATGTCACCTATTATATGACAAAGACTTTGAAGTTAAAAGTTACTCAGACATGCGAAAAGCTTGAATTTACGATCTTGAATTTCTCCTGATTAATGCAAGTGAGTGCAACATCATGAATCTGTTCCAAAATATCATGAATCAGAGATGCAGCAGGTAATTTTTTTAACTATTACACAAATTACCATATTTTGGATTAATTTTTCAAAATCAAAATGTTATTAAAGTCCAACAACAGCAAAGGAAGGCAATTCAATGTTTTTGCTATTTATGGGCATTTCTGCAGACAGTGTGAGATGCTAGTAAGAACATTACCAAAAAATCACAGCATTTATGCACTGACAACTACTGAAACCTCATTTTTCTTTCCTATCACTCATCTTTCTTCTCCTGTCTGTACCAGTGAACTTCTACCTAATGAAACAACTAATTATAGCCAAATCCAAACATGATAGATGTCCCAATGATCTTTGCAACCGAAAATTTCAACTAGTTCCTTCTGTACCACCTAACCAATTTTCAAGATACAGATACGTGTCAGAAATCTGAATTCTATTTCACAATGGAGAAACACACTAGGATTTTGCAGATTAACTGCAGCAAAACAACATGATAAATTATTTTCTCTTAAAATTCCACTGCCAAAAAATGGTTTCTACATAGCAGTGAATATAAAGGTGTGCTTTGCCAGTTCTAGTGTATACAAACAGAAATGACAACAACAAAAATATGCCATTTCTTTTCATAGTAGTTTAAGCACATTCAGAAGGTGAAAGGTTTATAAAACACATATCTAAAAAGCCACATTCAGATATCCTAATGTTCTTCCTATAATCCATATCAATTGGCATCTTACAGGCTCTCAAGTATGCAATCCTCTAAATCTTCTCTTGAACACCAAAAGCAATTTCCTAGTATTTCAGAAAAGCTGGGTTTATCTATGAGATAGCAGCCTTTTACTTTCATGTTAAATCTGCTTTCTTTTACGCTTATCTCACATATAAAGTTAACAGGAGCAAGAAATCTTTCAAATATGTAACAATGGATTTCTGTGGACTTATTACTCAGCCTAAAGATTTAGGGCTTCAGCCTCCACATCTGAAAAAAACCCACAGTGCACACATTATACCTGAAAGCATGTCCAGCTCTTGGCATTTCAGAGCAGACTAACTTTTTTTAAAAATAAATTTCAACAAGGTGAATAAAATTAATTTAAAAATTAAATGTCTTTTCACTTTTTAACTCTAGACAGTTCAAGTTGTAAGCATCATATTATTTCATATTTTCATAAATTGCTGGCTTGAAAGCAGTTCTTCCCTCTTCACTGCAGCTGCTTCAGAACCATATGCTTCTGGGGTGATGATCTTTTTACAGATTTCCATACATGATTTATTTACAGCCAATGTCTTCAAGTTATTTCTGGAACAACCCTGACACCTATCTTTAACAGTTATTTTTCTCTTCTATTACAGTTACTCCATTTACCATGAAAACCCAGCAATTGCATCCATCTCAGCTGTTACTTTGCCAGACTAATTGAACAGCACTGATCTGTTTTTGCAAGGTAAATCTCCATTCCTGTAACAATTTGAGTAGACTTTGTACCTTCTTTAGACTTGTATTCACCCTTCTTGACCAATGTTAACAACTGTAGTGCTATTATTACAGGGGAAGCTTCACCGTGGAGATAACACTGCCCTTTTCTGCTGGTAATGCATTTCCTGGCTGTCCAAGGGTCCTCTGCCTTTTCACAGCCCTGTGATACTGGTGATACATCAGCCTACATTTCAGTATAGCATCTAAGCTCAAACAAAAAGTAAGTATCAAACCCCAAACTAAATGGATTGTTCTACAGGACAGAAAATTGGAGTAATTTGGAAATACAGCTTCTAAATACTCCACTTTTAAGAAGCAATATAGCAAGTATTTACATGGATAAGATCCAATATTCAGAATGTCAATAGATTTATCTGATCTTCAGTGGGAAAGACAAAGTAGACGTTCAAAACAGCAAAAGGAATATTATAGTCAATGGCATTGATGACCCCACAGATGAAGAACCAGGTTTCTAACTGAGCTTTAATCTTACTTAAAAAAACCCAACCAACCAAACAAAACCCCAAACTAACAAAAAACTGAAGCATATCAAACACAATGTAGATACACCCTTACTTAAGGACCGTGTTCAGCACAGACAGCTGACCACTGAAAATTAAATCGAAGTTGGAGGGATAGATTATAGCCCAGATGCTTGCAGTATTTTTATTAAACAAACTCATAGGGTAAGAACAAATAATAACGACAACAACAACAATAATATTCTCTTTGTTCTCTATTTACTTAATTTTTCTCTTTTAATCACACTTACCTTGGTTGGCAAGTGGCAGCTTATAATACAGAAAATAAAAACATTTAAATATTTTAAATAGATGGATTTAGGATTTTCATTGCCTATATGTAATCACTGAAAAGGCAAGAACCACTTTATTCACGCTCAGTCCAACTGTGTCAAGACACTCACTCTGCATTTTATTTTATTTATGACACACGCTCCTCCAAAGTATTTAAAGACTGTTGTATCAAAGAAAAAGCTGAAAACTTCTTTAACAAGAAAAGCATTTCCAAGCATTTTATTAATGACACTTCAAAAGCCCTGTAAAGCTAAGATATTTAAGTTCAGAATAAGCTTTCAACCCCTGAAGTGACTCCAGACGACCCTGTCCTGCCTTGGCAGCAGGGTTGGACTGCATGGTCTCCAGAAGTGTCTACCAACCCTAACTATTCTGTGATTCTGTAAACTATTTCTACAAAATCTTTATAATTTCCCAGGCCATCTTTTCCATTTTTGGGAATAGAAATATCTTAGATTTTTATTCTTTGCTTTTTCTATGCCAATCATGTTTTGAATTCACCTCATTCTACTAATCATGTGCAGGATAACTGTGATGGACAGCTGGAGTAAGCTCCACCTGCAATCTGAGTGGATGCAAAACTGGAACACTGAGCTACCCTGATGTTACCTGACTATTTAGCCAAGATCTTCAATAAGGTTTATAAACTTATGATCTGCAGCTCAGTAATGCAGTAAGTCATCCAAAACCTACAAGCAGAAAAGTTTGTATATGAGAACATAACCCACATAACTTTACAAATCAAACACATTTGCCTCTTTCTTTCCTACTGACTAAACTGAGTGCAAGTTTTGGTAATGAGACTCTAAATGTAACAATCCTCTCTCAGTAGTTATCCTCATTGCTGTTTTCCCATTATTTCCCTATAAAAGACACCAGTAATTTCCTAATTAGCTTCTTTTTTACTTCTACATATCTATCAACCAACTTCTACTTTTAATTTCCTCTAGTAAGCTTTCGTCCACTTTCATCTGTCCTCAACTCTTCTTACACTTGCCTATCCTTGCCCTATCCACATTGCTTATGTCAGTTTTGCTCCTTGACTTACTGAATAATTTTCATTTTTTCACCTATCATGCCTTGTAATATTTTAAATTATGCTAATAACCTATTCTCTCCCACTATATAAAGACCTTTTAATGCAGCAAAGCAGTCACAGTGATAAAACAGCACAATTCTTGTAATTTCCACCTAAATCAAAGTGTTTTATTATATCACTGCCAGAAGGTTTCTTAAATCTGCTGTATGATTGCAGAAGTAGTCTCAGTCTTCTAAAAACAATACCTTTTATTTGCGAAGTTGACACCTGAAAAGACCAATTATGTTAATAAAATAAATCATACATTCTTCTTCTGCTTATGGAATTATAGAAGTGAAAAAATATCAATACTCTTTAAAACTGACAAGACACAAAAGATCAGAGTGCTGCAAAAGGCATAAAAAAAAGAGAGAAAGAATATGGTTATAGATTTGTGCAAAGAAGCAAGGTGAAGAACCTTCCATGGGATATGCCTGTGCTGTGTGGCAATACTTCACTTGGAGTGCCTTAGAGAAACTAGGCAAAGGTACTAATCTAGACACAGTGACATATTTAGTGTCTCAAGGCTTCACAGTAGCTAAAATACAACCATGAGAAAACATACCTCTATGAGAAACAGATACTAAAATCAATGCATTTGCATGGCAGGCACACTAAGTAATACTTTAAGCTCCTTATATCTTCCAAAAAAATTGCTTATCTATAAAGTTTGTTAAATTACAGGACTTCAGAAACAGCTTGCCACAGACCTAAGTGTTATGTGCTTCATTACTGTTGCCAGTTGACTCTGCTCTGTGTTCTGTTCCAGACACATTTCAAGCTACTTTCTCCTTAACAATGACATCAGAATGCCTCCCAAGATTTCAATATGAAATATGATCAATATCTAGTTTGTGTGCATATTCTAAGTCATATATAAAGATAGACATTTTCCTCTGTTTCATCTTTCACCAGCTGATTAAGTTATACCGTGTTCTGCATCAACTACTGTGGTGACTTGTCATGAGTGGCACCTTGCTGGACAACTTAAACCACGAATGTAAAAACCTGAGTCCTCTGGCTTCTGAGAAAAAATCTGAGAAGTATTATCCACCATTTTTTTCTAGATGACTTTGCATCATTTATTAAGTGCACACATTTTATTTCTGAATTTTAATATCCTTACTTGCTTTGGGCTATAAAACATAACCAGTTTTTCCTCAGTTCTGCTGAAGAACTTACAAGATGTATACATTGTGCAAAGCCATGTTGTGGCAAGGAAACTTCTGCTACATTTCCAATACACTGGTGTCAGTGCACACAGAAAGGTAGCCAAGTTTTAAAACACCTCTGCAATGAATTATGTCTGTCTCAGACAGAGAAGCTTTGATAATGCAATATGGCCTAGGAGAAATGAAATACTTATAGATCCGAGTTAATCTTTTCCAGGTAAGATTTTGTTTCTTGTTTAACACTTACTGGTCAGTTCTTAGTGCTCTCTTTTAGTGGAAGAAAAAAGAAGACCGTCAAAAATTAAATTCTACCTCTGTGTCAAGAAATCCAGTTGTACTCAGTGGTCTTTTTTCTTCCAGCACTACTGTAGCAGAATTTATAGCCCAATCTTTTACTAAATCTTTCTGGTTCTCGTTGATAACAGGCCTATTATAATCCTGGCTGCCATCCACTCCAAATACCTGAAAATGAAACAAACCATTACATTCATTAACCCAATACCATCCTGATACAATGTTCAATGTTAATGGATGGATGGTGGCATGCTGGATAGTGAGTATAAATAGGTTTTATTGTATTATGCTTATCTGTCACCTTAGTGCAATCTACAGATTAATAGAAAAAAAATCTACAACAATTAAAAAAAAAGTGGAAGTCTATGTCAACATTGTGAAAATTCAAAGAATTGCTAGTGGTAATGGTCAGATATGAAAAAATGACACTTTAATGAAAGGAACAAAAGATAAAAGCAAAATCATTGCAGAATCCATTTTAACAATTAAGGGAAAAACCCAGTAACTAGAATCACCAAATTTTCAGATTTTTACTATTATCTAATGAGAATAAGAAATACAAATTCTTGCATTTGCTATTACTATGCTTATTGAATTATTTCTCTGATACAAACAAAACTTCAGCTGTTAGACTTGGCAGATATTAGAAGTCCACCAGGTCTCATGAATCATGTAGACTCATCTCATCCAAGATGTGACTTGGCATAGTTCTTTTACTACTCTATTTCTTAATGATGCTTATATCAATTTCTTCTACTTAAGCCAGAATTATTTTCCCATGACAATTTAAAAACATTGCACAGAAAAAAATACTAGAAAAACATTACTAAGGCAATTAATAATAAGAACTTTAGCAGGAGAACCACCATAGTGTTTGTAAAATTTCTCATGAGTCACAGAAACCAGGGAATATGAATTGTTTTCAGAATTGATGTATAATCAAAGACATTTTAGAAAATATCTGTATCTTGTAAACATGTAACATAAAATTTGCAAATTTCTGCTTAAGAAATAAATTCACAACTTTAATACTAAAGGCTTAGACATTAAAAAAATACCGAATAAAATTAACCTCTCACATTAAAACTGGTTGCCAAAAATTAACAGTTAACATCAAAAATTGTTTTGTCATCTTCACAGATGTTATTTTGCTGTAACAAACACTACCAGTGCAGAATAGGAAAAGGTGTAGAGAATTTTTTTTTTCTCCAAAAGTGTGCTGTAATTCAGTTTTGCACAGCAAAGTTAGAGGACTGGTTTATTACAATTCTGAACAAGGTTAGTGTCTTCAAAATGGATTCACCACTAGATGGCCACAAAGCATAATGTTGTCAGCTTCTGAGAGGCAGACAAAGGAAAAAAAAACAGTTAAGCACCCTGCTATTTAACTCTTTATGCTAACTGTAAGGGAAGACCTTGCTACAGCATTACTACATTTAAACCTGAGGAAATTTTCTCAGATGCACTGGATTTGGTTTTTTTGCTCTCATGAGAAAAGCCTACTTTCCTGACATCTTAAAATTCAGGCAGCACTCCCCAAATTTTCAATTTACACATAAATAATTGCTATAGTCTCTGGATCAGAAGTTGCTTAACAGTATTTACAAAACATTTGTTTTCTTTTTATAGAAATAGAGTGCTAAAACTTAAATTTTTGCTTTCATGATATACTTTTGATTTGTACAGTTGTAGCAGTTTCTGAAGATAGAAACCAGTTACTGTCCACTGACACCTTTCTTTGACTATATCACTATTCTGCAAAGACTTTTTTCTTTGTGCATCATAGTTTCATTGATTACAGAATTTTATATGTACTCTTAAATGAAAATAAATTCTGGTATTATCACACAAGCACCAGAAGGAAAATATGAATTCCACACTTCCATATCCAATTGGGACTACAGCAGCAAATTGCTGCCTATAAATTGCTTCCTTTTATCTGACAGCACATTCATTTACCATGTCAAATTTCTTCACTTTTATCAGAAGTAACGCTTCTTTCAGTCTTACCTTTTCTAGTACGGAACTCATGTTTAATCAAATTTTGTTATTCTTCTTCTATTACTGAAATTACTGCAAAACCAAATTTGAATATTGCCTAATTTTTTCTGTGAAAGGTAATATGAATATCACTAAGACCCAAGTAGTAGCACTCCTAATGTTCTTTCTCTCTATACAGTGGGGAGAAGCAGAATATTTGGGGATATTCTGGTTATAGAGCAGATAAGCAAAATATTTTGGGACAGCATTATTGGAAAGAAGAGCAAAACATTTTCTTCAATAAAAGTATATTTTTGTACTACAATGTCATTCTATATTTGTTTTGTGCATGCGTCTGCCCTAAGTTCCACTGCTATACAACTGCAAAGCTCCTCTTCTTGGAAGAAAGGAAAGATGCACGTAAGTGTCATGCAGCCCAAAGACTAAATTTCAGATTTGTGCTATATAAAAAAAACCTTTGAAATATTGTTACTAACACATAATTAAGAATTTAAGTACTAAAACTATTCACAAAATAAAACAACTCAAGTATTTGATAAAAATGTAGATCATTACTTACACATCTGTCATACACCTGCAGAAAAGCAATTTCAATATCAGAATTTCAGGATTAATCAATCCACTTACTCAATTTATCAAATAATGAGAATATATCCTCAACAGAAACAGCCATGGAATAACCTGAATGTTTCTGCTGAAAATCATCTCTCTACCATCTAGAAAATGCAATTTGTACTTTCTGGGCTGATAAAATATGGCATGTGTGCAAACAGTGGGCTGTTGTGACTGAAGCCTGAATGGATAGACTTCTATCTTCCTACAAAGACTAGATTACATTTTTCAAGGCTTCCAATTCTTTAGAGGTTTCTGTTCTTTAAATACCTTCATGACTGCAAAGTCATTTAAGGGAGGTCTAGAAGATAACAAAGCCAAGAGAATTCTAAGGAAATGCTGATGACACATATTGCTGCATCTCTCATCTATTTAGACAAAAAGACTGAAGTTTCTTTTCTGTAAAGCCTGTATTTGTCAGAAGCCACTCTGAAATACATTTTGATTAACTGTGTTACAGGGAAGAAAAGGACGAAGCCAGGTTCCTCAATCAATACAGATACTATACAGATTTGGACACATCAGGCTGTTTGAAAAATGAGAAGCAAGCCTTTATTTTTGATAAAGGAGGTAAAATAATCCTATGTATTCTGTGTATGTGACTAACCATCACAAATCATACATATCCACCACACAGCTGTCAATGCAAAAAAGGTTTCCAAATTAATTTACCCTTTTTAAATAGCACTGTAAACAACAGGGACTTTCACAAGACTCTGATTTTGCTTGCTTTTTTTTTTTTTTTGAGAATCTGGGGAATGAGGAGTAATGTAAAAAGAATAAATAAATACAAAGAACAATTCCTAGAAATATTAAAAAACAACGATACTAATGCATTTTTTTAACAGGTGTAATTTAAAACTGAAACTATCAGAGAAAGGTATTTCTAAGATACCTGCTTCCTATAAGCAATCATTCTGGAATGCTAAAAGTTTTTTGCCCTGCTCTGTCCTATTGTTTAGTTCTGAAATTATATTTTTGCAGGAAGATTACATTGTTCCATCCTGGTTGTTTCAAGTTTCATGAAGTTACAGAACAAAAACCAGGATGAAAATTTTCACAGAAACCATGAAAGTTGACTGACGGACAAAAATCTAGACACGCCATCAATCTGCACTATTTCATGTTGTTCTTGCAGGGTCATCACATGGCTGTAATGTAGAACAGACACAAACATTGTGTATAAACTGTGGTGGTGGTGTTTAAAAATAACTACTTTATTGTTATGAAGCATGAAACAATTTCCATTGTGAATCAGGACATTTTAAATGGAATGGGAATGAAGACATGCTGTAGGAAGTCAAGACCCATGTATGAACTGTTCTTGAGGTAATTTTGTCTAACCTGCGTTCCAGCTGGCCCCTTAAGCAAATGGATTAACAGGTGATACAGGATAGACATTGTCTAACTTGGTAGCTCTGCAGGGGCCACCAAGATGGCAAAGACCAGAGCATTTCACCTGTGGGGAGAGTCTGGGGAAGCTGGATTTGATCACTCTGGAGCTGGGAAGGCTTTGGGGTTTTCTAACAGCAGCTCCCCAAGTGCAATGGGGAGCGCACCAAGATGACAGCCAGGCTCTTCACAGTGCTACTACACTGCAGGGGGACAAGGGACAACTCATGTCAGATGAGACAGGGTATGAAGAAAAGTTTTTTCACTCTGAGGACAGTCAAGCAAGCTTGCCTAGTCTCTGCCCAAGTAGGGCATGAAGACCTAAGTGGATGAAGTCCTGGGCAACCTGGCAGACCTCAAAGCATGTTTGAGCAGGGGGTTGGACTAGACATCTCCTTTTCAGGTCCTTTCCAGCTTATGTGAATCTATGCTCCATAATAACAGCAATCTTACATAATAACTACGCATCTCAGGTTTCCTAGTGCAAAGTTTTGAGAAAGCCCCAGGTATCTCGGAGCAGCAGGGAAAAGGTGAGCTCCTAGTACGTACTTTTCCATTTCAAAGCAGTGAAGTAAGTCCTCCAAAGATCCCCTATGATAATCCATTTACATTCTGCAGTAACAAAGGGCCTACGTACTTTTCCATTTCAAAGCAGTGAAGTAAGTCCTCCAAAGATCCCCTGATAATCCATGTACATTCTGCAGTAACAAAGGGCCAAAACAGCAGGCTAAAACTATAGCAACTCTGAAAGCACTATCTTGTTACTTGCTGGAATGCAAACTTGCCCTGAAAAATACAGAAGGAACATCTGGACTAACTAATGGCAAAACAACTGCAGCAGGCTAAAACTATAGCAACTCTGAAAGCACTATCTTGTTACTTGCTGAAATGTAAACTTGCCCTGAAAAAATACAGAAGGAACATCTGGCCTAACTAATGGAAAAACAACTGTAACCTAATGAGGATATTCATAAATTTCATCACTTTACAGCTGCAACAGTTTTTCCAATATTCTCAGAATACAACCTTATCTATATTAACCAGCAATTGTTAAAATTCTTTATCCAACCAAATCCAAGAATTAACAAAATCTATCTAACACAATAAAAGCAAGATGCAAATCTTGCAAAAGGTACTGGCATATTTTCAGAGACAGTGTGAGTTACAGGACCAAGTCTGAACCACGCCTTGGTCTCTTTGGCAAGGGATAATTTTGCAGAAAGCAGAGTACTCTTTTTTGGCAGGTCATATACACTTCCCTGTGACAACAGCTCATCGCTCAGAGTTCACCCGCTCATCACCACAGCTGCAACACAGCTCTAACACAAGCTAGCTTTAGTGATCAGGAATTGGTCTTGTTCACTCTCCCTTCTGTCCCAGAGTAAATGAATTAATATTTTTTGTAGCACAGATGAACTATACTAGAGGTGAACATAATGACTTCAGAATTAACTATCAAGATGATTCTTTAAAATCATAGAAGTCAATTTTCTTTCTCAGTAGATGCAATACTTCCAAGAAATAAAAATAAAACTGGTCATAAAAAAAAAAAAGAATGGCAACAGGAATCTTTTTTCTGAATAAGAAGGAAGACAATTGTTTGCTAATCCCCTCCTCCATACCCACAAACCTCACCTTATTTTCTTCCTATGTGCGTTTTATTAACTTGAAAGCTCTTGACTACGAAAAGAAACTTTTCCCAGTTGTATCTCGTTTAGATGCTTTTCCAAGTTCATAATATCTGGACTTCACACTTGCTTTACCTTTAAATTGTTTCATGGTGTAAGAAAATCACACTGCAGTTCTACAATACCATAATTATTCAGTACTTAATGACCATAGAGCTAGTTGCTCATCCAAATCATTACTTAGGATACTAATATAAATGGAAAAAACTGTAATTCAAGCCTTCTAATAGATATGTTCACTCAGTTTTACAGCAAATTATGTATATTACAATGGGAAATTCTGAAGAATCCTATCTAGTTTTAAAATTTTTAGTTTACGAAGTTTCTCCACTAATCTTACTGCTGAAGTCTTAATGAAAAGGATATACAGTAATTACCCATCCAATCAATTAACAGAAAACCAACAAATAAATATTAAGAATTCCTATTCATTAATGACGGTATTTGAAAAGAAAAATTATTTCAATAAATTATTTAAATTATTTCTTTTGCTATTCTTTTAGATCCCAACAACTGTCAGGGATGTAATCTAGAAACATATTTTTAAAATAGTATTTGAAAAGAAAAATTATTTCAATAAATTATTTAAATTATTTCTTTTGCTATTTTAGATCCCAACAACTCTCAGGGATGTAACCTAGAAACATATTTTGAAAATGTGTTCAAATTCATTATTTGAATGCTATTAATTTCAGTGTAGGCAATCTGTATAAAAGGAACAGAATGAAACCCAATGACAAGAAAGACACAAGGGAATTCAAAGATGAACAGTTAAAAAAAACAAAACCAAAGCAGAGCAATGAGCAAGGGGGCTACACTGTACAGGGCATTAAAGAAGGATCATGATCTGTATAAAAGGAACAGAATGAAACCCAATGACAAGAAAGACACAAGGAAATTCAAGATGAACAGTTAAAAAAACCAAAATCAAAGCAGAGCAATGAGCAAGGAGGCTACACTGTACAGAAGGATCATAGCAAAATTAACAAGGAACAAATGATTTAATTTGAAATAAGGTATTTGTCATTGCAAAGTGATGGGAATGTAAACTATGATACCAATTGTGTTTCATAACCTTTTAGGAGAAAGGAAGATGATAAGCATATTTGTTTGTCACAGAAGTCAAAAGTATGTTTCAGAAAATGAGCTGCAAACGGATAGAGTCAGATCACCAAAAATCAAATATATAAAAAAAGGGAGTAAGTATGATTTTGGAAATAGAAGCAGGATTTCAGGATTTGAGCACAGTTTGGAGAGTACTAAGGATGAAGAAAGCGTAAATAAACCACACTCAGAATATGACTGATTGATAGCAAAAGAGGACTCCAGAGAGCAAGGAAATGGAAGAAGCTTCAGATTTTCTCGGCAGATCATCTCGGTAAGGCTGCAATTGGTGCCCAGACTGAGCTCCTGACAATTTTTCCACAGAAGGTAGTTCAGGCATTCATAATACACACTGAATTGGTCCTTCAAAGTCAGTTATTGATCACAGAGAAAAGACAAAAGGCAAACATTTTTTCTCATCTTTCACAAAGTGAGATAAGAGTACAAGGCCTCAGCTCACTTTGTATTTAGTTACTACATGAACAGTGTTTAACCAATCTGCTTCTGAGGAGTTTCATTTTAATAGTTTTTGCTTGTTCTTGGCAGTTGTCTGGGCCATCCCAGGCAAACAGACTGTGCTCTGTGCAGGGAATGTCTCATGAATAGCCATGGATTTTCACAGAAGCTTTTTATGTCATTTTAACTCTATATCCAAGTTATAGGATCAGATGCAAGATGCTGTGGTATAAAAAAAGCCACATAAGCAAATGAAAAGGATCAACATGCCAAGACTAAGAGCTTCTTCTTACCAGACACCAGTTACATATTTACATGAATACACTTTTTGTCCCTGTTTGCTACTGTGAAGAATCAATTTTCTTTAGGATTCCAAATTAAAAAGGCAACAACAAGTTTAGAGGCTGTAAAACTCCTTTCCTTGTAAGAACAAAAGGTTACAAACATCCTCTGAACTCGACAAAATTTATAAGCTCAGATGACTGGACAGGCTTCAAGTGGTCTACTGCTTTTTCAGCACTGTACTCATAAAATAGTCATTCTGCAAACAAGACACTCTAGAGCTCAGGGCATTTCTCTCAAAGAAACTGCTGAAGCAATGGTAAAAGCAATTAAACCCAGAGAGTGTGAAAGGACAGGGGACCTGAAAGTGATTTTCTAAAAATACATACATCTACCTTGGTTCCTTAAAGAGTCATTGAAATATACTGAGATTTTTTTTCTCTTAACTTACTCCCTACCCATCAATTCTTTCCAGGTAGTTTTTTCATTTATAATACTGAAAAAATTGCTGAGTGCAGTCCATAATATGTATGTTAACTCCATAACCAGAGGAATTATAACAATAACAATCTGCAAGGTTATTGATAAATTTTTAACGTTTGCAACAGAGTAGACAAGATCCGCTATACAAACTTTATAAACACTTGAAGACACAACAATAAATAATTCAAAAGTAAACACTCCTTCAAAAACACATTAGCCAATATTACAATGTGGTATGAACAGATATATCCTGGGAGTAAAAAGAATAAGGAGATTCCATTTTATAAAAATCATCTTTCAGAATAGATTCCCATTCATATCCATTCTCAAAAGACAAAAAAAAAGTCAAACCAAACAAATAAATATCATCATGAACAGAAAGATCAAGAAAATAAAATTAGAAAATGCACTCTCTACTGTGAACACTGATACTGTTTTGCCTCCATAATTACTATTCCAAAATTTTAAAGAGGAAAGAAGATTCTCTCTCAGGATTGTGTCAATAGAGTAAGACTTTATGTATACTCATTGAACAGTATGTAATCAAATAAAATTCAAGGTGATAGACTGCACATTAAAAACAAGATCATTACGGTTAGGACCTGTCTATCTACATAAATAAAGACTTCAAAACATCTAGAATATGGAGCTTGCACTGAAAACAAAAACATTACATGGTCACAGTAAGTCTTTATGAAGGTGTCAGGATGGATTGAGGCTTGATTTTCATACATTTTTTTCAAGTCTTCTAATTGGAATCAGTATGAATCAGTTGAATTTGCGATCTAAATTTACTTTGCTGATGAAAAAAAATCAATTATCTTTTAAGAAATGTAAATTAAAATAACATAAATCAAGTAAAAAATTTGGGGACCAAAGAAAACTTTAAGCCAAATGTTTCCATATGCATATGAACTGCTATAATATTCTGGATTTCCTGATTATCTGACAGGACTTGAAACACTCATATAGCCTCAATTCTATTCCATCCCTTCCCACACATGTATAGAAGAGCTTACATCTGCTATAGTAAGTTTTACAAAATATTTCAATTTTTAAATACCCTAAAATGAAACTGGCTGAAGAAGAAAGACCACGAAAAGCCCTACACAAAACAAAAAGAAAGAGAGCCCTGAAGAAAACCCCCCAAAGAACTTGCAAAAAACCCATTGAGTCGCTTTTTATTTACTGCAATAGCCCCAAAGTATTTAATATTCCAAACACATGGAGAATTATTTGCACATTCATTTATTAATATTTATTACTGGCAGTACTTTGCTTTATTGAAAAAGGAAAGTCATTAGCATGATAATTTGGTCTCTTTACATCTACAAAAAAGGAAGATGAACTGCAGAACCATCATTTAAAATTCTTTCATCCACTGACAGACTTACCTTTTCTGTGGCCTATGAAGATTTTTTAATGTGATATGACTGCTGAGAACAACTTTGTTCTATTAGACTGATTTATTTAAGAAACATTAAATGGATAGAAAATTTACAACTCAGAGATAATAAGAAAGCAATTGCTAAGTGTTAATAGAAGAAAGCATTGAATCCATCTAAAGAGCATAAAGGCTGGATGTGGAGGAAAAACAAATCCTACAACTGTGCCCCATTTAGTCGTGTATTTTATATGGTAAACTTAACACTGAAAACATGTTCTAAATTAAATCAAGATCCTGAATTTCTTTCATTTTGTACTAGGCTGTTAGCTGCAAGAATGAGACCATTATTCTGCTAGAAAAAGTTGTCTTTCTGATGCTATTTGAGTAGAGGATATTTTATGACACATATGTTCAAGGTGGGCCTTGTGGTATACAACAGCAGCTTGCTTTCTTACCACGTTGATAAAATTTCTCTCAGTGGCAATTTTAAAAAGAGCTCTACAAGTATAAAAAGAGATCCATCATCTGTTTTTCTTCTCATGTTATTAATATATTTATTTTATAAACCTTAGCCTACTAACAAATTCATACTTCTCTAGGAATTTAAGTGACATTTGAACACCTGGATGCAGAAATATGATTGACTACAGAAAGGACTTTTAGGAAGCAAAATTTAGTGTTATTTTTCAAGTATTCTCTATTAATAAAGAACATAAAGACACAACCATAAATTTCAACTTGCATCATCTTTCAACATTTACAATTGACAACTATGTGCATATGTACTGTATTTTTTAATCTTAAAATATTTTTTTTTAATCTTTGAAAGTTGTATAAGACACAGGTGATAATGTACTTGAAAACTTGCATTTTAGGTAAGTAGAAGACATTCACCCCAAGACAGTCATGACTGCAGATATGTGATTACCCTCTCTGTTAGGGAAAAGAATCAAAATTAAAAAGCTTTTGTCTGTTACTTATGAAATGTTTTCCTCTTTCCTCCTTTCTGATAATACATTTTTCTCACACTTTCTTCTCAAAAGTCAGGTTTTAAAATGGTTGAGAAATAAAGGTTCTGTCATTTGCTATTCCACTCCTTTTCTACTAGAGTGACAATACTTTTTTCTTAGAGGCTGAAAGAGCACCAGAGGAAGAACTGTATCCTTAGCAATCTAAATGAAATAAAGATGCTGAATAAGCAGGACAGCATAGTTTCTGACTTTTAAAAACAATTTCACACAAGCATCTATTCATCTTCAGACTATTTCCTTGACCCTTCAGCAAAAGTCTACACTAAGCAAAAATACTACTTTTGAAGGAAGTAATACAGCTCAACATTTTTACTCCCCTTTTCTTAGAATTACACAGAGACATGGGTATTTTAATTTTTTTTTTCTGAGAATTTTAACTTTGACTTCCTGCATGTTTCTCTTGGATTCTTAATGTAAAGAAGCATTAATAATCTCATATTGATTTTTTTACAAGTTAATACTACTCTTGCATTTGTGGTTTGCTCTTATGTTCCTTTTCAGAGAAAATTAAGGCGAAGGCTAAGAATGAGTCACACTTGGGAGTAATCTTTGGATATTTTGGTCATTCTCATCCTTTCCTCCAATAAAAGGGAGAAAATATCCAAATCCAGAAGTACTTTATTCCATTTAAAATTTTTCAGGTAGACCACACACAGATTTTAGCACCATTCTAATGTAAATTGCTACTCAGAAGAATGCATTATTTGTGCAAATGCTTTAGACAGTGATCCTTGCTATTTGTAGTGCATTTTTATCCCAATCCTAGCAAATTAAACTCTTGAATTTCAATTAAACTTTGGACTCAAGGGACACCCTTAAATTACTCAATTGGGCAGGCACAGTAACTACTCAGAAAAAGGAATGACTTGCCAACAATGAAAGAGTGGTTATATGGAAATAATTCTTAAGATGTATACCAATAATTCTCTTAAATCCTCAACAAAGAAGCACAGGAGTCAACAGGCTAACGAAGTCCTTGTCTTATACCTCACTTATCCCCCTTTGGCAAAGATTATCCAAAGCATTAGCAATTTAAAATAGGAGGGAAGCAAAGCTGAGCTCAGCTGGAGGACAAAATTTTGGCTTCCATTTGGTTTAGATTTTCTTCATTGGCTGTTTTTCTGCACTTCATAAAAATAGTAATATACTACTTCATATTATCAAATCAAATAAGAATTGCATAGCAGGGCTCTTTGAACTGGGTGTAAAATATACTGTTGATAAGATTTCAACACAGATACGAAGTGAAATGATACAGAAGACCTTGAAGAAAAAACATCTCTGCTTTGCTTCATAGTAAATCTTTAATACCTAGTGGTGACACCTTTAAAGTTAGCAGTAAGGGAAATTTATGATACCCAAAAGCTGTTATATAACACTAAGATTATTAAGCAATACTTTACTATCATTCTTAAGGCTTCCACTCACTTCCTCTTCCTGAATATCTCCTGTAACAGGAGAGATTTGCTTCAAACAAAAAACTGACTTTAGATAATCTTGAATGGGTACTGAAGGCCACAAAAAAGCTGAAATTTTATTAACACTCTCAGGCACGTGGTGTCATTCTTGGAATGCACTGTGTAGGGCTGAGAGTTTGACTCAATGAACTTAATGGGTCCCTTCCAACGCAGCATACTCTATGATTATAAATATTAGACAGAATTAACATTTTTATCAAGTACATAAATTATCTACTTTCAAATAGAAAATAGTCATTACTTGGTGTAGTTTCCAAAAATCCTGTTGAACTACTATATTTAGCTAAAACTCGAATTACAAATTTTCTGATGCAATTTAGTTGAAGTTTTATAATTTAAAAATAAATGTAGAAATTTGTCATTCTTTACTTGCTTCATTTGGAATGCTTTTAGTTCCCATTTGTTTTTTAAACATTGATTCAAAGAAGTCAAAAACTTCCGTTTCAGAATCCATAAGAGGTGAAACTACTATCTTTATTGTTTTATTGAAGGTGACACCCTTCACTTTAATCCCTGTCGCCAAATGCTCCATAAACACCTTTTTTAAAAGGAAACCATCTATAATAAATGTCCCTTTTCCCCGCTACTTCATGATTTTTTTTACAAAATCAAACAAGTGAAGCTAGCTTGTCTTGCAAAACACAGTTTTCAACACTAGCCAAAATTAATTCTAAATTATTAATGTATTTGTTCAGCTCTGGAAAGTTTGGGACATGCAAATAAATCCTTACATAATCCTAAAACAAGTAAGTGATAAATTTACTGTTAAATTAGCAAAACCCTAGCCTAGAATCAGATGCAGGCATTCTACCATGACAGATTACCTAGGAAAACACAAGAAAACCAGAAAAAAAATCTATTTCAATTCATGTTAAGTAACATGATTAAACATAGCTTTTGCTATCCATATCTTCCTGTTGAATCCAAAGAACAGTTATTCAATACAGTTTTTAAACTGCAAATACAATTTTTATTGTTATTGATATTTCTATGGTTACCCATAAGCAAACTAGGAAATTTGCATTGCTATCATATAAACACATTTGGAAAATCAAAGCATTTTCATACTTACTCTTTATAGCTGACACTGAAGTTTAAGTCACTGTTACTGAATACACTTTTTAAATAAGTATAGAAATAATTTGCAATCTATATCTATATAATAATTTGGATGGAACCAATTTATGTAATGAAAACTAGAGATGATAGCTTTCAAGAACAATTGAGTATTTCCACAAGAACCACCCTCATAAAAGTACCAGTTAAATGATCTTTTGGTGCCTGGTATTTTTTATGGTTAAATGATTTTTGGTGCCTGGTACTGAAATCTTTTGGAAACACATTAAAACTACCAAACTTTAAGACAACAGCAGTATGCAAAAAGGAATAATGTTTAGCCAAATGCCTGCTGCTACTCTTATGACATTTCATATTTCAACATTATAGACTGGTTTAAAAACTTGTGTTATTGCAGCAGCTTTAATAAGCAGAACTGAAGGGGTAGACAGCTGCCCACACATCCCATAAAACTCGTAACATCAGAATGCATTTCAGGTTTCTCACCTTGTCAATCATTTTGCGGGCTTCCACTTCTTCAGGATTGGGATTTTCCAACTCAATAGTGTAAGTACCTTTGTCGCTCTGGTCATCCTCATTGTCCTTTTCACTAGCAGCAGAAATATGTTGGCTCTTCAACTTTTTGTCCATCTCCTGGTTCTGATTAGGCCTATGGCCAAGGCTTCCTGAACTCCTTAACAATGCAGCTTGTAAGGCAGGCAACGCAGCAGAGGATTCTTCTGATTTCTGGCTTAGAAGTTTGGCATGAACACCATGTACTGCTCTGTGATGTGAGGAGCTAGCTTGCACAGGTGAAGGGACTTTCTCTCCTGATGCAGGTTTCACTCTTTCAGCTCGTGCATGAGATGTTGGAGATGGAGATTCTGGGCATAGAGCTCCTACATTCTGAGAAAAAGAGTAAGAACGTCTCTTGCGAGGATGGTCTTCATCAAAAAACTCAATCATAAAGGCAGTCTGACTCAAACCAGCTTGCTCTTGCTGCTTTTCTGTGGAATGGACTTTCTGGTGTGACTTTTTCAGCTCTGTATGATGGTGCCTTAAGTGCTCTTCCAGTGCTGCCCGTTTACTGTAGTGCCGGTGTGCACCAATATTTTCTGAATCACTTTGTGTGCCATCATCATGCTTATTCCCTACAAGCAAAGCAAAACAAGATACAGCACTGTGAAACAAAGAAAGACCACAACATCCACAAAAAAACCCAAACAGCAAACTAGGAAGGAAATTATTTCAAAGTGGATTTCTGTTTAAACTCCAACAGCTTCCAGTACCTGGCTCTGCAAATTTGGTACAGTTCCTGGAAATAAAATCAACTTGCTACAAGTCAAACAATGAAACATTTTCAAAGCTGATCAGTAACAGCAGTGCATTTGAAGTATCCTTTCCCCAATATTCTCATCTGTGAATACTTATCAGTGACATACAAAAGCCAGCATTTTACCAGCTGTACTATAGTATGTTTTCGAATTATATCAATTTTGTTACAGAGCCAGTTCATTATAAATGACTACTGACACATTCCAGGCAGGGTTAAGAGGAAAAAGAAAACCTTAATAAAGTCCTTCCGACAGTGGAAAGAGAGCCACAGTTCATATTGCTGGATTCCTCTCACATTTACAACAGTTTATCATGAGAAATGTCTACTTAAACTTGGACTGAATTCTTTATTACTCTTTCCAAGAAGAGCAATGAGTTTTTCCATAATTCACTCTGCTCAGCATCTGATGTGTGCAAGTAAAATGGTTGTTATTACTTATTCATTCCATGAACTACTCTGAGATCTATGAATAAGGATTACATATTTCATAAATCACACATACAACTAAAGATGTACTTTGCAATGATACCTGAAAATGTACAAAGGCTGGATACTTACACATAGTAAGTGTATTTAACATAGAGCAACCTCATGTACAATGAAAGTATCAATACTCCTAAGTGTTAGCTCAGTACCTGGGAAGGAACACTCTCATCCTCTCTGAACTCCTTTAGATCAAATTCTGCTTATATATATTTATTTATTTACTTTTATATATATATTAAATATATTTATATAATGTCCAATTTCTGTATTTTTGATTCTCAATAGGTTTTTTAAGGTTTTCTCATTTAAATAGGATATGCAGCTACTATTCAGTTAAACAGTAAGTAATTACATATTGGCTGATCTTATTTATTAGGGTAACACCACTGAAAACACAGCTGAAATCCTAACTTACACTCCTGTTTTCTACTTGTTAAAAGAGTGCCTACAAAAATTCTGTGATGATTCATATATTTCCAAATAATAATAAAGCAGTATCAACATCACAGTGAAAGTCATATAGTCTAATATTAGCAGTGGGACTTCAGTACAGAATACAATAAGAAAAAGTTGAGGAGAAAAAAAAGCTTTGAGTCAAAAAAAAAAACTTTCAAAGCACATAGGTATATTTACTATCTAAAAATAAAACCAATGAATGAGAATACAAACAGGCCATAGAAGATTACAAAATTCAGATATTTATTATGGCCATATGCATCCCATAACTTACACCTGTTTCAGATGAAAATTAATCAGACTTTGAGAAGTTTCTGTCAGGAAAAGGTTTATAAACAAAGCCCCTTGTATTTATCAAAGTGTCACAGCTAGTATGTTAAAGAATGTTCATGAATATAATACGTTTACATGAATGTGATTTACACTGGAAGAAATAATATACCATTATCTTTATGATGGCACATTAATCTAATTCTGCTTTCAGAATTTTATTTTTAGTTAAATTTGAAAGGATCAGCCTTAAAAAGAAGACTTTTCATCAATAAGGCAAAGACTGTTGTACCCAGTCCCAGCTGGTTTATGAACTAGACATGATAATGTTGCAGAGCCAAGGAAAATGAGAATTGTAGGGTTAACCAGCTGAAATTAAAAGTGGAAAATAAGAAAGACTTGAAAAAGTTCATCAGAAGTTTTCAGTATGAAAGTTTGAATGGTACTGGAATCTTCATCTGAACATCAAAACTATCTGCTTCTCTATTCCGTTAAGTGACACTCAAGAGAAAGTACACTTGTCATGTGTTACATTTTATTTAAATTCATTTGAAATGTAACTGTCTGCAATAAATTAGCATGCATTATCACCTGGAACTCCATTCATCAGCAGCACTTATTTGAATACAATAGTCCACAAGCTGAGCATAAAAATTGAAGTTCCTCCTTTATGTCCGATTCCTGACTCAAACTTGACTCCACCAAACATGATCCATATAAGCAGAATGAGTATATGATGCATTCTTTGTCATAAATTATTTTCTTAGAACACACAAATAATCACAGAAGATATGCTATCGAAAGAGTTGCTAAAAGCATAAACAAATGAACTTCAGAGCTTTTATTCTAAAAAGTAATTCATGTTTTTAAAGTACTTCATGAGAAAAAGTGAGATATATAAAATTTAACTAAATTTTGGGTTTCTTCCTTTTCTTTTTCAAGATCATTGTTTAAACACCTGATGTTTTCAGCCACATTAGAACATCTCCAATTAACACTAGAACATCTCCAATTAGCATATTGATTGTAAAGTGATTCAGCATTTGGTTTCTTATGCTCTTAATTCAGCAATAAAATTTCCCAGCCCAGATCCTTGCACCCATGTGGAGTATCTGTGATTTGATCTGAACTCCACACGGGCTCAGGGATCCTCTGCATGCTGGCCAGGAATCGCTGCTTTCAGAGCTAAGCATAGCTGCAATTATTCACTTTACCTTTCAGCCTTTTCAAGTACACTGGAACATCACTCTTAATACTTTTGGAGTCCTCCTCCGTTGGCTCCCATATCATTCTCGGAGGATTGTTCTGCGCAAGCCAATCTGCCACTTTGCTCTCAGCAGCCATCATCACCGTCTGGAGCCCCGGCAGGTCCTGACCGCCGGAGGAAGAAGGTTTCTTTGACTTGTGACGCTGCTCCGACGTGAATTTTGTCACATGATCTTTGATCTTTACTTTTCCTGGAGTGTTGTCATCAAATTCAATGGTAAAGGAAGCGTGCCCTGAAGCTGCTGCGTGGGAGCTTTGGGTATCTTTTGTGGGAATTTCATGAATAGTGCTCTCTGCTACCTGTGAAGCTTGCTGGCATTCTTTAGTAGGGATTTCAAAATAACTGGGCTCCCTGCAGAAAGGATAAAGTTCTTCACTTGCAGATGCAGATTGCTCTTCAGATTTCTTGGCATCTGTGCTGCATCCTATTAGGAAAAATAAAAAAAAAAAAAACAGATTTCACAATACTTGGGAATTTCAGCCTCTTCAAGAAGTTTCTGAAATTCTGTAAAGGCCACTTGAGTAATTTCTGGAATTAACAGTAACATTGTGGAGTAGATTGAGCACCATAGTTCTGGAAAAATAGTTCCAGAATAATATATAAAAGGTATTAATGAGAAGGCAGTTTGAGAAGTGTAAAGTGCCGAAAAGTTCATTTGGAATTTGTCAAAGTGCATGCAAAATACTTTTAGAAGATGTCAAGGTCAGATGAGTTATTTGAAAATGGGAAACAGGTAAATCACAATGGCATAGTTGTTGAGATGATCATAATCACAATTCCAATCTATTGGAAAAAACGTCAAATCAGGGTGCTCCCAAAACAAGTGCTAATGATCTTCCATCTCCTGCAGTGGATAGAAAGCATAATTTTGTTTGGCCAAATTCTTCAGAAAAACAATTCATATATTAATGCAAGATAAACATTAATTCTGGCTTGAAAAGTTAAACACTGCTAAGCACTGGAAAGTGTTTTGGAATTCAAACACTTGATGTTTCTACAAAAAACAAAACCAAAGAATCAAGCTAAATTCTATTGTCATGTCCTCTTATTTTCTTATTTTACTTGTTGCCATAGCATATAGATGAACAGAAAAAGGAACAATAGCTGGAAGCATGCACAATGTTAGCAAGCCATGCCCTCACTGGCTAAAAAAAGCAGAAAGTATAAAAAGCACAGGGTAGTAATTCCAAGTTCCACTGTATGGCCTAAATGAAGGCTAAAGCTTCCTGTGGTTGCAGCAAAGGTACCAACATGCCTTTAAGAAAACAAACGATCTGACTGTATTTTAGGAACTACTAAGTCAGCCAAAAATACCTGGTGCAGAGATGTACTAAAAGAAACAGAAGTTTGAGACCTTAGCAGCAATGACAACTTAGATTCCAGCAAAAGAATTCTGAATAGTTCCAAAGCAATTTATAGTGGACCACATTAAGATGTTTAAGATATCATTTCAGGTTGCCAAGTAAAGAATTGAGACTGCAACTAATTGATATAAGGTACTGAAAAACACCACCCTACATCAGATGAGAAAGTTATTTGTGTATGAAACTATTATGCAATAAGATAGCAATAGAACCATTTATACTGAAGTCAGGGGTAAAGGATGCAGGATGGAATAATGCACCTGTGCTGCTCCTCACAAACACATGTCTCTTGTGGGGATTTATGAAAGGGTTAAAATTTAAAAAAACATGTAGTGTGATACAGAGAAATACACTAAGGGAACGAATAATACCTGGAAACGTAAAAAAAAAAAAGAGTCACTGAAGGAAAACAAGAACAGTACAGATTCTTCATTATCGCCATGTTTGGATACCCATTGGATAAAATTACTCCAATGCAGATAACAAAGCAGTTTTAATTTTTTTTTCTACCAGTACCTGTTACAAACACAGAAGATGTCCAGAATTCAGACAGGTTTTTCTATTGTGCTGTTGGATTCCAAGAATCCCCCAGCTAATGCTTTTCAGCTTTTTGCACTACCTTATATCTGTGAGGGAGTCTTCAGGTACTACAACAGCACCTCACTTCTCCTCTCCCAGGGAAACAGAATGCCTTTTTAATACCATTACTGAAAACACTTATCCCAGCAGACACACAACACAGAATGAATCTATTTCACTGATGCAAAGGTTACAAAAAATCTTCTCTGCTTATACAGAAAATGTACAGAAATAAATAAAATCCACAGTTTGCAGGTCTTAGACTTTAGGTAAACGCTCCATTTGTTTCATGTAGCTAACATGCTGGAATGGACCAAGCTCTGGCAGGATCAAATCTAGAGCTTGGATTCTTACAATATTGAAACATGGTCACTGAAAAAGAGAGTAATCCACCACTCAGACAATTCATAGACAACTCTTTTTCCCCCACATGGTTCTGCTGAGAACTTCCAAGTTGACAACATCATGCAATTCCTGCAGACAATAATTAAGCCAGATATCGTGTTCAATGCTTGTTCAAAAAAGATAACTGGCAAATACTCTGTTTTAAGAAATATTTCTAATTTTGGGCAAGGCAGGAGCATTCTGCTGGTCACACAAGACACAGTATTTTTAAGTAATTATGAAATATCTGGTTTATTACCATCTTTCGAAAATAGTAAGACAGTAAGCAAATTGCATTAGATGTACAGCAATGAGAGGATCTCTCACACTGCTTTGCCAGCATTGATGAAGGACTTCATAAAAAAAATTTTTGAAAATTTTCTACACCAAATTTAACATTTCAAATCAACTCTTTATACTATAATAATATGCACAGTATTTGATTCCAATATTTTTCATTAAGCAGATGCTAGCATATAGTTTGAATCTAAATTAAGACAGAGTTTAATCAAAAAAGCAAGAAACTGAACTACAACTAAATAGTAAATTTTAATAAACTATAAAAATTTTTAACAATTATAAAAATAAAAAATTTCCAAGTTAATTTTAGTTACACAAAAATCCTATTTTTAGTCAGAAGTATTTTTTAGAATACAGAAGTGTTCTAAAAACACAGTTTAAAACTACAGAAGTACTTTTTTAGTACACAGAAGCACATTTTTAGGGAAGTTAAATAATCAGAATTGATTAGAATACGAAATAGTAAATGACGAAGCAAAAAATTAATACAGATCTGAACCACCCTTCAATATTTTTCTCGCAGACTCTAAATGCAAGTCCTTACAGCTTTCTAAATATTACAAAAAGTTATCTATAAAACAGCCTTACCTTTGAAATCCTACTATAAAATTCATCTGCCAAAATGAAGGAAATTATATATCAGACTAAATACAGACACTAATCTCTTTTAAGAGAAAACCTTCAAGCAAATACTGAAGATAGTAGTTGTCACTGCTCTATAATTTTTAAACCAGAGCAAGCATAGTATATGTATAGCAAGAAAAGCAATTGCAAGTGAGTTTCAGGAAAATGACGGCACAGGTAGGTTGTGAATGTCAATCTCTTCAGGCACTGAAGGGACTTCATAACTGGCAAGACTAAAAGGAAAGGGGCAGAAAAAGTAGCAGGATTGTCTGCAAAAAGGGAGTTCTTACTCTTCAAAGGTCCTGAGTGACAAAAGATAACTGAGCAACTGTTTTTACAAGGTAAGCCAGGAAGCAATAATTGGTAGCTGCCACCCAGGTGCAGTGACACTAAGATTGAAATGTCTTGTAAGGAATGACGCAGGGAAGCTATAGAATATTTGGGAAACCAGAGGCTTAACGAAAGGGCGATTCAGAGAGATCCTTTACTAGGGTACATGTTTTGTAAGGAATGATTGTAGGAGCTGGGTTTGCTTAGTCTGGAGGAGAAGAAGCTCAGGTGGGATCTCATCACTCTCTACAACCACCTGAAAGGAGGCTATAGTGAGGTGGGGCTGGTTTCTTCTACAGCGCCTGCAGCGAGAGGACCAGAGGAAATGGCCTTAAATTGAAACAAGGGAGATTCAGATGAGACACTAGAAAAAATTGTTTTCCATGTCAGGGTGGTCAGGCATTGGAATAGATTGGAATAGTCCAGGGATATGGTGGAGTCACCATCCCAGAGCTGTGCAGGAGGCATCTGGATGGGGCACTGGTGATGGTTCAGTGGTTTAGGGGGGACAGTGCTGGGTGGATCATCTTGAATGTATCTTCCAACCTCAGTGATTTCTATTCTATTCAGAGATGACCATCAGAAATGCTACATTCACTTTGAGACATTAGCAGAATCAATTACACTTTCTAGGACTTTCTAAGTTTTTATAAGTCTTATTTTTCAAGTTACACAAGTAGTCAGAATTTTAACATTTACTTGCTAACCTGGACAAGAAAAATCGTAGTTGTCAGTGCTATTCAGATGTGCAAAAAACTGCCTCTGTATATTAATATATTATCATCTGCAATGACAGGAAATCTTAGAAAATATTTTGCACAATCTTCAGATTTTTAGTAATGCTCTTTTCTTCCCACCTTAAAAATAAAATTTAAGAATAGAACTTGCAAAAGAAAATTATCTGAAATTTACAAAGCACTTCCTGTAATAATATTCTGTAAACCTGAACCAATATATTTATTTGGAGTAGGTATAAGAAACAGCCAAAATATCATGTTTACACAATATCCCAAAATATTTTTTATGTTAGCTTTATATTTGGCACTGTGCAATGGTATGTGTAATAAAAGAAGCTGAATTTTGTGTTTTCAAATACTTAACAGAATTTCTTTTTTTTCCCCTCCTCTTTCTCTTCATATTCCTATTTTTTATTTCCCACTTACATTTTCATTTTTTGGGAGTTTTTTGCTTTGCAGCTGAAGTAAACTTTTAATTTTTTATTTAAAGGCAAGATTTCAAGAAATACATTTGATTCACCTAGTATTGCATATGAAGATTTTTGTCCTTTAATGCTTTCATAACCAGTCTCATGAAAAAATATCAGAATTGCTCTTTCAAAATAGAAATACAAACCAGAACTGTATATAAATCCCCACCTCTCATAATAAATAATTTAACTACCTGCTTTAAAGGAGTTTAAGTGAAAAAAAAGGACAAAACTAATCTTATTTAAATGTATTGCTGTGATGGGTCTTCAGAGTTCTGTAAGCTCTCCATGACATACTGTGCACATTTGCTGCTAGAGCTTTGCAAAGCAAGCCTTATATGCAGCACTTGCACATATTTAATGACAAAACTCATCAAAATTCTAGAACAAAACTTCTAGGAACTTAACTGCTAATACTGCTGGTTAAGCATCACACGTTACAATGTGTGCAAACTCTTACACACACTGATTACACTGGTATTTCTCAAATAACTGTCAGCCTGCTTCACCTGAAAATGACACTGTTTCTGAAGTGCAAGGAATGTTTAATCTGACATATTCTTATGCAATGCTGGAATTAAGATTCATGCCAAGTGGAAAGAATTACTTCAGATGCCTGAAGTCCTCTTAAAAACTTATTTCTGTCTTTTCTTAGATTTCTGGTAAAGGCATTAATGACATAAAATTCTACAACTACAAGTAAGATCAGCAGAGAATGCAGTTTTCATTATCACAGGAAGTGAGAGTGTAACATATGGCAGTAATAATAATTACACACCCAATAAACCTGCCAATAACATGGACATTTAACAGCTGCAGCACAAAGTCATGCCAGAGGTGTACACACAACTGCTCATTTTAATACAGACTAGTAGATCTATGGATCATTGATTTAGAGCATTACATATGTCTGAAAAATGTTTTAAGCATTCTTCTTTTCAAAGTTTTCCAGGCTATTCTGCTCTGTTTGTAAATAACTTTCATTAGTGAATTTCTGTTGTAACAGAAATGCAGTAACATTGAAATAATCTTATTAACTTGAGACTGTAAAGAGTAATTGTCTATAGTTGGCTTAACAGAAACAAATCTCGCACTTCAATCTCCTCATTAAACCTTACCTCCTCTCTTAGAATTCAAGTCTTCTTTTCTATTCAGTAAATAATCATGTAATAAATCATTAAAGCATGACACAGATATTTAATAGGATTACTTTGTTAAAATGTTATCTGACTTACCAATTTGATTTAGTTTAAGAATTCACCTGTAATGTATTTACTTTTAGGCAGTTTATATTAAATAGCATGTCCCACATCAGTGTTTTAAACACATAATACAATCTACCCACGGAAGAATAATTAGCTGCACCAATCTTGAACATCTTCAATAGCTTGCCTATATTTTTAAAAAACCCAAGCATGATAATCTTCTGAAGTTTCCAATTTTATTTCATACATGTGTGTATTTGAATTGATTTTCTAAAATTATATTAATTTTATATTATAAAACCTAAGTGACCCAAAAATCTTATTATTTTATAATTGCATGAAAACATTCAGAGTGTCTTTTGCACACATCTACACAGACACAGTGTTCTGAGACTGCAAAGTGTCCATAGAAGCAAATGTCAACTCTTATATGTCTCCTCAGACTCTCTGCCAACACTACTAAAAATTATCTACAATATTCAAAAACCAGACTAGCAGAACATACAATTAATGTCTGCTCAAAGATTAGGTGATCACAATAAATAAATAATCTGTGTATACACAGGACTTTAATTCCACATCCTCACAAATTAAATGGTTTTGCAAAAATGTCAGGTTTCTCTGCAGTGTCTTCCTTTCACATAGGCTTTTGTTTAGTTTGTACTTTTTCAAACTGAATTCCATTCCTGCAGATTTATGAGTCTTTCAGTTTGACGAAATAAAAGCTATTCTTACACTCTTCTTAGATCAATACTATTCATAGGAGATACATTCATGGCTAAACAAAAGCAACAACACAAATAAAAGGGATTTCTAATATTTTCTTTTAAAAACGGACAAAATGGTGTATTTGCCAAGAAGGCTTTGGGCCTAAATTTAGTTTTTGTATAGTATATATATGGAAAACAAACAAAAAATTTAAATAATTTAGAAAATACTAATCTATCTTCTCTATTCATCATTTACCTTATGATGACTTCACTAAGCAAATCACGTCAAAAATACCCCCATTACTGAAGTTCAGTCTAGAACAAACTTATTTTTGTCTACTACTGAAACAGATGGCATCTCCATGATTAGTTTGAGTGAAAGTTGGAATCTTGTTTTTCTTGGAGCTCAGGAGCTAAGATAGAAGCACTGATCACTTGCTGAAAAATCTCTTGATAAAATAAATATAACAGCATGTAAATCGTTTGATGCAATTTGATGCTTCTGAAAAAGCAATTTAAAATTATGAAAAAAAAAGGCACACTACACGAAATATAAATCTTGTGTCACCTTGTTGATGGCATGGCATTGCATCAAAAACACAGACTTCAGCATATCAATTTTCAATAATCTTATATTTAATGAGGGAAAACTAATTTAAATGTTTTTATCTGATTTCTTTATAATATATAATTTATAATAGTCTAAATCTTAATAGACTTACTCTACTGCCTGAATGATGACAACTTTAAAATAATATGAAAGAGCTCATTAAAAAGAGCTCTATGGTAAAAAGTTAATTCCAAAGACATTGTCTTCACTACACTGAAGTGTTCATTTAGTTTGATTTATACTTTTTCAGACTTCACTCCAACTCTTACAAAATGTGATTCATGTTAACCAAGGGAAGTACTATGACAGGAAAAGAGAAATTCTGACCTCAATTAATGTACTTTAAAAAACTGCAAACTTAAAACTGTTGGACCTTAAATGAGCGCCTAAACTGCTAAATAAACATGGTTGAATTTTGTCCTAACTTGAGTAAGTTTTAAGTTACTGTCTTTATTAGAATAGCAGTCACTTTATTTATATGCCTGATGATAGATATAAAAGCCTAATTATAGGTACTGAGATTGAAGTTCTGGCAATACATACTGTGTCTAGACAAGCTAACTAATAAAAAGGTCTGTATTACAGGGGAATAAACATTACCAGTTTAACTTTAGACTACACAAATCTTTACTTCAAGAACTATGACATGCAATTCCCACTAATACAGCTTTACTGAATTACAGAAGAGAATGGTAGTACAGATAACCTTATATAGCTAAAAGTCACACAAATATAAAAACCACAATTTTCAGAAATTTTTTCAGTAAAATACCCCTATGCATATAAAATGACAGATATGGATAAAACGGAAAAAAAAAAAAAAAGACACACTGGTTCAGGCAATGTTATTTGCTATACTTACTGATAGAAAATTATGTTTTATGTTAGAAAACTGACACATTATATGTGAAACTGATCTCTCTAAATACATGGTTTCTCACAAAAATATATTCTTCAACTACCTCACCTTTTAATAGGCTTTTATTTATGCAAACTGTGCAACTTCCAAACATCCATTTAGTTCCCCATTTCAGAATATAAGCAGTTCAGTAAAGGGAAAAAAATAACAAAAATACGACAACACACTTACCTGAAGCCCCTGTCTCAGGCATTTTTTCTTCATGCTTGCTATCTGGCTTACAACCACCTTTTTCATCCGCTTCATCTTCACCCCACCAGGCTGGCTGTCCGTACAAAGGTGTCCCACGAGGCATGGCAGAAATATCTATAAAGTCAGCCCAAAGCAGAAGAAATAACTTTTCTGTTTAGCTGTGATATTTTGGTTAAAATCACATGAAGAGAAAGTAATTTGCTTGGATCATCTCTCCTGGAAGCTGAAGTGAAATGGTTGCATGCATTTGCCTAAATACACAACAAACTTGGAGGCCAGACAACTGATCTGGGTTCTAAATATAAAAGCTTACTAATGACCTGATCAAAATTTCTGGCACAAATGTTTATCAAAAAGACAACTGATCTGGGTTCTAAATATAAAAGCTTACTAATGACCTGATCTGGCACAAATGTTTATCAAAGGCAGCCACCATCTCTTATTGTTACCCTGATATGTCTGTAAATATTATTTCTTCTTTCAGTTGGAAGTCATCAAGACAGGAGAACATTCCTAGAAGCTGTTTGCTGCTATTTCTGTCAGAAGATTCTCATTCTTACCCACACTGACCTTTCAATGAAATCTGAACTCACTGCATGAAAAACTGATCAAATTTTGCAATGTAGCCAAGGTTCCAAATTGCTGACAGCTACTACAGAGTGCTGAAAGTTACCTTGTGTGTAAAACATTACTAAGCACAATCAATTTTACAGGTTGGAATTTTTTAAAGGCATCAGTTAAATTATTTAACTAAGTTTAGTTTAGTACAACTAAAAGTGCTATACACATGTTAAATATATTTAAATGCAAAAATTAAGTAAGAAAAAAAACATTGATGTAATTGAGATTTCTAACCTGATGACGAATTGGCTGAGTTAGGTTTGATCTGATCTTTTGGAAGAATACCTCACCCTACAGATTTAGGTATTCTAGTGTCATACAGATGTTCTGAATGTATTTTAGAGAGTCCTTATATAATAAAACATCATATGTTAAAGTCTATCTTAGAACCTTGTCTATTACTTTTCTGATTAGGAATATCAACATTTTTTTCAGTATTTTATACACTTGCACTCCAAAGATTATTTCATAGCCATGCCAAATGTTTCAACATGATTTTAAGACCTTAAGTACTTTCTTTTTACACAGCATTAAGCCATAGTCAATATTATTTTTTTAAAAAAAAACCTTGATGGTTACACAGAGAATTTGTGGATGCTCCATCCCTGAAGAGTTCCAGGACATGCTGGATGAGGCTTTGAGCAACCTGGTCTGGTGAAAGGTGTCCCTGGCCATGGCAAGGGGGTGCAACCTAAGTAATGTCTAAACTCTGTTCCAACCCAAACCATCCCATAGTTCTGTTCCTGTGCACTGCATTAGCCATAATGAGCAGATGTGCATTTATATAGCAACAGAGAGAATCAATCCCTAAAAAGCTTCTGAGAGTTGCACTCAAATATAAATCCCTATTGCTGACTGTTATTTTTGGAAGAGTGAAATGAAAAACAGAGGGTGAGGATAAAACTCCCCCACTGTGCTACTTTAGGTACCTTTAACAAGATGCTGGATTAGACAACAAAACAAACAGGTTAATTCAGTATACCACAGAATCCTGTATGTAGGGAAGAGAATTATTTGAAGTGAGTCTCCTGGAAGAACAGATGAAACCTAAACAAACCTGGTGAGCATTGATTTGGTTAGAAATCAGACCTAGACAGTTCCATATTAAGGAAACAACAATACCTGATCCCTTTCTCATTCTTTTGGTTATATCTACTACACTTCAGCAAGCCTTGTGCTGAAGTTCATCAGAGAATGGTTTGGGTTGGAAGGGACCTGCCACAGGTTTTGCCAGACCAGCTTGCTCAAAGCCTTGAACACCTCCAGGGATGGGACATCCACAAACTCTCTGGATCCCCTGTTCCAGTGGCTGATTACTCTCATAGTAAAAAATGTCTTCCTAACATCTAATCAAAATCTCTCCTCTCTCAGTTTAAAGCCATCAGACCTAGTCTTTTATCACTAACTGCCTGTGTAAAATATGCTCTCCCTCTTTTTTCACCAGTTCCCTTTAGGTACTGAAAGGCTGTTTGAGGTCTCCCTGGAGCCTTTCCTTCTCTAGGCTGAGCAACTCCATCTTGCAGCCTGTCTGCTCCAGCCCTCTGCTCATCTTTCTGGCTCTCCTCTGGCCTCACTCCAACAGGTCCAAATCCTTCCCACACCGGGGGCAGCACAACTCACACAAATTTAAGTCAACCACAGCAGAGCCACCGTAACACATTAAATAAATATGAATGATGGTGTAGAAACAAGCCTGAAACTATAGTACCTAGAAATCTTTAAACCACAATAGAACACTGAGGTTATATCCTGACACATCAAACAAAGAACGCTAGGAACTGCAAAAAAAACCAAACAGAACTCCTGCCCAATAAAAAGGGAAAAAACCCCAAACCAACCAAATGAAAAACAATGCACTTGGTAATGGTAAAAAGTACAAATTGTTTCTGAACAAATACTTTCACTGAAACTGCAAAAAATAACAATTTCCTGCCACAAATGCTACAAGTTTGTGACTTGTGCAAAGAGACAGGCAAAAATCTTACAAATGTTAATCAAATCTCTGTTTAAAAATTTTCTTAACGTGTGGATGTTACTGTAAAAAAGGTAGAAATTAACTGCCAAAAAATATTATTTACACCTAAACTATGGTTAAATAAATATATATGTGAAATTTTTACTGTCTACAGAATTCCACAATCATCCTACTGAAGGAAATTACATCCTTTCCAAGTTTTTGTGCTTCTGTAACAAAAAAATAACCTTACCCACTGATTTTTCTTCAGATTTCAGTGCTTCAGTAGTTTTGTGGTGCACTTCAGCTGTGGAATCTGTTACCTTGGATTCTGAACTTTTGGAGCTGCTTTGTTTCGATCCTTCTGCCTCTGAAGATTTTTGGGACAATTGGAGTTGGCTTGAGAATTTTTCATGCTACATGACAATAAACAGAGAATAAAACACAAAGAGTGGGAAAAAAAACCTCTCTATGTTATAATAACTGTACAATGACAAAAAACATCCAGAAACTGCTCATTGTTACCTTAAGTGCTTCTTCAGGGACTCTCATCTCTCCCCTGACCACAGTAAAAAGGTTAGTATGTAGGAAATTATAAGGAAAATTCTGAAAAAACTCTGAATTCACAAGAGGATTTTACAGAAAAGCAACAAATATGCAGCCTATTATTATGCCACTAGAATAGTGATAACTTTCAAAATATGTCATGTTAGGATACTGTGCACTATCATATTCATCAAAGAAAATTAAGTTATTTACTATATGTAAACAGAACACTGAGTAGATACCTTAGAGTTTTAATAATACAAGTATTTTTTTTTCATTCAGTAGTTTGCTGAATAATTAATTGCTGTCTTATCTGCTGGTATACAACTGCATATGATACAAATATTTGTGTATTTGCCTCAAAGAAAAGTAGTACTTTTTAGCAACACAGAAGATACACATCATATTCTAAATCATAATTGAAAGTTGAGGTTCCTGGCAGTGAGAGACAATGAAATGTACTTTATCAGTAGTTCAGACCAAGGTAGAATATTGTAAACCCTGAGATTTTCTCAAATATAGGCATTTCTGTAGCAATGAGAACACTTAAAACAACCATACTTCTAACAAGTAAAGTGCATCCCAACACTACATTTTTATGGCAAGGATATCATATCCAAATCTCAATTTATCTTCTAACTTCAGAGTGATGTATGTCTGTTCTGGAATCCTCACATCGTTCACAAATGTCTGCAGAAACAAATGAGGACAGAAAGGAATATCATTAAATTCCAAAACAACAAAATTAAATCATCTTACTACTTTTATAAAAAAGTCTTCAGCACCACAAATTTTCTACTGCTGATTCACAAGGAAACTATAAGCTCAAATTGCCAGCTGTTTAACAAATCATATCAAAAGGAAGGTAAAACACCATTGATTAACAAGCTGCACACTGGCCTTGAAAAATTCCTTGCACATTTAATCTTGTTAGGAATATTCATGGAAGTGTTGATTAATGTTCCCTTGAATTAGCACCTCCACTTACTATTTTTCTTGTAATTTGCTTTTTTCAATCCAAATTAACTGCCAGAATTGATTTATCATCACATTTGTGATGAGCATTGGATATGAGAGGACTGAGGCAGCTTATTTCTAATCACTGTCAAAGGACTTAAGAAAACACGGACCAAGTTTGTGCATCTGAGTAACACTAAAAAATCTGTGGTAAGAATTCAGTATATTGCAATGCTACAGGATCACCCCACTTCTAACTTAAAACTTTTACAACATGTACATGTTTCTAAAGAACGAAACAGTTGAAATATGTTATTTTAAAAGCACTCTGAAGTTGGAAACACTTGAATAATTAAATAAGTCAAAAATCCAAATATTTAAATTACTGTTTTGCTCATGAGTTTAGTATTGAATGAACTGTGATTAGAGAGAAACAACCCCCTTCCCCAAAACAATAAGAGAATCATCCATTTAATTTTCTTTTCCTAAAGGAAAAGCATGTTTATTTCATTATTTTAAAAACTTAGAAAATATCTTCCATGGGAAATAAGAACAAAGGGTACAACTATTCACTGGTTTGTAAGCATGAAGCTTTCAGTAATGTTTCAGGCATATTTATTTCACTTTAACATTTTCAGAGTTCAGGGCATAAACCTCTGTGAAGACTATCCTCAAGGCACTCTGAATTTCAGTGAACCAACAGAATTTAGGCCACCTTGCAGACATCTATGTCTATGTGCATGTATGAATTTTTCCTCCCAGGTCAGAGTTCTGAAATTCATGTGCATGCACAGCATGCCCAAAGCAGAGAACTCCAAAGGCTGTGTGTGCAGTCTACTGACAGCCTCATGTTCAGGACTGAAGTGACAGCATAAAACAACCAAGTCTTAGTTACTCTGCCACTGGAGCTTTAAAATCTCATCACATGCTTTTGTCTGGCTTTGGGATGCCAGACAAAGCTAGCTTGAAAAAACTAGTTACTATGTAAATAAATAATCCTTTGCCTCTTTAAATCATTCAATTCATGTGATTTATAAAGTTTATTCTTTAAATAGTGAAAGTCAACTGTCTTTAAGCCTTCATAAAGTTTGCTAAGCTTTTCAGAATCCAGTCCTGAAACATCAGTGTGAAAGGACTTTGCTATCCTGTAAATATTCCTGAGAAGAACTTAACTGATCAGGGCCATGGATTGCTAACACTTCTTCTAGTATGTTTTAGAGTTCACAAGTCAAAGGAGAAAGTACAGTTGAATTATACTGATACTAGGGAAATACTAATTACATACTAGCAACTGCACACATTTGCTTCAGAAAAGAGAAATTCCTTCATCTTTTTTTTTGTATGGAAAAACAAATAAAAACAGGAGTGTCCAGAATGAGTCACAATAAACTATCAGAAATACAATTTATTTTTGCCTTTTTTTTCCAAATCTAGGCATCCAGAATAAAGACTTCTAGATTTAGAAATCCACAAAAAAGACTCCTATAACCTTTTCACCGAACTGAGTGTGAATCAACCATACATATAAGAATATTCAGGCATTAGGGCATCAGGTGCAATCATAGTTCAGTTGGTGAAATTATAACACTCATAACACTCAAAATCAAAATATTGCCATTAGCCATCTCCCCTCACACTCTGAATTATCATGTGTGTTTAAAGTGCATTATACCAGGAATGGAGTTACCCTTTATACTAAGAAAAGTATGTATCTGTTCTCAAAAGAGATGGGACCAACTGGAGAGATGCAAAATAAATATTTTGATGAAATATGCAAAATAAGACAGGGGAGAAGCTGCTAAAGCACTAGAAGAGGCACTTGGCTGCTAGGGAGGTGTTGTTCTCAGTGGAAACAGCAGCTAGACTAGAAGAATTATTACCTAGTTCACCATATGGTACTGAGCCATTGTTCTGCCACACAATTAAGTATGGTGTTACAAAAATAATGCTTTTTCTTCATTAACCTGAAACCAGGTAAGCAGAGTTATGAAAGAAAAGCACAGTGGGAAAGTGATAGTAAGAAAAACGCTGTAAAGACAAAGAGAAAGGACTGAACTCCTGAGACTTAATATTCCTTGCCCCAAAACAGTGGGAAGAAAGAGTTCCTTTGATGTCTCTGAGTAAACAGCTCTAAAGCAACTGAAGCTTCACCTCAAACTTGAGAATGAATTAGATCAAGTGAAGCAAATCACTGAAAGCTCTTTATCAGAGACAAAAAAAGGAGCTGAATGAAGACCTTTTAACATATATTTCTATTCAATTCCAGTTTTGTGACATAGCAACAAAAATCTGAAGGTATGCCCATTGACTACAGGAGTTACACAACTAGGGAATAAAATTAAATGTATCAGCAAAAAAATTCTATGTGCTGAACTTATTTTTGATCATTGCCTTGAAACAGCACACTGACTTTGAAAATACAGAGGTATATTAAATATTTAAGGACTAAAGTCCTTGTATGTCTACAACTGTTCAAAGGATATAGCCCTTCAATGGTTTCACGTGGAGTTGAGACTGACTCTTGGGAAGGCTGAATTAGTTACCTTAAAATACAGGAAAGCTAATAGAGACAGTGACAGAATTTTATTTCAAAATGCATCTCAAGATCAAAAGGCAGTAACATGAAGAGTTCATCTTCTATTTATTTAAGCACTTGACAAAACTATTCACTATCAGTAGCTTTCTAAGTATTTTTCAAATAGGCAGTCACAGATGAACTCATGATTTTATTCACCACCGAGCCAAACATTTAAAGTTACAAAATAACAGCCATAACAAGTGCAAATAAAAATGTCATAAAGAAGTATCTAAAGGGCTACAAAATGATGACAAAGTTACTGTTTTTAATAATTTGCTATATATTAAAAAACTTTTATAAAAAGTGATGCTTAGCTACAATTCTGAATATGCACTTCCTAGAAAAGCCTTAGAACATAACATGCCATCTGAAACCTTACATTTCCCATAACTTGGATTTTTCCTGTATTAGTTTGCAATCACTTGACACAAATTATTCATAGAGATTTTTAATAAAAATTATTCTGAAAAACTAAATGCAAATACAGCATTAGTTAAATCAATTTTCATACAAAATGGTTATTGCATAATTATTTTCCCCACATATGTACAGTGGAAATACAGTTTAACATTCTTTTCTCTACTATAAGAAAAGAAAAAGGAATAGCATGTGAAATAAAATCCATATCATAATAGCACATTTTAGAGACTGAAATATGTCAGGGCTTTTAGACATTACAGTCAAGATTTTTTTTTTTTTTAATTCTGAAATACGTAAGTATAACACACTCCTTTTTATTGTTCTGAGCTTTTCCTATAGCCAAAGCCCTCTTATCACTGGAATTAACAGCAGCCCTTTATAAAACATGCAGTGGAAAACCCCTGCAAAGACTACACTTTCCTTTCGAATGTTCCCAAATTTCCAGACTTGCATTAAAAAGATATTAATGTACAATCAATAATGGCTTGAAGAAATCCCAAAAGAAAGATATAGAACCCCGTGGGGAGCTATCTATTGCTGATGTTAACTTACCCCATTCAAGCTGCCCAAATCCTTCACCAGGTGTTCATCTGTAGAGGCATCATAGTTGAGTACAGCATGTTGCTTGTCCACACTCCGTGACTAAAACATATTAAAGAAAATAAAATAAGGTAGTTGAAAACCACATGAGGCAGTTATGGCTACTTCCTAGAACAGTGTGATTATTTTCTTTCTACATAGTGCATTTATTCAAATTATATAGAAAAGATAGTTCCACATATGAAAAGGATAATCTCTAACCCAACTCCAGGTACCCATAGCAGAATCCTAAATTTAATTCAAAATAATTATTTTCTTAATGTTTCCCTAAATATGATAAGTCAGATCCAGATAGATCTCATCCAAAGGTTTTTAGGTTTTTTTCAATCCACTCTAGCATCACTGATGTTTAATCTAATATTATCATCTGCACTTTATTTCTTACTCTCTCTCCCCCCTTAATTACATGCATCTTTCAATACATGACTATGATTCCAGGGTGTTGCTGTTCTCTCTCAAACACACCATTTCCTGTCACACATTTGAGATAATTACCATAGTATACAAGCATTCCAAGTGTTTCTCCTTGATCTCAATTTCCTGAACCAATTAGCTAAAGCCTCTTCACTAAATGTCTGAGCAGTTCCTGAATTACTATTCCCATCAGTTCTGACTTTCTCAGTCCTTCCTTAAGCATTTCAGTATCCATTTATTTATTTCATGAATTCTTTATTTCACCACACAGATGAGGAGCAATCCTGGCTACTATTTCATCCAAGCCCAGCAGCTCCCTAACAGCCAAGTCCCTCTTTCAGCACTCACTCCTTGCCAAGTGTTTGCAGCCTGAGGTGCTGATGGCAAGCAAGGGAGGTGGGGCTGGATGTGTCTCCTTCATGCATGCATATGGTCAGCATCTGGACATCTTCAAGAGCTCCCAAGAGAATGGAGACCACAGCTCATCCTCTCCATCAGCCCACACTTGATCTTATGTTTACTCTTAATTCTGCTAGTGCAGTGTCACAACATGACTGCATAGCAGCAAATTCCTTCCACCAGCATAGCTCCTAATTTCAGGTTTGCATCTTCTATCCTTGCTACTCAACTCATTTTTCAGAACTGTACTGCACAGAGAATGGTACATTTCTGTCTGAGACTTCAATGACTTCTGTGTACCAGCATTTGTGGTCTGTCAGTTCTAGGAGTCTTGCCTTATCAAGTGCACTGGCCAGTGCAAGGCATCAGAACACACAACCAGTACTCTAAAGGAAATGTTTTCTCTTATTGTAATCCCATAGTTATCACCTGACTCCTTTTCCATTTCTTGAGACTTGCTTCTATTATTTTCCTTATTTTCAATCTACTTTCTCATTCTTCCTGTCCATTTAATCTTATGACCCCTTTGCTTTCTCCCCAAAGAAGTGAGATTAGTGTTCTTCTCTATATACTTACTATTTTCTGTTTAGACTTTTTATTTTGCTCTGCATTTCTGAGGGGTATAATGGGAGGGGGCAGGATATCAAAGTGGAGAATAAGGAGGAGACAGACAAATGAACAAGTTTCCTGCCAATATAAGCTGCACTAATACACTACATCAGCTAAGTGCTTTTAATGGCAGATGAAGACACAGCAACACGGTTCATTTTCTACTAACTTCGTAACCTTTCAAGTGAAAACAATCTCAATACAATGAAATTCATTGATGTGCATGTTCTGCTGAGCCTACAATATCAAACACACATTACATTTTTCCACACTCAAGAGGAACACTGCACCAAGAATTGCTGTATTTTTACCCAAGCTATTGAAAAAAAATTTTGAACTTTTCTCAATGTTGTTATTCAAATACATACTGTACTACTAATATTTTTTTAAATTATCTTCATGTGCTACATCCTATTAAAAATAAGTTAAAACAGAAAGGACATTAAAAAATCCTCAAAGCTTCATGATACTGTGTCACATCATCTGAAATGCTAAGAATGATTACTCAATTCTGTGGCTTTTACAGAAACACTTGAAATTGTGCAGAACATCATAGTTCTCCTCAGGTTCAGATCACTTACATATAATTGGACTTTTTATTAATTTCAGCTGATCTTTACAGGTGCAAAGACTGTGCAAGTCTTTTGAATGCCTTTTTTCCTTTGGCTTTGTTATTGCAGCTTTCCATTCAAATGTAAGGGCTTTTAAAATTCCCTCTGGTAAGACTGTGGTGCCCTGGCTGGCAGCTCAATGCTACACAGCTGCTCACTCACTCTCTGCTGCCCCAGCTGGATGTGGGATACAACAGGAAGAGCAGAAGGAAAGAGCTCATGGGTCAAGTTTCAGCAGCAAAGAGGAAGAAGGAAGAAGAAGTAAAACAAATCAGATGATGAGAAGGCAATCACTTCCCACCTCCCACAAGCAGTCAGTACCCAGACAGTCTTTGAGCAGTGGGTATCTTCCCCAAATCCCCTCCCTCATATTTCATTGCCAAGCACAGCACATGATTTGTCACGGAATATCCCTTCGGTCACTTTGGGTCAGCTGTCCTTGCTTGTGCCCCTTCTCCACATTTTGTGCGCTCCCCCAGTCAAGTGTGTGTAGGAGGAGCAGAGTGAGAGAGAATGCCTTCAAACTGCACACACACTGCTCAGCAACAGCCAAAAGAGTGGTGTGTTATCAACAGTGCTCTGGCCACAAATCCAAAGCAGTACCATAATGGTTTCTATTAAAAAAAATCCCCCTACCATCCAGCCAGATCCAGTACAAAGATTTACACATGTCTGCAGAAATAAGAATCACAGAATAACTGCAGTAAAGCCATAGGAATATGAAGAGGAAAACGCCATCCTCAGTTAAAATAAATTTGTAACTGGTGTTATTTCAGATAGATATTCTTCAATTCAATCCAGACTACTAAGAAAATATTTAGAATACAGAAAATAAATGCATTCTTCTCTGCAAATAATTTTGATATTGTGAATAATGAAGATTTATTCTTTTTCTTGGAAATTATTTCTCCAACAACATTCAAAAAGATTTCTAACCATAAAGGTGAAAGAAGGGGGAAATGTAGTATTTATCCACAAGCAGGCTGATGCAATGGAACAGTTAGCTAAACAGGAAGACTTCACAGTATGTTTGAACATATTTACAAAAAAAGTCAGATTTGTATTACCAGATGTGAACTAAACCTTTTAAAACAACACAGTTTACAGGTAGAGATCTGAGGTCTATCAAGCATGAGTCAAAATTATTTTCATTAAAGCCTTTATAATATATTTTCAGTCAAGCAATTATGAATAAAAGCATTAAATTCTGCTTTCTTTATCATGCATTGTCCACATGCTTTGCAGTAAGAGATCAACCAAGCTGTCAAGAGTGGAAAGGAAGGTCTTGCACAAAGAGCTATACACACAGAACAAGAACACATTATTAGCTTCTCTCTTGGTGGGTTCCTCCCCCTGCAGCACTATGTGGTGTCACAGTCATGCTGGCATGCAGACCTAACATAGCAGCAGGCTAAAAAGAATGTTCTTGAAATCCTCAGGCCCCTTGATTTTTTTTCACTAACTCTGAAGCAAATACACAACAAATAACATTTGTAAATAACTCAAATCTATTCACAGTATTAACCAAAGAGGGAGCTACCTTTGAAGTTGAAATTCTGTAACACAAAAGAATAAATGCTTCACTCTAAGGACTGATCTACTATGGATGGCATAGCAGAGAAGAAAGGAGATGCTCCCTTATTTACAGACAACAGTCTTCTAAAACAAGTTACTAGTTAAATAAAAATACTTTTGGATTATGACCTACTGGGCAGGAACCAGTGGGGTGCGGATTTTTGGTTGCTTTTATTTTGTTGTTGTTTTGGATGTTGGTGGATTTATCTGTGTACTTGTTTCTTTGGGTTTTTTAAATACCTCCCACCTAAATTACCAAGACAACATCCTATCTGTTTTTAAAGAGAAATTAAGAGTACTCTAATATCACCAATAAAACATCTGAATGCCTTCTGAGGCTGAGAGCCAAATGCAATTTACTAGAGCTACTACATTCTGAGTAATAAATGTAGGATTACATCTCTAAGCACTTCATTTGCAAGTAATACTCTAATTTGGCCAATAATGGCTGCATACATGACTTTTGGGACCAAAACTCCAAAACAAAATATTTTATTGAATGGTAGAAAGGGTTGAGAATATTAGTTTTCAAGCTCAATCTTCTTAAGAGCTCTACACTCTACAACAAAAATTTAAGAAGAAACTCCCAAAGTACTACCATCAGTCATTAAAAAAAATATAGGAGAAGGCAGGTCAGAGGACTACAGATTTGACAGGGCAAAGTGCAAGCAATATGGCTCCATAACAACACAGCTACACACTGTGGGATCCTCAAAGTTGAGGAAGTTACTGAAGGATCAAACTATTTAGACTTGTGTATTTTCAATTCTATTTAAATTGAGTCATTCAACTTCCTTAGCGACTGAGAAATACTCTTCTCTACAAATTTCATTTTCCTTTGTACAACACAATCAGGGCATAGGGATAGAATTACATCAAATCATGTGACTAAATTAGATTACAAGCTGCCAAAAAAAGAAGGCTCCTTTCAAAAGCATCCAGCTCTCTTAACATTATCACATTTTATGGAACACAGTCTACTTACTTTACTGGTCATATTGCAAAATGTATTTCATCTTCTATCCTGGCATTCTGCATTTGATTTATATGAAGAAAATGTGATTCTCTGTACTTAAGCACTAATTGCATGATTAACAGCAATACATTGAAACTTTTTTTTTTTTCTAAGGACACAAAAGATTCTTCAAAACAATTGCTCCCTAACATCTGGGGAATTTCTTTTTCAAAAGGAATGCATGGAGCTGGTGCATTAAGTTCATGGTTTGAGCAGCTGCACATGGAAGGCTGAAGCAATTACCTGTAACATCAGCTCACAGTCATCTCTTCCAACAAAAATCATTTCTCGTGGCAGCCTATGTCGGGTGCCTCCACTGCTCACCAAAAACCAGGATGTTAAGCTCATTTTCTGCTTAGCTGATAAATCCTTGGCAAAGCTACGTCATCCTGCAGTGAGAAAGAAAGAGAGACAGAGAAATTCATTTTAGTTATTTTTAGCCACAGTTTCTGCTCAGCAAACACTGTGAGCAGAATACAAAAAGCCTCTGAAAATACAGCATTCTCAATAGCATGTACTGAATCCAGCAATCACAGGAAGCCAGAGGCTTCAGATTTGCATACTCTCAAGCTCTGCTTCATGCAACTAGGCAGATTTAATTGGTAACCCTCTGCAAAAGGAACAAACAGCTAGCTAATGCCAAAGTTGTATGTCAAGTTGTCAGAAAGCTTTTAGCATTTGACCACTGATTATCAAGATAATTGCTACAATAATGCTTCACTATCACAACCAACAAACAGTGCAGCAAACATTCACAAAATACAGCAAGTAACCTGCACGTGTGTCATTACCTTTTCCTGTGAAAAAGAACTACCTCACGTGACTTTAAGCTCAAGTCCTCTGTACAGCACCAAATCAGAGGAGCTTTAAATAAATGGAACTTCTGCTTATTATTTAATCTCAGTTTGTCACAATAAAGCATCTATTTTGGAAATTTAACAGTGTGCATTTAGTATTGCAAACAAAGCAGAGCAAAATGAGCGAATTAGAAGTTATCTGTAAGTATGAAATCCAAAACAAGCATTCCTACAAAACTTTACCATTATTTATCAATAAGAGATCCAATATATTCCATAAGAGAAGAGAAAACCCATAGCTATTTAAAATGTCATAAAATGGATAAAATCTTTTACAGAAAACTTCTTCACACAATATGATTAACTTGAAACTGGACAAAAATATGATTAAATTTCTCTTCAGAGCAATTCAATGGCTAACAGTTGAAAAAAGCTTTAAGAGTATTCCAAATCTCTCTTAAAGAAAATGCAAGCCAAAGCAATTATTTCATTCTTTCATTCATTCATAACCACACTGTATTCATTGAAAGGGAAGCTAAAGAAAATGAAAAGCAACCAGCCAGCTTTTCTCTCAATACCAAATAGCTGGCATTTCTCTTCTATTTATATGTCAATTAGTGAATTTCTGCAAAGTTAGCAAATGTGCTCTAAGTAGACATAAGTCTGTAGTGGACTTGAGCATACTCTTGAATAATACTAACAGCTGAGGTCCTCAAAATGAGGGTTAAAATGGAAACACTGAATAAAATGACAATGCAAGCACTATGTCATCAGTCAAACTACAATCAAGGAGATATCACAAATTAGTAAAACATGTAAAGATAACTAAGTTTAAGTCAAAACAGCATGTGACATGACAAAGCAGATTTTTACAAAACAGTCAAAAGGTGGTAAAATGTACCAGCAGAGCTGCCAATCCAATTGAAAAAAAGTAATGCAATTAACATGGAAGAATCTAGAATGATTTAATGTGCTAAAGAGCTACTGAATAATAAAGTAAATAGGCATTGCAGCAGTATTCTATAATAACATTTAAAACAGAATTATCATTCCACAACACACTCAAGTGAAACATATGTCCACTTAATGTTATCTGACTCAACTGAAGTAATACAGCATCTCTAACATATTCTATTCCTAGAAACTAAAAACATTAAATCTACAATAAGAACTTTCTGAAATAAAACTTAATGTGATGTAGTTACTAAATACATGTTTTAACAATTAAAATGGATTATTCAGCACCTTTAAAGGAAATTAGTATTTTTATTTTAAATTTAATCTAGTTTAAAATGATAAGATAAACTGGGTCAATCAAATTACATTTTTCAGTTCCCTTTAAGAGAGGAAAAGGAAGTATCACAAACAGCCAGCCTACATTCCAGCTTTTAACAAGTAAATTAACTGGATGTTTGACAGCAAGCATGCTGTTCAGTATCAGAACTCCTCATTCTGTTTATATTTTACTACCTTCTAAAATATCCCATCTGTTTATCCTAATTACATTTGCACCATTTGGCCTTCCTGCTCTAATTTGAAATTCATATGAAAGTCTCCAAGATTATACAGAAAATATTTGAAAATTGAAAATTTCTTAGTAAAAACCATGTTGTAGTTTACACAGGTAGACTGACTGTAAAATAGGAAAACTATTTTTATTTACAAAACAGACAAGTAGGTCAGCAACTAGAGCTAGAGAAAAATAAACCAGCACTCCAAACTTCCTACAAATGATAAAGCATGACAACAAACAGATTAAATTAAGCTATGTGAAATAATTTTTAAAAAGCATTATACAAAGCAATCACTGCCACACAGCTTGGCAGCGCATTTGTAGTTAAAAGTCCATCACCAGTTCTATCAAACTTAATAATGTTGTTCTTTTGAAACAGTTGGTATCTCAACTGCAAGAAACCATCAACCTAGATACATATTTTATTTTAAAGTATTCTTTAGAATAAACCAATGCCTTTGATCAGAGCTATGCTGCAATCTGCATAGCAAAACTGGTGAAAAGAGGATCCAGCAGCAACAGTTGCTTAATATCAGAATAAAAAAAGTGCATAAAAAATTTGATATGGAACTGCACACTTATTAGTCATATAGACAGTATGTGGACAATTACATTGCACCCCAAAAAGTTCATGAAAGCTTGCAATATTTTGAATAAACTGCTGTCTCAAGTACTCTGGCTGTAGCGTTCTAAACAATACAAGGATGAAAGACACTTCACTGCCTTTTCTATAGAAAATGAAATTACTATGTGACACATGCAAAGTCATCACAAGAAGTGGCTCTTTACAGAGTGTAAATTTAGGTCATGATAATTCTTCCAATGAAATGCTATGGTTACACAGGGTTCAAAAAGCAATTCTTTTCTTTCATGAATGCTTATTATCAATCCTGTTACATGCACTGACATCACTTACAGCTCAGAAAGTGCATGCACTGTGCATTTTGAGGGGCTGGGAGGATGCTGTAGTGAGGTTTCACTGTCCTACCCAAAAACCTCTCATCCTTACACAGCCTTTCCTTATGCATGACAGGATATTGTCCCAAACGGACCTGTCCTACTCCAGTACAGACTACACTTTTCAGATGCAGTATTCACACCAAAAATACTTCTACCCTAGAAAAAAAGAAGTTTAAATGCTTTATTTATTTATGCTTTGGTTTTTTTAGTATTTCCTAAAATGGCAGTATTGTGTTATAGTCTCTAACCAAACTAGCAGACAGTTCATCAAGATTTGATCACTCAAAGCTTCATTCCTGATGCCTGCAAGTCAGTGGCTGCGACATCTATGGCAGCTGCAAAATATTTCCTTGTCTGCAGAAGAAATAGCATTTTATGGTGAAGGACTACGACTTTCAAAAGGCTGTAACCAGCGTGTTGGAATGAACATGTGGGTAATAAGTCATTTGAAACAGATGATGCAGCAACAGAGAAATTGGCTGCATCATCCCTGTAAATATGCTTCACTCCTAAGAACTAAGATACTGTATTATCCAGCCAAAAGATGGGTGTAACCAATTTCAAATGTCTAAATAGACACTGCCAAGATTAGTTTTGATACAGTCATGTTATTGCAAATAAAAATCCTTAATAATCTCAAATTTAAACATTTTACAGTCTACATTTTTGTACTTGCCTGTAACTGAAAACAGCTCCAACTAAAGTTAGTAAACACTGAGACAACAATCCTACAGAGAAACAAAAAGCTATGTTTAAAATTTAAATTTAATCTAATATACTAAGGAAATTCCAACTTTTAAGCACTTCAGTCCTCTACATTAAGACTGAGAATAGTGTAATTTTAATGGCATACAATTATCCTATTACCGTACAACAAATTCTACTTATGAATATTTTAAAACAACATTAAAAAAAGCCCTGCACCAAGCTGAGACACAGTACTGACAAAGTCATAAGCCCTTTGTTGCCCATTATTTGCTCTTTTAAGTTCCTGTTTCCAGCTGCTAAAGTATTTGCCAAAATTAAGTTTATCTTCTCAACTGGCCTAATTAACTATTTGCTAAAATTAAGTTTTCCTTTACAACTGCCTAGTAAATTTGGGGATATTTCTGAAGAAGAAATGACTAAAATATTTCTAAAACAATGTTAGAGCAGAATATTCTATGTCAATTTAAGAAAATATTAGCTGTACCTTATATGTGCAAATTGGTATTGAAATGTGGCAGAAGGCCTGAGTATCAGTTTGTACCTTGTATTATTGCTCTTTACAGACCCATCCAAATGGACATAGACAAGCAAGAGGCTTTTGAAAACCTTCTTCATGTATATATTCATTCAACAAGGACACAGATAAATTCTCTGAACACATGTGTCTACACAGAGGTAGTTAAATAAGTTTGTGGAGCATGCTGTTTTAGTAGTATAGTACCAGTCAGAACAAAAATAAGGCATCTTTTCCTGGTACTTTCAACTTATCCTGTGTTGAAACAAACAAGAGAGGTAGAGATACAGGAGAGAACACCAACACACAAGGACACGACACTTGAACCAGACCTAGACAGATTTTGGAATCAGGACTCAAGAAAGGTAAATGTCAGAAATAAGCCAAGACAAAGAAGAAATCAGAAATGAGAGCAGTGATGGGGCCAGTAATGACTGCAGAAGACCTGAAGTTGAAGCTGGTAACCAAATCACAGAGAAATGCTGTCAGCAAACAACACTCACTGAAAAACTGCCTCCCATGACTCCTTTATTGACTATACAATGTAATAAAAAATACCAGTGCCAGCAGTTCTAATTTTGACTGCTGAATGGAGAAATGTATGCCAAAGAAAGAAAAGACCAACTGAAGGTAACTTCAACCCTGAGAAATTATTGTATCCATATAATTGATATTAAAAACTAATCTATAAAGATAATTGATTTAAACCTAGGAAGCTGTAAGTGGTTAACAGCACAGTAATATTGTCTACTCTGTCAAACCCTCTGAAGTGGGGTAGTGTAACACACCAAGTGTTCCGTGGGCGATCATAATTAACCTACTTACATACATGCATTAGAAAACAACCTTTAACTACATCACCACATATTTTAATCAGGACTCTACCGTACTCAGGTTAAAACAAAGAGCTTAACAGTCAGTTAATCAGTGTTCTTTTTCCTCTCCTCGTCATTTGATTAGCCTGTGCCTTATTTACTGCACATCACTAAAAACCTTTCCTGAATTATTAACTTCCTCCTGACTTCATCTACCGTGCTTAACACCACCACATGAGAAATTCATTAACACTTACAGTAAAATCTCCACAAGTAGTTGTAGAAAACGTTTCATGTAAATGGGAAACTGTAGAGAGCTTTTTTTAACACTGAAGTATCTTAGTCTTGAATATTTAAGTTCCAAACTCATCAGCATTTCATTTTAAAGTATGTTTCACACAATATACTGGTATTCAGATGGTCTCATTTATTTCTGTTACATCTCTGAACGTCTATTTCTTTAGCAAGGTAAGCTTAAAGCCACACGTAGGGCAGCTAGAAAATGAAGGCCACTTTTCCAAAGTAAAGGGAAGGGCTCATCTGCCATCAAAGAACTATAAAAACATGAAAATAAGTCATGCTCTAGGACGGCTTCTAAACATTTGGTCATGAAACTATCCTTGCTGCTTTCATAATTCTCTGCTGCCTTCACTGCTCACGCTGCTGGCATCCCAGAAAGGAAGACAGAGGGCTGCACAGACAACAGCCTCCTTACTGAAACTATTCCCACCAGTTCCCAGGGCCAGTACACCAAGGGCTTTTGTTAGCAAAGAGGGTATCTTGTGCAGGAAAAAACTCAACCAAAACAGCAAACTCACACAAAAAAGTAGGAAAGCTGCAGGACTGCAGAACCTTCTGTTAAGAGCTGGAATTCAATCTACAGAAGCCATATGTCATGCCACGCTAGTACATAATGTTGCTCCTCAAAACCTTTAAATAAATAAATACCCATCTAAATTTAAATGGCTTAGGCTAATGATCTATAAAAATATTTTTTCAAGTGTTTATGACCTTTTGTGCACTCAAGCGTACTTCACAAGTGTTGGCCATAAAGGTTAATCAAAATATTCCTTTAAAAGGCTGTTAAAATAGAAGGCAAAGGAAGCATAAATAAGGTAATTTATGCTTTAAACCATTGAAATTCTTCATCAAAATGAGAATGAGAGCTCACAGACTTAGGAAAAATGATCAAAAATTCCTAGTTTTTCAGAAATTGAACAAAATAGTATTATTATTTTCATATATTCCACTGACCAGAAAATTCACCTGAACACATCCCTCTAGAAACACTCAAATACTACATACAGCTCTGAACATGAGAGTGATGCCATTCTCACTGATATAAAAAAAAAAAACTGTATTAGTTATAAAGTTCATTAAAATTTTATTAAATTACTGGACAAGAGTGGAACTGGATGGAAAGCATACAAATAGGTAATGTGAAAGAAAACAGGTAACTCAAGTGAAAGAAAAGACACTTATTCATTCAATTTAACTTCCCTGCTCAAATGGGGAACAGGACTGTGCTTAGGATAACTGCCCTTATCACTAAACCAAAACATCTCATAAAAAGATGTTGCCTTCTCTCCTAAAATCACTAAGATGTAACTGACAGGGCTTGGAATGATACCCTTGAGTGTTCTGCTTCTGGAATATTTGACCTGTTCTACCTCAGCTCAAAAATTTGAATTTGGCCACAATTTCTTGAAAAACATACGAAAAAATCATACTGAAGCCTTACACTATGCCAAAAAGATGTAATTTCCAGTATGGACTAAAAGCTGTAGCCACGACAAAATTTTACAGCATAAAAGAAATACTGAGAGCAAAGAAACCTTCTTAATTACTACTCTGCAATAAATTCTCTTTTACCTTCTTTGCCCTACATGCTTTTAGTCTTGTAGTTGATGTTCTTCTGCAGAGAGATGGAGGAGAAAAGAAAGCAAAATAAGAATACATAAATCTCCTTATCTTATGTCTGAAATCTTATGTCTGAAAAATCCCCAGAACTTTTGTTTGTAGACAGAGAAGATCTGCTACATCCACTATTATAAAAAAAGATTTTTCTAAAAGCTATTTCAAACTTAAGAAGAAAAAAAAATAGATATAACCAACAGATGAGAAACAAAAAAATGCATCAGGACCTCAAGCTCAGTCATGCCTCTTACTTCTTTAATTAGTACAATCCTACATAGGTAGATATGAACATTACCTACACTGCCTACCACAAAAGACTAAAACAACAAGAGTTACAGAGTTGTAAAATCTATACAGCAGCAGCAGTCTATTTCTCAAGCAGTTTGTGACTAGGGAAAGGAAAAGGGGGCAGGGAAGAAGGGGGAAGTGGGGGAGAAGAGACAGGCAGACACACCTTCAGCTTTACAGCTGAGCAACAGGAGAGGACAGGCTGGACCTAGCACAGATAAGTGGCAGACACCTCAGCAGCATTTCAGGGAAGAAGTAGTTCTTTCTCATATTAAAAAAAAAAAAAAAAAAAAAGCCTTCCAGCTGTGAATATCAATAAGAACATAGAGAGATTTTCCTCCTGCATTTCAGGAGTTTGAGATCTCTTCAGAAGGGACTCAGATACTCTTCTTGCCCTGCAGGTCACCCCATGCATCTGATGGAATAAGGACAAGAAAGCAGCTCAGGAGGCTCTTGCCCTCTGTCAGGCAGCAAATCTGTGCTGTAACATTGCTGCAGCTCGGGAACTGGACAAGCATCCTCTCCTCTGGTCCAGGTCAGAATTAGATCCATGTCTATTTTACTGCTGTGACACACAGGAAGGGTTGTAAGAACAGCAACTGAAATAGACTTCTTTTTCTGCCAACAGTGCAGCTGCAGTCAAAGTTGCTTTACGGTTTTGATTTTGAGGGACAATGGCTTAAAGATCTTATCTTACTCTCTTTTTTTATATAAAAATGACCAAAAAAAAAAGAATCCTGAGATCATGCCCTTTGCTATTACACCAGTATCAACATACAAATGCTGCAAAGGAATGTATGAAACTTAAGGCCTACCTGATGTGTATCAGTCATTTGAGTGTCACAGTATGCAAAAAGATCTGGTCCAGTGACGATTACCTGCGGCTATTATTTCATGTGGGTACCAGTGATACAGCAAGGAGTGACCAGAGGAGTACCAAGGATTACAGAGCAGTGATAAAGCACTCTGGAACACAGGCAGTTTTCACATCAATCTTCCCAGTTAAAGGGAAGGGCTGGAAAGGGCCAATTGAATCTGGAGAATCAATAAATGATTACAGGACTGTACCTAACAGCTTTGGCTACTTTGGCCAGACTTTGAAAAACCTCATCTGCTGGGGCACTGCTGGGGTTTATCTATCAGAGAGGGGGAAGAGTATCTTTGGACACGGGTTTGCCAAGCTGGTGAAGAGACCTTTGAACTACAGTTGCCAGGAAGGCATCAAAGAGACGTGGTAGTGTTCTGTTACTGAAGTGTTAGAATGGAAAGATACAGGACCTTTAGGAATTATAGGAAAGGCAGAAAGGAAGGGGTATCACCCTTCATATCAGTAACCAGCACGGAGTTCCACCTGGGGATGGATGAGGAGCTGACTGAGAGCTTATGGATCAGGATTAAAAGGAGGGCAAGATAAAAGATAAAAGGTGTGTATAGTGGGTGTCTACTTCATTCAACCTGTAAGACAGATGAGGCACCCTCAATGGACAGACAGGAGTGTCCTCACATTCACAAATCCAGGTCCCCATAGAGGACTTCAACCACCCCAGTATCTGTTGGACGGATAACACGGCAGGGTTCCTGGAACGCATTGAGCATAACTTCATTCTGCAACTGCTACCCGAGCCAACGAAAAGGGGCTGGTGGACCTTGCTCTCACCAACAAAGAGAGGCTGGTGGGGAATATGAAGCTCAAGGACAGCCTTGGTTCCATGGAAGAGTTTAAGAACCTTAGGGCACCAAGGTGCGTGGACAGAAAGCTTGCTGCCCTAAGGACTTGAGGAAAGCAGACTTCGGCCTCTTCAGAGATCTTCAGTCTCTTCCTCAGAACAGGATATAGCCCTGAAAAGAAGAAGGGTTCAAGAAAGCTCATCCATATTCAAGGATCACATCTTCTGAGGTCAGAAGAGATGCATCACAGAGAGGAAGTTGGGCAGATTTGCCAGGAGGCCTGCATAGATGAAAAGCAGCTCTGGACAAACTCAAACTCACTCAAAAAAGAAGCCCATAGAGGATGGAAGCAAGGATAAAGAGCATGGCAGAAATACTGTATGAACAGCCACGGACCAGATGAGGAAAGCTAGTGCCCTCATAGAATAATCTGGCCAGTGATGCCAAGCGCAACAAGAAGTTTCTTTAGATATGTCGAGAAAAAAGAAATTCTAGAGAAAATGTGAGCCCTCTCCAAAAGGAAAAGAGTGACCTAGTTACCTGGGATATGAAGAAGGCTGAGGCACTCAACCACTTTTTTTGCCCTGCTGTTCACCAGCAAAAGCTCCATCCACACTACCCAAGTCAAAGAAGACAAAAGCAGGGACTGGGAGAATGAAAAACCATTCACTGTAAGAGATCAGGGTCAAGACCACCTTAAGAACCTGAAGGTGCACAAGTCCATTGATGAGAGACATACAGGTCCAGAGGGAACTGCAAGGTGAAGTGGCTAAGTCACTACCCCCAAAAGAAAAATAAATTGTGAAGCTATTAGGGGGAAAAGAAACAACATACCACAATCCCTAGTAGAAACTAAGAGATCAAACGGTATTAAGAACAGCAGACTGAAACAAAGTCCTACACCAACATGACAAAAAAATAAACCACTGGGTTGTCTTTACAGAGAATACTGGCAAACAAGCAAATCCTTAGCCTGATTAGAAAACTCTGCTTAGGACTGGTATTGTACATGAATACAGTCTTACACAACAATCATAAGCCTTTTAATACATACATTATTCTTATAGTAATGAGAAGTACCTGAAGATTGAATTTTTCCTTTTAAGCTATCCTATCTAAACATTAAAACTTTGTTATTGGCTACTAGGATAAAGTTGTTAAAACTTGAAAGAATTATCCTGTTTTATTCTTTGATACCAGACAATAATTACATTTTGCATTTATTAAAGAAACAGGTCATTTTGCATTCCTAATCTTTAAAGTCATAAACAAAAAATCATTTCTTGTTGATGTACTTCTCTGCAGCCTCCCCACACTGAACAGCAATACTTTCCAAACACTGCTTTCAATAAACAGCTAAAATAAAGGCTAATAACTGCTTGTAAGAGTAGCTTAATTTATGTTTAAATAATCAAGTGTTTATTTATTGTCCATCACTCTCATTCAGATTAAGGAATTGCATGAAATAAATTATTTTTTAATTTATTCCCTATTTCACATGGTCAAAAGAGGTCATCTCTGGAGAGATTAGCATGCCAAGTATGCTAATAAAACAGTACATCTGATAAGTAGCCTTTAGAAGCTATTGTGGCAAGCCATCCAAAGAATTCATAACCAAATCAACTTTGAGAAAAAGTTCCCTGTGATGAAAGCTACAGAAATCCTTCCTTTCCCTCTATTCTGTATCACACTACAGTATTGTTGAGATTACCAAGCAGGAAAATAAATAAATGAACAAATACAAATCAGGCATGGCATTCAGGCAGCATGCAATCTTAAAAGAAGCAGTCAAGTCGTCCTCTTCCTATTCAAAGTGCCTTCATTGTGGCATATTTCAAGTGATTTTGTAGGCTATGTGTGATGAGGTGGTTTTATTTGCATTGGCCAAGTACTGACCACAGCCCTGAGCACTACTGAAAAAACAAACAGCATTTTGCAAATAAAACTGGACCTCTTAATCTCCCAAGGGTGGTGATTTCACTTTCCCCAAAATTGTGAAATATATGGGGTTTAGCTTATGACTCAAGGTACTTAGTAAGATTAAATTACATTCAAGGCAATGCAATTATTTTCTTCCTTCATACTAGGAATTATTTATTTTGTGGGTATAGAGATTACTTTCCAAAGAAAAGCATGTACTGAAGTAGTTTTAATATCTACCTTTCTCCTTTCAATTCCCATTTACTTCTTGACACAATGCATGAGTACACAGAACTTAAAAGAGGAAGTGATGGAGGACAATTCTTAATATCAAAGTTACCAATCTTCAATCTCTATGAATTACCATTCATAGTAATACAGATACATAACCCCAAAAAGGCATTCAATTCTTATTCTTTGCTACACCTCCACTGTAACATGAAAAACATTCATCATGTTCCACACAAAATATTTGATACATTCTATCCTCTCCCTTATGGAATGCTTTGGAGCTTTTTACAATTACCCTCCACAGCCAAGTCCACAGATGTATTTTTCTTGGAAATACACTGAGTTGTTTGTTCCAAGATCAGTAACATAAGCCCTACATTAAAAAAAAAAAAAAAAAAGAAAAAAAAAGTTGGATGAACTTATTTTACAAAGCAAGCAAAAGCTCACATTTTAGCCTTAAAGTAGCAAGAGATGTTTGCTCTAGGCAATCTTCACTGTCTGAAGAGAGTTAGAGTGTGTGTGCATGCACAAAGCATAAAAATAATTCTGTGCCATAATTATGCTGAGCTCCATGGGTACTCTGTGAAGTAATTAACATCAGGACAAGCTTAAAATCAAAATTATTTAAAACTTAGCATGGTAACTCTGATGTAAAGAGATCAGATTTTTCTTTCAGCATTTTTCAGTATCAGACAAAAACATGACATTTCATTTTTAGATCTTGTCCTGATGGCAAGTCCTCTTCCTGGAGATTCATATAAAAACTGAGTAGAACAAGGCCTAAAATGCCTTATATTTTAATTATTTGTTTGGTTCTTTAATCAGAAGCCAAATAGTCCAACAGAAATCTAATCCTGCAGTTTTGAATATGGCATTTCTTTAATGTTTGTGTCCTCCTATCTCTCACCTTCCCATGAAACGAAACTGAAAGGTACCAAATGTAACAAACATTTTCTCAATGTATGTTCATATAAAAACAGCTGTCAAAATGACAGTATTAGAAATTCAGCAAGACAAAAAGCAGGGTAACGCATTTGCACAAATGCTAGGAGTACCCATGGTTTTAATGATCCATTCTACTTATTGCAAAGATTTTAAAATGTAAATAGCTCCCCTATGGAGAAGCTATTCCACATCTGCTTGTGATGCCTACTCACTTCTTTCCTGTGTGCAGCCAACAAACAGGAATGCAGCTACTAGCACGGTAAGTCTTAACTCTATTTCTTCTACTATCTATTATTTACTATGTGTGATTAAATAGTTAAAAGTGAATTATCAAAATAAACTTTCAGAATTAATACACAGAGTGCATATAGAGCTCAACATTTCGATGCAAGAACTTGTTTGAGCAGGTATATTACAACCCCTCAACTAAATCACAATCAGAAGTCCTCACTGCTAAGTAAGCAGAGTATTTTCATGTGGACTTTATAAGCTGGTTTAACAATGACTGGGGATTTAAACTTGATTCAGTACACTAGCATATATTTTGCAAAATGCTACAACAAAAATCTGATTAATTTCAGAATACTTTAAGACCACTGGAAAATGCTTTTATTAGTATCATGCTATAAATATTTTTAAATGAATACATGCCTTTCAATGGACAGAAATCTGGAGGAATCTATGGGAGGAAATCCATATAGATTTTCTATTGTAAGTTCAATAACTTTTCGCCTTAAAAAATAAAAATTAAAAAAAGGAAGAGATGAGAAAGGGAAGGCTAAATGGGAAGAACTCCAAACTACACATACTTCTCCAAGCACCAAACCAAACAAGAGGAAGTGGTTCTGTAACCCCATCCACGAAAAGGGATCAAGTCATGTTTTTTGTTTGCACTTTAGTGAACAAGTTTGAAGGCTTAGACTTTGATTAGTTTAAGAACTACCCACACTTTTATGGAAGTTACTCATTTTATGTCTCCAACAAAAAGATTAGACTTCAAACTCTGCTAAGTTCAGCTGCTGTGTTAAGCAACACTGACCATGCTGCTGCAGTAGAGAAATAATCTTCTGGTTAACCAAAAATATTTTACAACATTTTAAGATGGAGCTAAATATGGACAAGAGCATAAGAAGTTGATTAAGACAGATCATTATGAGTTCCATTGTCAAAGGCTAGAACAATTCACATCCTGTATTCTTTAAATTATTCTATGTTTCATAGAATCTTGGAATAGGTAAGGTTGGAAGGACTCAGAGTGGGTCATCGAACCTCCCTGCTCAAGCAGGGTCATCCTAGAGCACATGGCACAGGATTGTGTCCAGACAGTTCTTGAGTACCTTCAGTGATGGAGACTCCATAACCTCCCCAGGCAATCTGTTCCAGTGGGAAGTGCCTGCACAGTCAGGAATTTCCTCCTCATGTTCAGGGGGAAGTTACTGTGCATCAGGGTTTTTTAAAAATGCATTCTCCTTCTACCACGCAGTTAGCAATTAAAACTCTTACTGAAACCATTTTTAGTTACCTGAGAAAGTAAGGCTTAAGCAAATGTTTTGTTTCCACCAATCATTCCTCCTAACAGCAAGCTTCAGAGAGCTGGAGATTTCAGCTACAAAGGAAAAGTAATCCTAAATGTTTCAGGAAAATGAAGAGCTGAGCAGAGCAAGTTCAAAAGAACAAGCCTGTTGTCCAGCTAGAAGCACTGTGCTACAAAGTCAACAGTTCCCAGCTCCTCACAGGCTGCTGGGTGACCTGTGCTCACATGGCTCCTTTGTGCTCTCACTGCCTTTGAAGGGCATTTGTTACTGAAGTTATTTTCCCCACAGAACATTGTGGAGAACAGAACAAGTTATTTTCCCCACATGACAAGAGTGAGCTCTTGTGCATGTTGAGATTCAGTACAGGACACATCCCTAAGAAACCAGACATTACTTGTTCTCCTGCATATGTTTTTCTATTTTATCCTAATAGGATTGCTTTGCCTCAAATCAAAGGCAAAGTGCTTCCCCAGCGATGCCAGAATTTCAGAAGTGGGGTTTCTTTTCCCTTTAGCCTTGTCTGCACAAGCCACGTACTATTGCACGCTAGAGGGACGGAGAGAAAAAATACAAATATTCCCTGTACTTGATCCCCAAGATGAGCAGGTTAAGGGCCACCCCATCCAGGCACATAACCATTTTTAACAAAGTGAGTGAATTCTCATGACATTGTAAGATAAACACACAAGCACCATGATGATTAAAGAGATGTTTCATTAATAATGGTCCAAGTGTGTCCATCAATACATCCACAGAAGTTGAACTATACAGTTAGAAAACAGCTGGTCTAGAATTTACCAGTAACTAACAACTTGCAATCTTATGCAGACAGAAAAGCAGCTGAAAAAATAAAATAATACTGAATAATCATGACCAAACAATTAGTCTTTATTATCTGTATTTTCATTCTAAGTAGTTAAAAAACCCTCTACGAACAACAAAGCTCCAAAGACTGATTTTTATTCAAAATTTATCCTCAACTTCAAAGTGCTTTTCAGATATTTTTGCAGATTTGGCTAGAGACAAAGAAAACACATTTTCAGATTCTGCACAGCTTTTAATATTTGGTAAAATTCCAGTGTATGCAGAATTTATGAGAGGGAAGCAGCCTGTGCCTAAGTTTTCCTAGCTGAAATGGGGAAGGTAGTTTAATTAAATGTAAAGATATAAATATAGGAATAGTATGGGATGTGAAATTTATAGTATGGCACCTCTTCCTTATTAGCAGCTCCTACATACACACTTGTATTGCAGCAAATCTCAAGGAGCCTACTTTGTGTGAAGTACCTTGTGTTCCCTGCATCTGCCATCGAATAGGAGTTACTAGGCAAAATTAATATATACTAATTAATATATACTGGCAAGACTAATATAGAGATTAAGCTACACTGTCATAAGTTGCTTGCATGTCCAGAACTTCACAGCCCTGACTTATTTTCAACCCTAGTGCTGAAGATTCAGTGGACAAGCAAAGGGGCAGTTTTAAGCCTCACCAAATAAATGCTAAAGAGAAGAAGCTGCAGCTCCACATTAGCTCAAGCCACTTCTCTGCTGCCAGGATCCCAGCCCTCTCGCCCCACCCCAACCACAAAGTCAGGGCTTCTCCCTTTGCCCTGGCTGCAGGCCACACGTGCCTGTGCAGCTGAGCTGGGCTATTTCAATGTTCAGCTTGCCACAGAATAACTCTTGTGCTCTTCTCCATTCCCATAAACAAATGAATGGTGCCCAGAAGCTACACACCAGGGCGGGACCAAAGCAAAAGGGGTGAGGCTGTGCAGGTGAGAGTGGGAGAAAAGGCAAGACCAGGGCAGGACCAGGACAGCCAGTAGCAAGCTCCATTTAGGCTGCTACAAGAACACAAAAATTCCACCAAATCCCCCTAAGCCTCACAGGACTTCTTCTATTTAGACAAATCTACAGGAACTGTAAGAACTATTAATACAGAATCACGGAATGGCTTGGTTTGGAAGGGACCTCAAAGATTATCAAGTTCCAATCCCCCCGCCATGGCCCACCTCGCCTTGAACATCTCCAAGGACGGGACATCCACCACTTACTTCCCTGGGCAATCTGGTCCAGTGCTTCACCATAATTTCTATTCAAATATAAAGTAGGTTTTCATATCCATTACAGATTAAAACTATATACTTTGTAAAATGTTTCAGTGTGTAATTTATTCTTTTTTCACTTGCTCAACCATGTTTTATAACACACCCAATGGTCAAATCTTTAGTCTCTCATCTCATGATGCACTAATGCAGTTGGTCTTCTAAATCTGTTTTAGATCAGACACCCCTGATGTGAATAAGTATCATAAATAGAAAGGAAGAATTCCTATGGAAATAACTATAAAAATAAAACAATACATAGACATTATTAAATATTTTTTTTAAGATCAATGGCATTGTCCCTCAAAAACCACAACTGATAAAAATAGCAAGGCTTAATGCTTTTCTTGGTTTTGGAATGAAACTGCACAAAGGGAAAGACTCACAAAATCCAAGAACTCAAGGATCTTAACGTCTTTAAACCTGTGTTGTCCCACAGTGCTGTTTGAATTAATTTCATTAACCATGCAAAAAAAGTAGTATGTTTGATAATATTAATACTTTTAAATGAAATTAAAGGTTTCCATTTGCCTCAACTGGACAACAAATAACTAATTACTTCCTGGTTCACTCTCACATCTTGATGGTTCAGCCTTTATTTTTACTGCCACATTGCAAAAGACTTTACTATATGCTATAGTCTGTCCAAACAACATCAAAAGGAATTAATTTTGTTGGACATTCAAGTAAATACCCGGCCATATTAGCCAAACCAACTGAAAATAGTTATTGTGAGGGATACATAAATGAGGTAAGTAAAATTTAAGACCAAAAATAACATCATAAACTCTGTCAGAAAAAAAATTTCTCACTTAACAAACTAGATTGCAAGCCCTGATGAATAAAAACGCCTTTAAAACACTTCAACTACATGTAGGTATTGAAAGGTGATTGAAAGGCTGCATAACTTAGTTCCTTGTTCTGTAACAAACAGTGACCTCCTCAAAGCCAGTAACCAGGCAGCATTTTGAAATAGATCCTGTGCAATGACAATCCTCCAAGAGTTCCATACAAACCAGACTCTGAAGTATCAGCCTGCCCTAAGGGGGAAGGTGACTGTTGCTATTTGCAGCTTCAGCAGCACAACACCTAACACATTTAACTTTGACAACTGAAGTTGCCAATAAAGTATGCTAAAGAAAATGCAATCAGGCCACAAAAATGGAGAACAGCAAAGTGTGTTTGCTTAAGGGATGGTAGAAAAATTACACATCCAGTATGCAAGACAATTACATGTCATTTACAAGTTTCAAATACTAGAAAAAGTAGTATTTCTTTCAGGAAAATGAAAAAAGAAAATATTGGTTAATGGTAAGCAATAAACTTCCTACAGCAAGCTAAAGAATATAATGCAACATAATTATATTGGGCTCTGTGTTGCTGTGTAAAAACAGATCCTGCCATACACAGATGTAATCTGCAGCACATGAAGATCCACTGACTGCACTAAGATCTGGGGCAGACAGAAACTTACCCATGCTCAAGGAAGCAAAAAATAAAATTTGGAATGAGAAAACGAGCCCACAAAACAAACAGGGTATAAAGATTCGGCACAAGTGGCAAACTATGATTACAGAAAAAATGACACATTTTCTGCAATGGCTACCTTATTTCAACTATTGTTACTGTCAAACTTAAAAAAGAATTTTAAAAAAGTTTGCAAATGTTTTAAAAAACATTTCTGGGCCTTGAAGTGATTGACTCAATTTATGTCCAAGCTTAAGTTCAACCTGACATTTCTTTGTGTGAATGTATGTATTTTTCCATTGTTCATTCTTGGTGTTCTTTTTTTCTAGTTTTGCTTTGGTTTTGGGTAGTGTTCTTCTTTGAAATAATTACTCTTTTTCATAATACTCCTACTGACTATATCCAAGTATTCCTTTTCACTAATTCCAGTTCTGTGCCAGCAACATTATCTTTCTTACCGCTCTCCAACTATGACAAAAACTGAAGAGAACAAAGCCACGCAGTACTATCTACAGAAGAAGAAAAAAACCAGCAAAATAAAAAGCATGTTCATCAGAAGCCTCATTGCAGCTCCCCATACAACAACTGGAGACAATTCTCTCCATCAGGAATCTGTTTTCACATGAAAAACACTCATATGTTTCCAATCTTCATTTCAGACCTTGGTGAGTTCTTGCCTCATTCTGATATGCTACATAACACGTATCTCTAGGACTGACATTGGGCATGCAGTTGCACCTCTCAGAGAAACACTCAGCCACAAATAATTAGGCATAGGATTCCTTGTAATATACTAGGACTGGAGCTTGTCTAAAAATAAATCACAAGGTGAATTTAAAAGCTGATAAATTAAGATTTGATTCATTAAAAATATGCTACAGAATTTCTGATCAAAATGCTAAGAGTTGGAACTAAAAACACTTATCTAAACAAAGAGGCAGGAATTATGGCATGCTTAGAACTAATTAATTTCACTAAGGCTGTTCAACGTTCTACAATGACTTCATCAAAATAAAGGCTTTACCCAATAATCACCAATCTGGTCCAATAAAATAATCAGCATGATGTTTAAATGACTATGAGAGCATGATGACTGAGTAACATTTTTTAAAAACCCAATTTTTGAAAAAGACCTTTTATTATGTTTATCAACAAGAACTGTAAAAGTAAAACAAATACAAAATGATCACCACCAAGGCTAATATTGCCTGTAACATGAAAAAAAACCCCACAGGTTCCATAATTCTTTTGTCAACAAGTTGCTGTCGTTCTTCAAAATTTTTTGCTAATGCAAAAGCTAAACAATAAGTTCTGGGTTCTCAGTGGCCCCTTAAAGGCTTCCTGACTAATTTCTACCTAAAATTAAAATAATATTTGTAATAGCCAGTGTCACAGTTAACTTGAAGCTAAAATTCAAGCTTGTGTTTTTGACTAGTGAATCACCTTGGAAAGTCATTCCTACAAAAAGGGTTTCACCCTTATTTTACCTGACTATCTCCTCTGGAAACCAAGTACAATAAAAAGAAAACATGACCACTTAAAGAAAGAAGAGATGAATGGCCAGAAAAGTAATCATCATTAACCTCACAGAACTGGGACAGCTTTTTTGCAGTAAAAAAAAAAAAACTTGTAGAAAACCAAGATTTTAATTATTTAATTAAGCTGATATATTGCTGAACATGAATAAAAAATTAGGTCATTTTTTGCTGAATTGTCTTTTCAAGACTCAGTTGAAGAAATGAAGACCAAGTGGAAGGAACAATCCTTAACAGAAACTACACCTGACTCAAAAGTTTGAAGCAGAAAATAGATGGGAGGCTAGCAATGCCTCAGAGGAAAGCAAGAAATATTGCTTGCACCTTTTTCAACTCTCCCTTGGCACCAGATTATACCTGTTCTTGGAGAAAAGACAATGGCTATAAATCAGAACAAATGTCCATCTATGTGGCCATTTTTAGGAAGACTCCAAAGGGAAAATGAAAAAGAGAAGTAAAACTACAATATCACCCCTTAAGTGTTTTTGGTTTAGTAAATTACATCGTGAAGTTAAGTAGAATAATTCCTGACATCAAGATTCCTGTGATGATCCAGTTCCACTGGGCTAAATAATCAGCTATGTCACAGGGTAGAGAGGAGAGAAGGTAGGATTAATGAAAGCAGGAAGTATGTTCATGAGAAAACTGAAAAGGTATCATAACACTCTAACTTCCTGCATTTTTCTTCCTAATTCTTAAGTACAATACACTTTGAGAAGACAAATAAGACAAAATTGAAAAGGCTTTGGTTTTGAACACAGAATAGAATGCATATTTAGATGGGCAAATATTTGCAAATGAATAGAAAGATCATCAACAAAATTATTTGGGCATGTAATTTTGAAGGAAAAGTTGCAAGTACATCTGATTAAATGCACTGGGTGTATTACTACTTTCAGACCATAATGACTTGCTAATGGATTGATTACAAGTTTTTCGTATACCACAGCTGAAGACTAACAAAATACCCCATGCACAAAGAAACATCTTGGAAATGCCAGGGAGTGGCACCACTTCTGTTATTATGTCTCTGAAAAGCTCAATAATTGCAGTTCTTCCTGGAAAGAAACAAAATGAGCAGAACCAGAATTTTATTTGGAATGAAGTACAAAATGAGGTCTGGAAAACGCACCACACGGACTTCAGAAGACTCAGCTATTTGTCAAGGACAATACCCTCTTAAGTTTCACTGACTAGATCAGAATATAAAACATTTCAGGTCAAAAGAATGGAAATAAGTAAACGGAGGACTCTATTACAAGAACACCAAACCATGCAATAAAAGCAGCAAAACCAGCCAAAGGAGCAAGAGAGAAAGAGACCTGCAGTTGTTGGATCCGAGTCAGCCCACTAGACCCACCAGGGGATGACACCAAAGCTCTGCAAAGCACCTAGCTAAGGAGAAGTCCATTTCTTCACTAACAGTTTATCAGAGGAGAAAAAGAGGAGAATCAAAGATGGGCTTTGCTGGGCTCACATGTGAAAAATTTATCACATTCTATTCAAGGAATAAAAATAAAAACTATGAATTTAAAAACCCACCCTTTCTCAAAACCCCTACCTACTATAACCTTCCTACAATTCACAAAACTCACATACTTCAAAACTAGTAAAGGGCTCACATGTGAAAAATTTATCACATTCTATTCAAGGAATAAAAATAAAAACTATGCTTTAATCTCTGTTTTGAATTTTAAAACCCACCCTTCCTCAAAACCCCTACCTACTAGAACCTTCCTACAATTCACAAAACCGAGAGACTTCAAAACTAGTAAATAGGAGAGACAAAACTATGAAAATCCTCAAAAATTTACATCCCTAAATTCCATAAAGGAGAAGATACCAACATTAGCCTGGATCAAAAATTCTGCTTATCCTGGTACAAAGGCCACAATGCTTAACAGAACTACTCATCCTCCCTCTTTTAACATTTACTTTCCAGAGATTTTTTCTTTTGTTCCAGTGATAGGTTCTTAATATTTAGTCTGTGGCTGTGGACATTGTACATATCAAGGACCTCAAATAGACTAACAGAACAAACCCAGTACCTCCATTTTTTGTTTTCTTGGATTAATACATAACCCACCTCCTGTCTAACCGCAGTAGCCTGCAGTGGTGCAGGGGACAGCCATACAGGACAGTAAAGTAGATGAAATGTATGTTTGCTACTGGAAAAAATGAGTATTCCCCTCTTCCTGGCTTGACACTGCTGACCCCGTTCTGTGTACTTGCTCTGGCACTCATCTGACCACACAATAAGATAATTCAATTTGCTAATCCAAGGGAGGAAGGGGGGAAAAAAAAGAGCAAAACAAAAAGAAAAGAAAAGAAATAGTGTTCTCCTGGGTTAGTGGAGTGAATTAACTTCTCATGTACTTCGTAAACTACCAGAGTCACTGCAACAAAGCAGTGCAGCCATGCTGTACCAAACCCAAAGAGAAGGGAGTAACTGGGAATACTCCATGCAGAGCCATTAAGATAGGAGAACAACTAGTCAGCCTCTTCAATATCCACCCCACTCCCTTACTTCTCCCCCATAATCTAAGGGCCAGCAAGACACACTTCAATTTGAGAGCTGCAGCACTGAGTACATTCCCAAACACAGGTCTCCCCACCTGAAATCTAATTACACCAGCAATCTACTAAAATATAATTGTGGCTTTTATTTGAAACCTCTAGGACAAGCTGGTTTTGACATATGATAAAAAATTATATATACTGATTTTAAATAGAAGGGTTTTTTGAAGGTCAAACACAATTTTCATTTAAAAAGATCACTCTACTCACAAATGCATCTGTAGAATAAAAACCGCCTCCCAGCTTTTTGGTGGTATAGTCAGAGAAACTAAACTACAATACAGATTTAGGCATTTGCAATTTATTTTAGTATTTTTAATTATTTTAATGAATGTATAACTGTACAACCGACATACATGAAGTCGTTTAAACTCTCTTGCCACCCTTATTTGCATGCATTCTGTTACAGTTTAAGTCACCTAATCACATATTACTTTCCCCATGACACCTGCCCCATGTGATCCAAGGAAACACTAGCACTGAGCATTGAAGGAAGCTGCTTTCAGGAGAACAGTCCCTCGAAAATGCATGGATACATGCAAGGATCAATACCAGAACGGAAGGCATGCAGGCCTTTGGTGAGAGCACTACAAACCTAAGAGACAATGAAAGGTCCCTGCAGGCTCAATCAGCACAGTGAAGATGTGCACCTTAGAGGAGATACACACATCCAACCCCAGCTCCCAGCTAGCAGACTTGAAGCTCCATCCCTCAGTCACAAACAACTTCCTGTTCTCAATTTGCAGTCTCTTGGTCACAACAGAATTTTTACTCCATTGTGCATATTCTTCAAACAGGGAGAAGTGCCACTGTGTTCTTTTACAATCTCACAAGTGCTAGAAGCAGAGAGAATGACTTGTAGAAATTGCACTATATGCATGCATTCCATATCTGATGCCTCAGTTCAGAATTTTTCTAAAGGAAAACCAGAATTTCACAGCTTTTCTTTGCTTTCTAGCTAAAGTAAAAACAATCTGTTGTATCTCAGTTCCATTCTGCCTGCAAAGCTAAGAAAAGCAGTGCTAACATGGAAACTGTCCTGTTAGGAGAATCAAGGAGATACTATGGTATCAATATACATTAAATACCTTCTCCCTGCAATGCCAAGAACTGGAAATGGTACTGCAAAATCCACTTCTGCAACTTCTCATGCCTTGGGTTTCATTCCAGGCATTGGAGGAAGCTTCCAAGCTCTCACCGACAACTGAACATAGACTTTTGCAGTTCATTTTCATAACCTGGAGCTTTTCTGGCTTGTATGTTATCAACAGAATTTTAAAGAAATTTTGCTTGTCAAGTCCATTACAGCAGATGAAACTCAAGATAGAAATAACCCCTTGTTTTTTTCAAAAGTCAGATTAGATATGGGCAATAGTCATATGTCAAAACCACTCCCCAAACAATGCACTGTCATGCCAAAGTTTGGTAACAATTTATAAGCCAGAAGGTTTCTCTTCAAAAGAATTAAAGAAAGCATTTTAATCTGATCCATTCCAAATAACATCAAGATTCTTGAGTTTTTGACAAAATTCCTTGTATCCCCAGCTGCACTACTCTCTCTATTCAGCCAGCCTTCCAAACCTCCATCAGACAAAGGGAAAAAAAAAAGCCAACAAGAACAGAACATTTACATGAAGGTGAAAAAGCATTTTAAAAAGTGACAGTCAAAGACTGAAGGGAGATTCTTTGCAGTGCTTACGTTTAACTTTTCACCCGTTAAATAAAATTGAAAGCTGAAGAGCTTCCATATCAGTAGAGTTTAGCAAGACAGACTTCTCAGCATCTGGACAGAAAGCATTTCCCAGAGGAAATTAATCATAGGAAATCACAGCATATGTAATCATGTCTCTGTTCAGTTTACAAAAACTGTCCCATCCCACATATCATTTTGCAGATGCAAGCCCAAGGCCAAGAACGCTGTCACAAACCCCTGAATGGCATTCCAAAGGAGAAAAGATGATCATCGCAGTGCTAGAACAGGCTTTATTCTTTCAAAGTACTTAAATATTTTATGAGTACCTTTGCTTTCACAGGGAAGAAAATAATTTCCTCCAAGTGCAGATCAGTGGATGCTATCTGATCTCTTGTCACAACAACGCAATCCCCATGTACACACAACACATCAGCATACCATCTACATCTCTTTATTTCCCCCATCAAGCCGCGAGCACTGATGGGCTAATTGCGGGCTGATGCCGAAGAAGCGCTCCGGGCCCGGCAGGCAGGGCGGGCGGGCAGCGCTCGGCCGTGCCCGCCGGCTCCGGGCTCGGGGGGGCCCGGCGAGCGCCCCCGCCCCGCCCGCTTCCTCCGCTCGCCGCGACGCCGCTTTCGGCTCGAAAATCGCCATCGGGTTTTTGTTAGCGCAGTAACCCGTTCGTCCCCACGGCCCGGGCTGCTCCTCGCCACCGGGGACAAAAACCCTGATTTCATGTTTTTTTTCCCCGGGAAGCGCCTCGAAAAAGGAAAAGCTCACGCCATCGGGAGGGTATTTTCGGAAGCGGGGGACCTGACTCGTCGGGTGGAAATACGCAATACGAGAAAAGGCGAAACCGCAGATTTTCTCCATCACCCTTTCACAGAAGATATTATTTTAAGATGGGGTAAACGCCGCATCCCAGACGAAGGGCGTCGCTGATTTTTAAATCCAGAGAAACACGCTGCCTCCAGCCCCGGGGCAGCCAGTGAAAGAAGGTCACCCAAAAAAAAAATAAACCTCTGGAAGCGTCTCCGCTGGAACCGCGGAAATCCGCCCGCGGGCGGGAGGCTGCGCAGCCCCGGGGCCGGCCGGCTGGGTGGGTGTGCCGGGGCGCCCCGCGGGCGGACAGGGCCAGGGAGACGCGGGCAGCGGGACCCAGCAGCACCAAATGCCCGGTGTGGGATGCCGGCCGCGTCCCGCCTGCGGCGATGCCCGCTGGCACCGGCGATCGCCCCGCGCCGACGGGGGGAAAGGGAGGCGGGGGCGCGGAGTGAGCTACGGGCCCGACGGGGGAGGGGGAGCGGGCTGTGCCCACACCGTGCTGCCTCCCCCTCGGCCGGCCGCGGCCCGCCCGGGTCCCGGCGGGCGGCTACCTCCTGACACAATAGGCACCGGGCGGACCGCGGCCCCGCTCCCCGCCGCGGCTCCCGCCCGACCCGCAGCCCAGGGCGGCGGCGGCAGCATCATCATCCTCACTCACCCCTCCGAGGAGGCTCGCGCGCCGGGGAGGGGCCGTCGCTAGCGGGTGCTCAGCGAGCCGGCATCCCGCGGGATGCGGAGCGAGGGCGGAGCGCTCGGTGTCCCTCTGGCAACGGCCCCGGCGTTATTCCCTGCACATAGCGGCGGCTAACGGCACCGCGGCACCGCGCCGCACTGCGCACGCGCCGGGGCCCGACAATAGCGTTCCCCGGGCTGCGGGCGCTGCCCGCGCGGGCGATGGCGGGAGGTAAACGGCGCTTCCCGCCCCGATCCGCCCCGGCCGTGGCGGGACCGGCGCTGAGCCCGCTGCCGGCCCGTGGGCGTAGGCGGACGGGCTGTGCTGTGCGCAGGCGCGACTGCGGCCGCGATCCACAACAAAGGGGAGATGAGTTGCGGCGACCACCCTTTCCCGGTTGCCGGGGGTGGGCGGTGGGCGGGGACTCTGCCTCCGGCGGCGCGGTGCATGCCGGGACTTGTAGTCCTGGCGGCGACATTCCCGCCGTCGGGAAGCGCGACGGATTCCTGGCGTTGCTAGTCTCAGCTGCGGCGGCCGACGGCAACGGTCGGCCACCGGGAGCCGGAGGGATCCCCGCAGGTGGCTTCTCCGAGAGCCCAACGCGGGAAGGGAGAACGGGTGGAACTACTGTCCCCCAGCCCCGCCGCGGGCAGCCCCCGGTGCCGGGGGACAGCGCCGGCTGCTCCCCGGCAGCCAGCGGCGTCCTGATGCGGGCGCCCCGCGGGGAGCGCGCCCTGGAGGAGTCCCTGGAGCGGTACCAGAGGCGCCTCCGAGGTGAGCGGCACGGGCGCGGGGTGAGGGCGGGCCGCCCCCGCCGCCCGCCGGGTCTGCGGCTGCCCCCGCCCCGCGGAGCGCCCGGCCGGGCTGGGACGGGAGCAGCGGGGGAGCTGCGCCCACAGCCCATCGCAGGCGCCCGTCCCACCGAGACCCGGCTCGGGCAGGACCGCTGCTGCTTCGGGCGCGGTTTTGGCCATCCTGGAAGAGCGGATTCCAGTCGTGGTAAAAATGAGGGTACAAATGGGTTCCTATGAGAGTGGTTGTTTCCCCTCTCATCGAGTGTGTTCATACCTGCCGCTTTGCCCAAGAGGCGTGGGGTACAGCCCGGCAAAGAGCACCTGAATCTGTCAGCCTGGCCTTACGAGCCTTCAGACTGTCTCTGGCTGGGCAAAGTAAATGTGCGAATTCTGAAGAAAGCCACTGGGTAGTTTGTGGGAACGGGAGCCTACTGGTGCGGAAAGTTGTGTTCTTAGCACAGCACCCCCACATGGCCTGTTGGGATGTTTCCTGTGCCATAGGAAACAACATTGTTTTATCCTTGTTTCTTTCTTCTTTTTGGCAGTGGAAACACTTTCAAATAGCTACTTGATACTTGATTTCCAGCAAATATTTGTTTACTTCCTTCTCAAAGGAGCATCAGTTCCTTACATTAGTGATAGATTTCTTTTGTTCCACGAGATAGAGCTTTGAGGAATAATTTCTATTTACTTTTCCTGTAGATGAAATGAGCATGGTAATGCTACTTGACACTTGCAGTTAACCGTTATTGCAGAACAATTAGGATAACAAATATCAGGGCTGTTTAACTGTGTGTGAGACTGTTAGAGCTGACCATTTCTAATGCATACATTGGGTGCATGTATTCTCTTCATACAACTTATTTTCATTTTATCTTTTTCTGACTGGATTCCCTTACACTGGATCTGTTATATTTGCTAAATAATTTCATAATCTGAATTTCTGGTGAGCCTTTCCCCATTACATTCCTGGAAACAAGAATTTTCTTTTCATGCAATGCCAAGGTAGTTTTGATTTCATACATCTGGGGATGCTTCTCATGTCAATCAATTACTATGCTTCTCATGTCTCAAATCAATATGGTCATGCACAAACAGCCCCAATACAGGGCAATATAGCCTAAGTTCTATTGTGTTTCTCAAAGAACCTCTTTATTTCTCAGTGATGTACAATTTTTAACTCCTTTTAGCTGTACAGCATTTTCCACATCATTACTACCAGTGTTAGGAATTCACCGTAGGATAAACAGGTTATCATTACTCTCAAGGTTGCAAATCTAATGCTTTACCTACTTCTCTTATATAGTTATACAGCTGGAGATTTTTCTTCCCATTGGGATGACCCTGTCATTTGGGTTCAGCAATTTTAGGTGGCGTGCTTTGGGCATTATTTGGTGTGTTTGAAATACAGCTTTCATAACCTGCCTGTAATGCTTGACATTATCTGGATGCAGGCTGAGCTCATGGCAACAGGTTCTCACCACCCATGCTGGACACCAGAAGAATCACTTGACAGCCTTACTCAGTTTGATGGAAGGGTGCTTAAGTTCTCAAAGAGCAACTGATTATTTTTGGGCAGTTTCCTTTGTTGCAAAGGGAAATCCCTCAGAAGACAGGAAGCTTGAGTGTTCAGTAAACTGAGTCTGGTGGCCAGAGGGCAAAAAGCTGGGCCAAAAAAACCTGATGAAGACCTAACTGGTCTTAGAGCTCAACAGAGAGGCTTTGATAATAACAAAGGTTCTATAATGTAGCTTTTCCTGACCTTGTGTAATGGAAGTCTTTAATGCTATGTGTCATATTGAGTTAGGAGGGTGGTATTTGTACAGTTGGGGTTATTAGGTTACTGCATAAACTTTAAGGTTCATTTGAAATGGTCTCAATTATATTAAAAACTTTAGGAGATAGTATTTCTAATAAAAGATTCTTCTCAAGGGAGTAGAGGTATTTTGTAAATGAGAGTGAGTGGTGAGCTGCTGTATTCATATTAATAAGTGAAAATTGACAGGCATAATGTGAATGTCCAATGGGCCTTCTACTACACCACTGCTGAGAGGAGAGTGTGATACCTTCCTGTGACTTTCCCCTTTTCTACTAACAGCAGTAAATTGAGAAGACTATTTAGAGTCCAGTTCTTTGTTTCTAGCATATTTCTGGTTTCTTGAACAAAGAACTATTAGCTTATATTTTTGTGTTGAGTCTTCTGCCTCTTGAGTAAAGAGCACTGGCTCACTGTTGGACCTGGGACAGTATAAGAGCAGGAGAAAAGGAGGAGCAAACCATCCTTTTTAGGTACTGAGCCTGATACACTTGTGTGCCTCAAGTCTGTCTTGTGGAAATGACATTCTGTATTCCACTGCATTGCTGAGTGCAGTGTCCTACATAATTTCAGAGAATGGAGATGCAAACCCTAAGAGAAACAGATGACAAGATAAGTCTTTTCTGAATAAAGTTTCATTTTGTGGCTGTTTTATGTGGCTCCAAAAATAAACCAAGAGATATAGGAAGTCAAAGACATCTTAGGAAAAGTGAGTATGTGACCCAGTTTCCATCACTTCAACATAGCTGTCACACTGAAGCAGCTTAGAATTACATTTGTAATGGTTTTTTTGTCTAGGCTTTTTATTTTTATTTGGCAGGTGTGTCTAGGTATTATTTTGAACACAACATATTCTTTTAAAGGTGGCGAATCTGCCACAAGGAACTTGGCAATGAGGTTTTCACATGTGAGGGTTTCTAGAATTTAGGCAAATGCTTTATGCTCTGCAGAAAGAGCCACAGGTATAGGAACTTGTGACAATGACTGCTGCAGCTGTGCTTTTAAAGAACATAGCTTGGTAAAAGTAATGCTGAAAACTACCTATTTCTCATATAAAAAGAGAGCAAGAAACCAAATCAGAAGGATTTGTTATTTTGGAACAGCTGAGCATTTCACACACCTTGGGATCTTTTCAGGCCTGACTAATGATATTGCTCATTGCTGCATGTAAAATCCTAGCAGCACAGGTAGTGATGGATAGGATACTTTTAGGCTCAAAACTGCCATGTAGTGTGTTACTTCCACGCTAACGTACCTGTGTTTGGCAGCCAAGAAAAAAGAACAGCTGGATGTCAGAATGGGAAGCTCATTGCTGCATGTAAAATCCTAGCAGCACAGGTAGTGATGGATAGGATACTTTTAGGCTCAAAACTGCCATGTAGTGTGTTACTTCCACACTAACGTACCTGTGTTTGGCAGCCAAGAAAGAACAGCTGGATGTCAGAATGGGAAATATCCAAGGTGTGATAAACACAAAAACCCCTGTAACCATATCCTCAGTTTCAATAATTTTCAGTAGTTACTTGACTGAAAAGATATATGGTATAACATTTTAGATTTTTAGCTGTCAATGGAAGCAAATGTTGATCTAATTTTGGACAGGAAAGTTTTCTTTAAATGGCCATTGTCTTTTTGCTTTCACTAGTGTGTCTAATTGTCTCTTTTGTCAGTTACTGTTTCACAAAAATTCTACAGTGATTTGCTTTGGGTTTTTTTAAGACCTAAGGAATCAGTGTAATTCCTTCTCTAATTTTCTAAGGCTGTTTGCTTATTGGGAATATCAGCAGAGTGATCAGATATCAGCAAGTGATGCTGTTTGTTGAATTTATAGCCAGTAACTTCATGTTCCTGTAGACATTATTAGAACCGGACTGTTAGGTTTGGGTGACAGACTTATAACAACTTTTTCATAGATTTGCCATTTGTTTTCTTCAATTTATGCTGCTTAATGATTCTACCAGCTGGAGTTATTTTCCATGTCTTTCAGGCAATTCTGTTGTTTTGAATGATTTATTCTTTTGCTCCCAGAGTATTTTCTATGGCATTTCCGAGTTCATGAATGAGGTAGCTTTGGTGCTTTCATTTAAAGGAGTACTCTTTTTAAAGAGTTCTGTGCAGTGCCTGAGAAAACATCTCTTGTTTAGGCAATGCTAAACTGGTTCAATGCCTTCTGGGTTTTTTTCCTGTTTTGACTTCAATGGCAAATTGTTCTTACACTGATTTTTTTTTTTAATGTATTGAATTTGATCCATCAGATTTGGGTGCTAGCTTGTCATTTTTCATAATCATCTCAGATCCTTTGAACACTGAAAACCAAAGGGCTTAATAGTAAGTCGGGGGTTTTTTTGAAGTTTCAATCCACATGAGTCCAAATTCAATTATATCGTCAGCTGTTCCAATAGGAAATAGCACTTCAATGGTGTTTTAGCTAGAACAGGAATACGTGTTTGGATTTTATTTGTAGAGTCGTGTTAAGACATCGAAAAGACAGGTGCTGATTGATTTTGATATGCAAATTATAGTGCTGCATGTGAGCAGGTTTTGCAGTATATTTTCACTGAGGCCCTGTTTCTATAAAATGTACTATTACAGGAGTAGCTTAACTCAAACAGATTGAATTGGGGAGACTTAAAAATTAATTGCTTCTGAATTCATTAAAAAATTAATCGTGTTGTCTTTCAGCAGATGTTTTTTGTTGTCCTGTAGTTTGCATCCACAGCATTTTTTAAAAAATTCTTTCATATTTAAAAAGAATATTTTTACATTGTAAGAAACAGCAAACATAGTCTTTCTGCTCCTTGGTATATTGTCTTTTATCCTAATGCCCAAAATTATGTTCCTTACTTTGGAAATAAAAAATACTGTAATGTATTTATTTCCTTTTAAGCATCCAGTTCCACTCTTACTGAAGTAAGTGTTGGATCTCTTGTATCTGGTGAATGTAAAGCCACACCACTGGGACATCCTAATTTCCAATTTCCCAGTGGAGAGTGTTTTGCCTATGACAGCAACATTAGTAATCTGGAAATAGGCAAGCTTTTAAGAAATTTAAGCAGATACTTGTTGACACTTTCCAGAATGTGGTGACATTATTTCAGAGGCAGGAAAGTGTAGTAAAAAAAATTGGCATAATTGTGCCATTGATATTGGCTTTAATGTGTTTCACTACTACTGGCCTGTATGGTTATGGGAAAAGAGAACAGAGTGTAAGATCTCTGTTATCTTTGTGGATTAAGTAATAGCTTGGAGTTCAGAAGCTGTAATACTACAGACAGAGAGAAGTTCTGGGAAAACCAATATACATGGGCTTGGTTGGTTCTGGTGTGGTTTGGTTTGTTGTTTGTCCCTTGGCTAGGGAGCAAATACTGGTACTCTGGGGTTCTCTGGCAGACAGCTACAGGGAATGGGGAAATGAAGGAACTTTAATGCTACCAGACTAAGGCACACCACATGACAACTTATATGACATTGAACACTTCTTGGCAACAAATGGTTGCAACATAGTTTGCTAAATATCTAAGCCATTGCATCAGTGAGATACTTCTGCCATTTCTCAATTAGCTCTTCCCCCCTCATAGCATCCTGGAATGCTCAAGAAAGAGAAGAGCCTAAGTATGCCAAAAGTGAAATATTTGACCTAAACCCTTCTTTTTCTGAGTCATTGCCTTGTAAATGTTATTTGGGTTTGTTTTACTAAATTTTGACTGTTTGAAATATGCTTATTATTTTTGTGAAGTCAGCTGAATCAAATAAAAGATTAAGGAAGGAATATAAGGAAAAAATATATTGAACATTAGATAAGACCTTTACTGTATCATCTGTCAGCAAGTCAGCTCTTGAAAATATTTGTATTTATGTGGATAAAGGTTTTCTGCTGTGTTTTTTTAGTCTTTTTTCTAGAAATAAATAACAACAGTGTATGTTGTTATTTATTTTTCACACTGTTCAGAAATCACTGGTGTTTATTAAATAACTGTTTTATGGTGGCTTTATGGTTTGCTGAGTTATTATTTCATTTACTCAGGTATTTGTTTCATTTTGTGACATGTTGCTTTGTAATAATGTGTGGTGGCATCACTAAAATGCAAAAACATTTTTTTTTGGTTTCCAATCCTGCATATTGGAGAAAATGTAGCATGAGATTTAGGTTCATTGAAAAGTATGGAAGGTGCATATGCTAGGAAATATTTTAGGGTCAAGTATATTATTACTTGTGCTTCCCCAGTGTCCTTATGTATTGAGGAGCTAAGATGCTATGTATAGCTCTTCTCTGAAAAATTAGTATTTAGTAAATATTTTGCAAATATGGTAGGGTTTTTTTTTGTTGTTTGCATTGGGTAATTGCTTCCAGTGGCTGAGTTTAGGTCAAGTAGTCAAGCTAGACACGTGCTGAATGCTTGTAGTTCTCTCATGTTTTTCCCCATTTAAAATGACAGTCAGTAAATCCTTTCTTTTATGTTGTTTATTGTGGGTAATGATGTGGTTGGGTTTTTTTAGAACGTGCCAGTGAAAGCATCTCTCAACTGAAACATGCCTTGGCAACAGGTGATGGCACTGGATTTGACCAGTCCTCTGTGGATGAGGGCAGTGACAATGCAGACACAGCCAATGGTGACTGTGAGACTGCAGCCAGTCAGGAACTGCAGCACAGTCATGCAGGTAAGATTGCTCTGAAAGGAAATGGTTTAAACATTGTTAGGAATTACACTCGTTTCAATTTCAAAAGTAATTATATATTGGTTATAATGGTTTTTATCTCTTCCTAGTTAACCAACTTAAAATTTTGTTGCAACACCAGGAAAGAATGGAAAGTGAAGAGTCTCCCTCAAGAAGGAAGAATTCATTCCATGTATGTTTATTCTGGTTTCATTTGTGTTGTTTGAATAAACAGCATGCATGTTGATTTTATAGTATAAAGAGAAAAAAGAAACATTGAATCATTTTAACAATCTTAAATATGGGAGCTTCCTGAAGCTATGACCAGAACTTGGTATCCTTATGACCATAATGGAAGAAAAAGGAATCTACAATACAAGGTTTATACTTTTTTCTTCTTTTTGTTGACCATGTAGTGTGGTTGTCCATTCCTTCTTGTTTTGAAAACACTTGGGATAAACAAGGAAAAATTTCTGAAAAAGCAGCCTCTTTTTCCTTTTGACTGTACCTTAAGGATTCTCAGTGTCCTTCTTATGCTTTAACTATGCTTTTTCTTGAAAGAGTTAGAGATGTTCATGCAAAAACAGGGTTTTATAGTTCTCTGCCTAAATGCAGTGGTCTCTGTCAAAGTTTGATTACTCCCTTACAAGGGCTTCTCAGACGCTGCTTCATTGAAGCAGAATTGCACCACAGTATATGTGATGCACCCTTCAGTTACAGAGCAGCTGAGAGTTGCTAGAAGCTCCACAGAAAAATAATTCAAAGGCACTGTTGCAGTTTTATCTTTTGATGGCTTACACTGAATATTTTTGGTTTATACTAAGCAAGACAAGCAGCTCTTTGCTGTCAAAGTTAACAGCAGAATAATCTAAAACCTGTATTCCTGCTGTGTTGCTTTCAGCCTGTGTAATGAGCATAGCTCTGCTCTCCTGACGTTAAGGAATTTTATTTAAAGTTAACTTTTTTGAGTGTTCTAAGACCAACGAGTTTAGTATGGTTGGCCTGCCAGGTATTTTGCCTCATAATGGCATAGGAAAGAGTTAGTGTTTTGTAGCTCAAGGGATTGATGGACCGTTGGATGACTTTAGCATGACATAAATTGATATCAGTTTGTATTTAGCCTTGGAAGGAAGGGAAAGAATCTTTTATTCCATGTTGGTGAACTTTTCTACTTACATTGGGAAGTTTTAGTAGAGTGGAGAATTTAGAAATTGAATACTTTTATCTAAGAAATTTGGGGTAGTGCTTTCAGGGAGTGAGTCAAAGGATGGAGGAATAAACAGAGAAAAAAATGGGAATTTACTGTATTGGTACAGCATTGCCCCATTTCTTCCTCTTGAAGTTTCTAGTGAGAGATATTCTGTGAAGTGTGGCTTTACTGTCCTTTGCAGCTGTCCTCCATCTGCTTGAGGATATGAAAGTGTTCTGAAGGCAGACCACGTGTAAAGCTCAAAAAAATGTTGAACTGCAAAAGTGCACACACACCAAAAATAAGCCCAAGCCCTCATAAAATATGAGCCTGTCCAGTGATTTACTGGACACTGCAGAAACACTTCTTGTATAAGAAGAATCCAATTTCCCAAAGGTCAAGGAAAGCAAACTTAGATTATGAGTAACCTTAACCTTTTGCTTTGAGTGACGCTGAAATACCTGATGACTGCTGAATAGTAAATGACTGCTGGATCTATAGCTAAATGTAACATTTCACAAAAACTATACACTTTAGTAACCTTTACCACACTTCATACATATAAATAATATTGTTGCAACAAAATTCCCTTTTCTTTCCCATAGATTAAAGTTGCAATAGACATCAAATTATTAAATCATTTCTTTGATTACACCCAGGTGGTTGGGCAGAAATTTTCCTTTTGCTCTACACTTCATCACCTGAGGTCAAGGCCCAGCAAGATTGCTTCATATAACAACTGCAGGTCTTCAAGCTGGGTTTTGGCTAACCTAGCTGCATCCAACCTCTGTTCCTGACACTTTTATATGTGATGGATTCCTCTTGTCTCCTACCAGTTTTTAAGGTGGCAGAGTTTCTCTGATTCTGTGGTTTAGATGCTCGAGATTTGAGACATTCTGGAAAAGTACAAGGTGGGCCAAATTGTTTGTGATGTTGGCAAAACATGACAAACATGTTTGTCACCATGTTGAATGCTGGCTTCTAGAGCTGCTAAGCGTTTATATTTTATAAATCCTTTTCAGTATTAAGTATTTTAGTGTGAAGAGTATTTCCAAGACTCAGGCATAATTGTTTGGTAATTCATATTGATCAGATGTGTCTTTCAGTTCTGATTTTAATATTTAGTCAGATTTAAATTCATGCCTCTTCTGACCTCTGTTCTTTCACCCTGTTACATGTTATATTGTGAGAACATTAATTTAAAAATCCCAAATCAATTTATAATTAATTTATAACATTTATGTTGTTAAAAGAGTTTAAAAAAGTCACAGAGGTCCTCTGTTCTTTTTGTGTTGAGAAAATATGCTACCTGTTATTTTCTTTTTAGTGAAAAATTCGTTGGCACTATTGTTTACATTACAATGATGTTTCTCAGTTTAAACATTAGAACTGTTTTTCAGTGAAAAATAATTTGAATAGAAACGGAGTTTTTCCACATTTTCTAACACTGCTGTGGTGTAATCTTGTCAGGGAGGCAGCTGGAGGTCTCAGCTGCAAGGTATTCCTTACGTTTTCAGAGAAGAGGAATGGATGAATAGGAGCCAGAGACACAGACGACTTAGAAATATTATCAAGGCTATATTATATATACTTTAACAAGTGTGGTTCCTTTTTTTGGTTTAACTTCTAATGTAGTTAGGATTAAGAATTTAAATCAAGATGAATTCTGAGTCAATAGAACATGGGGCTTATGTCTACTGAGCTAGGCAGAATATGTGGCAAATTTGGAATTCTTTCTCTAAACAGATGTTTCTTCAGATAATTCTGGATATCCTCCATTTGTCTCTGCTGTCCTGGTTACAGATATCTCAAGAGTGTCCCCCTCTTTGAAACAGCCAATACTTATATTTGGCATAATTGGACTGTAAGGTTTTTCTTGCTAGAAACTTTCATCTCATCCTGATTTAAGGATTATACCTTTATAAGGATTGGACAAGGAATTTTAATGCGTTGTTGGCACAACCTGTAGATAAGATAACTAGTAGATGTTACTGCCATTGGTAGCTTGGTTTGCTTTTTTAAAATTTTGTTTTGTGGGTGTTTTTGTTCAGGTTTGGTTTGGGGGTTTTTGGTTTTGCTTTTTTTTTGAATGGTGAATATTTGAATATTTCAAAAGTAATATTTAAAAACAAGGATGTAGGTTTCTGAATCTTTGATCTCTTTTAGACTTCAATTATATTTAGGAAATATATAATTGAATATTTTTGCACAAAAAGGCATGTTTGTGACCCAAAATCATAGGTGTTAGAATTGTGTGAGTTTCAAAAATAGGGATATGGATAAAGATACTTGTTTTCCTTCAGAAGTATAAAATAATGTTAATGGAGACAACTCCATTAACAACTCTGTGTGCATTTAAACTGTAGGTTGTATTCTGTGTCCAAGCAAGATCTTACAGCAATAATGGAAAATCAGAACCTAGCATATGTTGTTCTTTACTTCCTTCAGAAGCCCCCAGAAGCTGTGCCTGAAGACTTACCAGCCCTTTTCGATCTTGTTCCTATAATCACCGATCAGTCACAGTACATTAAACATTTGGAAGCAGAAGTGAAGTTTTACAAGGTATCAGACAATTCATTTGACCTACTAAAACCCTGGTCCCCCAAATGTGAAGAACTGCATTAAAAGCAGCTTACATTTAGACTTGAGATTGATTGTTGTAATGACCAAAATTTAGCCAAATGCAGTTCAGTAGATCCCTTACCTTGTGTCCTGATATCTAGTATTTAAGGGTCTTTAAAGACATTTTTATATCCTGTGACAAATACAAATAAGCTTTTTTTTTAAAGAAGATTTATAGCAATTTAAGATGCAGAAATGCAAAATCTCTCTTTTGTGAATTCTTAGTCTCTCTAAAAGGTTTAAAATATTTGAAAATTATAGTCTAGGCTCTTGGTCTTAAGATGCATTTCAATATTGATAGCCATCTTAAGGAGCCATTTAAATGCAATTCCTTCATCCTATAGGAGGAGTTGTGTGAGGTGAAAGATCAAGAACAGACAGTTTTGCTTGAAAATGAGGAACTCCATCAGAAGCTGAAATTCTTAACTGCAGAATACATGTCAAGAGAGCAAACTCTTCTTGATGCCTCAGTAAGTTTTTATTTTTTGTTGCTTTAATCAGTTCTCAAGGATCTGGCCAGATTATTTTGATGGAAGGGTATACAAATGGTTGTCTGCAAACAGAATTTTAGTCAAAATTTAATGAGAATTTGTAAATATGGATTTCCTTGGGTAACATCATTATCATAGGTTGCTAACCTAATTAACTTGTTTGTTGGTTCTTATATTCTACTGAAGATTAAAAGATTCAATACTTAAGTAAATTTGTTTAAAAAAACCAGCCTGCATAACCATAACTGAAGCATTAATACTTTCATTTTAGGCAAATACTCAGAGATCCTGGCCAGTAGGTGGTAAAGACTGTAGCACACACCAGCCTATCACCTCCTCACTGGCACATAACAAAGATCAGGCTTTTGTTGCAGCAGCTTCTGGAGACAAAGCCACATGGCCTGTAGAACTGGTTGGTATTACCTTTCTTCACAGAGTCCTACCTTTGCAAATTGTTCATTGTTGTTGTTGTTGTTGTTCCAGTTGTGATTAGCTTTTAACAGGCACAGGAGAAGTTTTAGTTGACTGAACCTTAACCTGAACTCAAATTTTATTCTCTTAAACCTCATCTTCTCATTATACCCTAATTAATATTATTGTGCAGCTAGACACAGATGGCAGGTTGTCTGCAGATCTGCAGATGATGACTTCCCAGAGATAGTTCTTGTTTAAAGATGATGGCTTCACTGTACTTTGGAGATTCTTAGGAGTAACACAGCACCCAAGCAGGTGGGAACTAGCTGGTGTAATTTATGTAGCCCTCCACACAAGCTCTTTTCTTAAATGAGTTGTTCTGCTCCTGGAGCAGTACAGGCTCAGTAAAGTACAAAAGTAGTTTTGTGCAATCTGCTTTCCCTTAGATGAATTACACACCTTGTGCTTTTAGAGATACAGAGCAGTCCTAGTAATTTAGAGATGATGTTGTCTCCTCCTTTATTTTTAGTTTCAGAGGATATTAATTTTTCCCTTTACTCTGAAGTAGTGGGATAGTTTTGCTATCTTTTGGAAAAAAACTTGGCTAATTGAAAAGTTTTGATATATTTTATCCATGTGCATTTGTGTACTGTGGAATTTATACAATACTTTAATGCTTTAATTAAATGGGATTTGAGGGTTTTTTCATAGAAATATATAGTTTGGGGGGTTTTTTTACTATTATTTTAGAGCTGAAGACCTCAGTGCTCACTAATGCCTGCAGTTGTTTGGAAGCAGTTTTTTACAGTAATTGCTTTTTTCTTCATCTGCCAAATTTAAATCAGGAGAATCATGTTAATCTATGAAGTGTCATAGTGAGCTAAATTTGTAGTGCTTTATCTGGTTTGTTATCACCATTGTATTTAACATGGGTGAGGTTGATTCATAAACCTAGTTATTTACCATGTATATGAAGAGTAACTCGCTGTGTTATAAATAAATAGCCTGTGTACTTGAAGCTCTTAATAATTATGTGTTAATATCTGCTGACCTGTGGGAGAGCAAGAGCAAACTTGAGACATGATTATCAGTTTCTGTGAATCATTGTAGATAGCTGAGGAATGCAGTTGGAATTGAAACAATTTACCATATGAGGATATGGCAAAAAAACCTTATTTAGAAACAAAAAATGGGAGGGTTGTTCACTTTTTAGACTTCCAGAAAATTGAAATATTTAAGTTTCTCTGCCACTAGTATTTCAACAGGTTTATGTCCTCAGGGGAAAAGAATGTGGGTAAAGTCTAGGTTTGTTTGTAAAGACTGTTAAGAAGAAAGCAAGCCATATCTTCTCCCATCTTTTTTAAAGGAGAATCTAAAACTTCTTTATCAAGAAAAAGTCAATATCCTTGATGCTCAAATACAGTCTCTAAGGTAAAGTGAATTTTTTTTCTTAAAATAATCCTGAATAAATTTTCACTGCATAACAGCATGAACCACTCTTAATATGACTTTAAATAAGAGAATGCATGAATGTCGTGTCTTCTAATAGTGTCCCTGAAAACTGGTTTTCTATTAAGTTTTCTCAAATATAGATGTAGCAAAATTGAATAGAATTTCAATAGAAATTGAAATTTCTATTTTATAGAAACAGTAGCAATATGAAACATCTCTTTTTTTATTCTCTTTCCTCTAAGAAAGGTCATGTAAGGTAGACCACTCAAAGAAGAAAGAGAAATTACAATTTTAACTTGTGTGACAGCTTCCATAATTAACTACTTTCTACTCCTGTTTAATTATGTTTTTCCCTAAATAAATTGTGGTTTGAAATATTTGAAAATGCTAGACTGTTCTGTGAGTAAAAAGAGTTAGTGGTAGGGAGACAAGTTAAAAGAATGCTCTCTGCATTGGTAAAACCTGCAACATGCAAAGCCAGTTGTCTTAGTGAAGGTAAAGGAGGATCTTTAATTTCAGCTGTATAATCCAATTTTTTTTTCCCCTTGGCCTCAAGTGTTCTATTTACCCAAAAATAATTGTTGGGGGTTGTCTCAGAAGTTCCTCAAGTACATTATTCAGCCTCTGATTTCTCCTAAGAGGCGTGATCTTGCAAACAGGAAGTTCTGCAAAACTCAGTCTTATTGAAGTGAAAAATTGTATGGCTTTCTGTGGGACCATCTTCCCTTTTAACTTGAAGGGTGAATGTACACAGGACTTGCTGATTTCTGTCCAAAACTGTCCAACACTTGGTTTGTTGCACCACGACTGTCTAAGGATATATGCAGCGCAAATTCTGTTCAGGTTATAGTGGGTTATATGTAATAGACCAAGTACTAAAATTGGAAAAAGTGCACAGAAGATTTTCCAGATGGAAATAAGAATGCACGCAGTGTATATATCATGTGCACAGTAAATCCGATGCAGCCAGAATGTGTCAGACTTCCTGAGTGTGTGCTGCCCAGATGGCCTGCATAACAAACCCAAAGCTTTGGATTCATTGCACAATTTGTCAAATTGATCTATATATGCACAGCGTGCGTTTGTCTGGAACTTCCTGATGTTAACATTCCTATTGCTTGCGATCTCCCCAGCCTGACACATGCTTGGAAATTCTGGGGAAAAGTCTTCAGAGCACCTGGTAAAAATTTTGGAGACAAGTAAAAAACTTAGCCTGTTTTTCTGCACATGTGTTTGACCTCAGGTTGTGTATATTGCTGGATCTGAGTGACTGTGCTGATTCGCTGATTCTTGTCTAGGGAGTAGAGAATAAATATGAAGTTAGTGATGTTATTAATAAAAGCAACAGAAAATTTTTAGAGTACTGAAATATTTATACAGCTGATTTTTTTAAACAATTAATATTATCCTCTGTTCATGCAAAATGTAAGCCTACAGGTTCTTTATCTAATAACTTTCTGTTTAACTTCAATATTGTCTGATAATATGGGGGAAGAAACAAATTAACACAGTATTGTTTTGTCTATTAATAATTTTGATTGGGCAGTTCAACTGTTATTTCTGTGTTAAAGTCTTCCTTAGACTCTTGAAAATGTGTAAAATAATGTTCATTACAGGGATTCTTACATTTCTTTTAGTTTATATTTGTAGTTATATATTGTATATGAATATGACTTGTAGAAATATCTAATTTCACAAATTTCTTCTTTCTAGAAAAGACCTTTCAGAATCTCAGAAGACATGCAAAGATTTGGAAGGAAGGCTGAAACACCAGAAGTCACTGTTTGCAGCCAGAAGTTCTAGCCAGGTTGGTGGTCTGTGCCTGAACTGTGCCCAGCACGAGGCCATTCTTGCACAGACTCACTGTAATGTCCACGTGCAGACCATCGAGAGGCTGACGAGGTAGGTAGTGGGGCTGTGTATTTGTGTTGGAAGTATGGCTGCTTGCATTAAACCCTTTAAGTCTCAGTGTCTCGGGTTACATTAGTAGAGAGATGTGCATTTTTGGAAAAATATACTCCCAAGCTGGAGTCATAATGCTGAAATCAGTGAATATAGGTCCCAACCACTTGAAAATCTATAATACCTTTGCTACTTATGTCAAATGGGAAAGAATTTTAGTTGTTTTAATGTAATCATGATACCTTGGGCTGTCCAGATAATGAGACAATTTACCGTCTGTTTCCTGTACTTTTTGTACAAACACGTCCTTCATTCTGTCAGCACAAATATTGTGCAAGTCCATGCATTTTCATTTATTATTTCTTGCCAAAGGTCATTATAATTATGTAGTTAGAAGTTTTTCTGGCTCCATTTTATTCTCTTTACCTCTGAGGAACTTCTTAGATACATCAGCAATAGTTCATGTGCTTGGGGTAGGATGCATTTCCTACCGCAAACACTTGTAGTAGATCCTCCCTGACTACAATAAGACAGAGAAAAGAAGTTCCATTGGAAAAAAATAAATCAAAATATTTGTTGCGCCCTTTTTATAAAAAACTATAGCTTTTATTTAAATATTTTTTTAAAATCACAGCTGTATAGGCTGGATATATATAATTCAGGGATCCCAACATTAAATTCTTTTTTTAAAGAAATTCTGCCAGTCAATTCATCTTCAAAAAAACTCTCCCTTTCTACTTGCTATTCATAATGATAGAATACTGCAACTTTCTCAAAGTTTGTTAAACAGCCATTTATTTATCGTCAATATCTGAAGCTTCTTAGAATTTCTGAAGTATTAGAATGAACCTGAGATGGAATAGTGGGTCAATTAGAAGCAGGGAGACTGAAGGGGCATAGAACATATATGAACTCAGTCAAGTGGGTGCTATCCCTCTGCACTAGATGGTTATTGCCAGGATTTATGTATTTTTTTCTATTAGCAAGTCCAAAAATTTTCTGGCTAAGCTCTATTGCTGAGAAGTCATGTTTCAAAATCTGCTTCTGTAACAAAAGTAATTCTTTGTCACAGGTTTTGGAAAATATGAACAAACTGTAAATCAGTACGTTCTTGTCCTCTTATATTATGATGAGCTTGAAATAAAAATTCTAATTGACCTCTTTATTTGTCTTAAACCATTATTTCAATTGGAGTTTTAAAAAAATCTAAAAGCTACCTCTACTTGTAGTGCAATTTATTAAAAACAAGTGTTCAGTAGGAATTTTCAAAGAAACTTTATCCAATTCAAAAATGAAATGAAATTTCCAAGTATGACTGCGAGGTCTCTGGCAAATAAAAAAAAATGTGTTACCATTTTACACAACATTAAGAGCACAACAGTTTTCAGATAGAATCTTCAGCTGCACCTAAACCACAGACAACAGAAAAAACTTAATTTAAAAGCTTTTAACATATCACAATAATGAAAAGGTGAAGTTAAGTATTACAGTTTTACCAACTCTGCTTTACCATTTAGTACAGATTTTAGTATCCTGGTGTAGAGTTGTAGAATCCAAGTGTCCTATTGTTTGTCTTAGTTCCAGGTGGCAGCAAATGGATTTAAAAATTGTCATTTGATATACTTAATGATTACTTGTTGAACCTACCCCTTCCTTTTTATTATTTTTCCCCTCTTTTACATTTACTGAGAGTTTAATTCCATATTACCTTTATTTTATTATTTGCATGGATCTCCATTTTTTTATGTCAACAGAATGTGCTCAGTTTCTGTACATTAATGACTTGAGATCTGCTCTCTTTACTGGCAGTTTCTCTAATGGTCCATCCTTCTCAAATGAAGGACTGGTTGTCCAGCAAATTATACTTTCAGTATCTGCCAAGCTTGCAGTATGCTGTCTTTCACTCATGAGTTTTAGTCTTGCTTTGCTTACCACTTTGCTTACCACTTTGCTTAAGCCTTTCATCTGTATGTATTTTATATTTGGCATACCTGTTGTTTGGGGTTTTTTCTCTTACAAAAAGAAATAGAAGTATCTGGGTTGTTTGTTGTTGTTGTTGTTTTTTTTTAATATGCAGAGAAAGAGATGACTTGATGGATGCACTTGTTTCAGTGAGACAAAGCATAAAAGAGATGCAGCAAAGAGAATCTAACGCTTGTAAGCAAGTTGAACATGCTGTGCAAATGGCAGAAGAGGCCAATTTTGAAAAAACAAAGGTAAATCAATCATGAAATTGGAGCTTTTTAGTGTTCAGATCTAATGCAAATGTTAATTAGTTTTCATACTAATGGGAGAATGCATGAACATGACCTTTGTCATATTTTAATATAATGTAGATTTAAAACAACTGCACCATATGACTGTTTCCGAACAGTAATATGAATTCTGTATTCAAGTTCTTAAATTCTCATCAATACTGGATGAGACAGTACACACTATCAAAAAAGGAGTGCTGCCTTTTTTTAATTGATGTACTTTCACAGGTAGGTGACATAAATTAAGTTGTAGAATTTTCAAAGACATTCATGATATGTAAGAGGATAATTTTGACATCACACTTCTGACCTACTCTGGAAAGAATTGTTAAAATGTTTACAAACAGTTCTTTTTTGCCTCAGAAGAGAACAGTGCAAGAACTGATTGACTATCAGAGCTCTTTGAAGATGAGAAGTCTTGTCTGTAATGTTAAGCTTGTCTAAGCTTCTGATGTTATGTAAATAATAATGATAAAACCAGTTCTGATCTAATGCTTGTGTTAGCCCTAGTTCTGTACACAATCGACCTATATTTACCTAAATTATTTCCTTGATAGTTAGTGACATCTACTGTACTATTAGTGAATTACTGTGGAATTGGGAGAGGGTTGCTTTGATTTGGTTTTTGTAATTGAATGCAAACAAGATTGATACAATTGTTCTAGTGATAAAATTTGTGTTATTTATCCAGTGCTGTAAGAGAAGAGTGTGTGCTTGTAGGGTTGTGTTGAAGTGCTACCCGTTTGTCTTCAAGGATGAATAGTAGGCTGGGTTTTTTTCATGCCCCAAAACTATTTTAATAGGAAGGAACAGGAAAAAAAATTTTACTTATACTGCATTAAATTTGCCTTTTTGCAAGTACCAGTATACCTCTTGGTAAGTACAAACCATCCTTTTTTTTTTTTTTCCCAGTCCTATTCTACTTTTAAATGCTGTTTTTCTTGATAACTAGCATGGAATCCCATAGAACAGTCCAGGTAATAAAAATGAGAATTAACACATCAAACTTTCAAATTGCAATTTCATCAGCCTGTTGTCCCAAAGTCTAACCTCAGGTGTTTATAATTTAAACCCACCATTTCATTTTGTTTTTTGGTTGTCTCTGTAGTTTTTGGCCTCTAGCTTGTTGCATAGAGCAGGAAGGAGATATATGTTATGTTTAAGTTTACCTAGTTGAAGCAAAATCAGGAATTGATTTTTGACACAAATGTCATAAAATAATAATTGTTTGAACTGCTCAATGTGTAGTCAGAACAATGGGGCTAACAAAATACACATTTCTTCTTGAAATGCAACTATTTTCTTCTAGAGTGCATTGGTTTAGATGTCTACTAAGCTACAGCAGTTTTATGCAGGCAATTGCTTGCTGAAGTTGATTTTTCCTACAGAAAAGGATTCAATGCCATAACAGAGGGATTCTCTCACCACGGTAGACTTGTGATAGGAAAGGGACCCTGAAGGTGGTCCCACAGAATTGCAATAACACTAATGGAGACTGTTAGAGCATTCTCTAAAAAACATGGCTCCCCTCATGAGCAGTCCAAAGCCAAAAAAACTGAACACAGGGGATTGGCTTTGAGTGAAAGAAAAATAAGCAGTTTAAAAAAATTAATTTGAAAATAAAGGGTAATAAGTTAGAATTCCTAAAGGGAGGTTACTCCGGCTTCTTTGAAACAGAATATGCTGGATATCAGTGGAGTGTTGAAATTAAATCCAGTTTACTCATAGACTAGCAAAGCTCCCTTCAGGGTGCTTTGGATTACTTGGATTTACTTGTAATGGAGTAGTGTGTTTCTGATTTAAAGTGACATAACACTCAAGTTCTATACATGGCAGAAATATAGCAGCATAAATAGATAAATATCTTTTTTCCCCAGCATTTTTAGAAGATAGTGAAGGCAGTGTTTTGAGAGTGTTCTTGGACTTATGTTTCTTCTTTTTTGATAGAAAACCCATCTATAACCCTGTGTTTTAGCACCTGAAATTAAGCAGTACTTTATGAGGTATTTAGTAGAATTAATTTTTGACAAACCTGAAATTTATTTGTAAAACTTTTTTTTGTATTTTTACTGACTGTTTTCAGGTTTCTTAGCATTCTGCACTCGGTAATTCACTTTAGGAGGAGACTAAGTGGAAGCGCATACATTTTATTAATTTTTCCTTCAGTTCTTTAGTTAGACAGTAACTACTTTGTATTGCAAGGAATTTGCAGTATTTGCAAGGAATCAAATACTGGAGGCTGATTCTAGTGATGTGCATTCAGGAATTTCAAATTTTAAATCTAAGGCAAATAGTCATAGTTTTAGAAGAACAGCTACTTATTTGGAAAATTCACACAGAAAAATGCTCCCATCTTTGCCATGATTCCTAAAAGCAATTAAATTTCTCAGTTACAGTAAGGCATGTAAAACATACAAACATACAAACACATACATCTGTTTTCATTTTCTTAGTCATATTCTAGATGTTAACACAGCAGGATATGTATGAACATCATAAAAAAAATAAGTGCATTTAAAAAAAAAAGACATTTCTAATAGCAAAGTGGTTTATTTGAAGTCATTAGATAAATACCATGTTTGTTTAAAAAATTTAGGTTTCTTTCACTTCAGTAAATTGGGGTTTTTTAGGCTCTAGTCCACTGTGAGCAACTGAAAAGTGAGATGGAACGACAGAAGAATTATCTTGAAAAGGAGTTGGCTGCCCAGCTAAATAAGAGGGCTGATGAGAAAGAAGCACTGCGGCGAGAAATGAAGAAGGAAAGGGAAGACTTGGCAGCAATGGTATGAGTTGGTTCTTTCTCTGTTTGTGTATTACAATTGAGTGTATCATCCTCTTCAAACGTCATTCACTTGTCTTTTTTTTTGGTTTTGAGTGTGAGAGCTCAGTCACTTCTACCATTTAATTTAGTTTTCATAATGTTTTTAATGCACTGTGTCAGATTAAGAAAGGGTTAAGTAATATGTGACGCAAGGTTTGTACCTAGCTTTTTTGTTAAAAAATATTATTTAGTTTGCCATGCCAAGCATTCAGAAGTTAGCACGTGTCAAATTTAGGATTCTTTGCTACTTTGATCTTATATATACATTAATGTTACAATATCGTAATTTCAAAGTGATCTTATCATATGTTTAATTTTCCCACCTGCAGAAATGTGTTGGAATCTCTTTTCTCACTTTTACTAATGTTTATAAACTCTCTGAGACAGAATCTGTCTCATCGTTTATGCCACAACCATCATGATAGTCTTGATAACCTTTTTTTAGGCTTCTAGATGCTGCTGTAATTTGAGTATAGAACATGAGGGTTTTCTGCCCAGTGGAGTCTACAGAGAAAAGCTCAAGCTAACAGCAGTATGCTTGTGGTAGAGGAGGCATTTCTAAGGTGATTGAAATGGGAAGAAATGTAGAGAGACAAATACTTAATGAATTAGTGGTTTTCGTGCTTGTTTGATCTGCAACATCTTCAGCCATTTATGATGGAGGTGTGAAAATAACAGAGTCAATTTCTCTCCTGATTGAAGACTTTTTCTTATTTTCTGGGACTCTTTTATAAGTTGTATGTATTATTTCTAAAAATCTGGAGATCAGAAACTGAGCAAAATAAACCATTTAAGTGTGTATAAAAAAACCTTCTTTGACTCCAATTCCAGATACAAAACCACATATTAAGCACAGTGATAGGGACTAAGTGATCTTTAAGTATGCGAACTGATTGTCAGAGATCTGTTGCCAGGGAAACTGAAATTTAAAAAATAATCTTCCACTGGAGACATTATTAAGCAATTCCTTGTTTGACTCCTTCCTATCTATTAGAAGTTATCCCTTTTATGAAGTTGTTTTGTTAGAGTTGATTTAAAGCAGTATATTCACTCCAAAATATGGCCTATTAGACAAGCATTTCATACTTTTTTTTTGGTAGAATATTTCACTCTGTGTCATCACATTAGTTTGTATTTCATCCCCCACTGAAATGTGTTTTAACAGAACCAATTCCCACTTTTAAGTAGTTGTACTATTTTTTTTAAGTGCTGCATATCCATTAAACAACACATAGTGACACTCTTATGATGTCATGCCCGGTAATTAAAGAGATGGGATGGCTTTGTAGAAAATTATGATCTTAATGATTTACGCATACATATGATTAACTACTTTTATGAGGTGGTAGAAATGGTACACTGTGGATCAAGTCAAGATTCATCTCAATATTTTATTGCTTACTTTATGAAATGGTTTGTTTGAAGGAGAGAATTGGCATGATAGATAAATCATGCAGATGTATAAGGAGTGAAAAATAGTTATGAATATATAATCCACTAGGTTTGGCTTTGAATTTCTGAAAGTTAACCTAGAACTGTCAGACACCATTATTTCCACTTATATTAGTAAGCTTCAGGGCTAAATAGCTGAAGGTTCACTGTCTCTGTTTTATTGTTACATTTTTTAATCATCCAGCAAAATTTCATCTGAATTACATTAGAATTTTGAATATGCTAATTCTATATGAGTTTTGCACAACAGTATGCTTTGATCTATAGTGTTGAAATGTTTTCTGAACTTGAAAATTAATTTAAGATCTGGGCTTGCAACAACAGATTTCTTTAGCTAGGGGAACATGATTTGGTTTGAATCAATCTACACAAGGATGGATAAGAAGGTGTTAAATAGGTGATAAGAAGGTCTTATATTGCATAACTAATGTAGCCAGCTGCTTGTCCATATTAACAAGTCCTGGAGACAAGTGCAGTTGATGAAAAGTTTCAAATAAACTACTGCATGATAAATAAATTTAAAATAGTGAACCCATTAATAAAGTAATGTATCCATATTCTGTTATATCATTAATAATATAGGCTATATTTTTATTGTACATGCTTGATTTTTTATTTCATTTTTAATATTGTGTATTTTGTCTACATACAGTTACTTTTGAGGAGAAAGTTCCACAAGAGTTTGACCTGTAGTTGGTCAAATTGCATCATTACAGTGTTCTTGGACATTTTCAGGTGACAGCTTTGTCTAAGGATGTGGCTGTTTTGGAGGCTCAAGTAGAGAGAATTACAAGGGAAAAGAATTCTCTAGTTAACCAGTTAGAAGAATCACAATGCCAGCTTGCATCTCATGAAAGGGAGATGAATAAGGTAAGCACATATATAAAGGAGCATTGAAATTGTTTTTCCTTATCATTGTGACCTGAAAGAAGAGAACTTTTACCTTGTCCATTTTCCCCTGTTCTGGTAAGGAATGTGTGGTAACTGCAGACTTCATGTCAACATCCCAGAGGCACTACAACTGTCCCAATTGCAGCAGTAAAAAAATAACTTTTTCCATTTCCAAGTGACCTTGTCATGCAGAAGCTAACTTTTCCATTTTGCAGCCTATGAGGGTCAGTTTTTAAAACACTATCCCAGTGTTTCAGTAAAGAACTGAGTTTGGTCTAAGTGAGACAGCATAGACTTCAACAGTGTCCTTAATTGCTACCTGTGGGACTTGCAGTGCTACAGTAAAGGGAGCTGTTGCAAATCACTGTTTTTCAAGTTCTTTCCTTTAGACTTTTTATGTAGTATACTGCTTAATTCAGGACTATTGATAGTACAGCTCTTACAAAGACATCTCTAGTCAACAATTACAGTTTGACATGCATCTTGTGTAGGTCTATCACTCTTGGGTACTTTCTTTTGCACATTTCTCAATCGATTAGAGCCTTAATGGGGGTCATGAGACAGAAAAAAATATTTGTTACAGTCTCTTGAAATGTCTATTTTCCTTACCAAAGATCCCAGGGTCCATCCTACCTCTCTAGTTGTTAACTGCAAGGATTTAAGGAGCAATTTATTCCTTGGGCTTCTAGAGATTTCAGGAGAGGTTTTCAACAGCTCCTCTCTTTCCCTGCCACCCTGGCTGATAGAAAGAGGCAAAAGTATGGCAGAAAATTCGCAGCAAAAAGTCATCCCAACTTAAAACTTTATTTTAATTTTAACTGAAAAACAAACATGTGTATTAAAAATGTCAGAATGGTTTAATCTACCAATTCTGAAACACACTTTTGGTCTCTCAGGCTGGGTTCACAAATCACTAGCACCATTTACAGGGGTGAGGAAGTGGTGAAAGAGGCAGTAGATACAAATATTCATTGGTCTGAAAAGAACAATTTTGTACCCTGCCAATTTGAAGTTACCTGTCTGGAGATGATTATGTGGTTCCATTCCCCGCTTCAGTTCATGTTAATACAAAGATGAATAGGTGGTCACCCTGCAATAGCCTATTAATTGCACTGTACTGAGAGATTGGAAAACTTAATTTCTGTCCCTGTACTAAACAGAGAAATCTTGAAAATCCTAGAAGAAGCTCCCAACCACGGAGCTGACACAACTGTGTGCATCACCCTGACATTTTCATTGGCTACGTGACATCTTTGCTTGTGAATCTGACTCCTTGTTTCCAGACTCAGTTTGCCATTATTAAAAACATCAAATAACAACACTTTAGTTTTGAGTTTTATCCAAAATATTGTTTTTCTTCATGCACCAGAAGCCAGGAAAAGAAAATATGGAGTGAGGCTCTATTCCCTTCATTCTTGAGGAGACTAAAAATCCATTATTAGGACAGCACCATCTGCTGATTCTTCTGTGTTATTCCCTTTGTACAGTGTGTGGAGAGCTGAAAGCGAGGCTTGCTGTATTTTTTTAATTTCACTTGGAGGAAGTGACATATTGCATTTTATTACATCCTTCAGACAAAGGAAGGAGGAGGTAGAAATCGAGGGTTTGCAAGCTATACAGTTGCATCTCCATATTTTTTTTTACTTGCATATAATGTTTTAGTGTTTAAAGAACGCTTTAGAACTTTGCCACTCTTCAGAGGATTTGCTGCTTTGCGTTATTTGAAATGGCTAAATTCACAAGTTGTCCTTTGAATTTATAAGTGATGCTACTTCTTGAAAGTTATAACAGTTGGTTTAGTTTTTTCCTAGAGTGATTTCATTTGCAGTATCCATATTTACATTTTCCCTACCTTTTTTTAAGGAGGAAAAAAAAAAGTGAAAATGAGAAGAGGTATAAAACTGAAAAACATAAATTAATTTGGATTGTAGAATGTGTGAGAATGTTTTTAGAAGCCCAGAGGATGTAGCAGCAAATTAAAAGGGTGTACATTTAAGGAGCAAGTGCTGGGAGAATATAAGCAAGGCAGGAAAGTAAGTTGGAAAGCAAGTTGACTAAGAGGAGTTATGAGTAAACACATTTGCATTCTCACTAAGGAATGTGCATGTATTTGGTTGGTTAATTAAGGTGAAATGAACAGGCACAAATTGGAGGTGATGGCACAGGCTAAGAACAAAAAAGGGACAGCTTAGATTGAAAATTGGAAGAATAACAACCCTGCACAGCAGTAAAGTTATGTGAAAGGGATTAGTGATCTTCTGGTTTTGTTTTGGTTTTTTTATTTCTTTCACTTTCTCCTAACCCCTTCACATTTCCTCTGAAGTTGATGCCAGATGGAAAGGATTGAGGGGGTAATATAACAAACACTCCAACAGCAGAAAATAATTGTCCTGTGTAGAAGTGATTTCCTGAAATGTTGCTTTGATCCATTTCTTCTGGACCATGTATCTATTTAAATTAGACTGTTTTTTTTAAAGACTTGATCTTCAGTTTGCAGTAAGCTTGTAATGCTCCAATCAAACTTTGAAAATTATTGACTTAACATTTAAACAATTTCTTTCTCAATAGTGTAAAATTGGCAAGTTAAAATGCACCTTTAATTAGGAGCATGATAGATGCTTTACTTCTAAGTTTTGAAAGTGTTGACATAGACTTTCTTGGGATTTTACAGAGAATGAGAGAAGAGTATAAAAACCAGCAACTGTCATTTAACTGTAGAGATAGATATTTATAACATCAGCATTTATACTTAGCAAAATCTTGATCCAAATATATTTGAATCTAGAAGGTAGTGCATATGTCAAAGTTTATGACTATATATAGAATTCAGATCCACCTTTCTGTGTAAAAACATTTACCATTTGTAGACCTAAAATATCTGTAAATTAAAAATATGTTGCATTTCAATGACCTGTAGAGGGCACCAAAAGACCTAATTGCAAAGGCTGGTCTATGGACTCTTCAAGCTAACAGATCATGTTGTCTGTGTAATCTAACAGGTGTGTGGAGAAATGCGCTATCAGTTGAATCAAACCAAAATGAAGAAGGATGAGGCAGAAAAGGAGCTCAGAGAGTACAGAACAAAAACTATAAGGGAGCTTGAAATTAAGGACCAGGTAAGAGATAATACTGCTATAACTTTGCAGTTATTAGTTGCCTAAGTAGGGTTTTTTCAGAAGCTGGAATGATTCATTTTTCTAATAGTGGTCATTTATTACTGTTAAATGGTTTAAATTAATGGCAAAAAGCCAGCTTTTACTGCTAAATAAATACCTCTTGGTTATCTTAATCTTGTTTTCAGCCCTGGTATGTTCAGTTTTGCGCGTCACTCATTCCATGATTTCATATAGAATTACTCTATCATATTATTCATGCCAGCTACTTAAATTCTATGTACTGTATACATGTGTTTATACACCTTTTCTCACAAATAAATCCACACATAATTACCTATACATGCAGTCTAACAGAACATTAAAGGCTCTAAGCATAGTGTAATGATGCCAAAAATGAAAATAATTTCTCTTCCAATTTCTTTAAAAATTCAATGTTACTGAATGCTGGGATTCATAGAAAAGTTTAAAAAAACAAAACCAAAACAAAAGTAGCCTTCTAGAAATAAAATAACTATAGAAAAAAACCCACTTGGCATTAGCTGTTGCTTATCTAAAACTGGGATTTATATTAATACAAAAAACAGTATATGCCTTACAGGTAGTCTGTGAGAAAACATCCCATGCAGTAAGAAAGATTATTAGAGTAACCTGCAACATACTTGGCAAACAGCTTGAACAGGTGTAATCTGCATCTTTTGAAGTGCCCTTTTTCTTGAGGTTCTATGCATTTTTCTCTAGGACTTCAAACTTTGAGTATTCCTTCTTAAGTTGTGATTTGACATAAGATTCTTCTGAACACACAGATTTATAAGATGCACATGAGGATGATATTTTTAATATGCCTTTTGTAATTTGAACAGCCTATCCAACACATTTTGAACCATTCTTTTTCTTTTAAATAACTGAACAGATCATTCCCTGTATAAGAATATATGTAGGGGTAAAATGAAGTATTTCAAAAATTAAATTTTTAATTACCAGTTCCACAAAAGCTGCATGTAGGATACTAAGTTTATTAACTTAATAGTACAAGCTTAGTCAGGAAGCAATATTAATTCAAGTTATAATGAAAATATATGTAAAATGCAAAGGAGGAGCTTATTAAGTGAAATAACCCTTCAACATGTATAGAAAATGATACAGCGCAGAAGAAGAGAGGTCTTAAAGTGTTCTTTTTTTCAAGGTTTGATTTTTTTTCACTCCTGCATCCTTTAGGCCTAAGGACACTTGAAAACAAAAAACAGGCTTGTCGTCTGTGTCTTGACAGATATCACAGATAAAAGAGTTGGCATAATCTTGGCATACAAATAAAACAGGATGTGTTTAATAAGATACTTGAAGAAGTATCTTGGATTTTAAATCCTGTTCTCCAACTTGCTTGAGGATTGCCTTTTGAACAAATTACAAAATTTAACAAAATATTTTAACCTCATGTGATGACATACTGGTATTTTAATCAGTGCGGAGCTGAATACACTGAAATGTGGTGATTTATAATTTGATATAAAGTGAAATTATGTGAGGGATAGTTCCTATCAGCAAAAATTATTAGATAATTAGATAAAGATTAGATACTCAGTAATTATGTTATTCTATTGTTCAAATATGATTATTGGTTCCTCAAAAAAAAGGAAAACAATTTTGTAATTCTCAGACTCAATATCTAGCAGCTGTTTAATAGCTGTGGCTCCAGTAACCAAAAAAGTTCTGTATAGGTCCTAGGATTATTTAACACATTAAAGGCAACCCAAGAAGAGTGTTTTGTTCTGTTGTTGCCTGTTGGCTGAGGATTTTTAAGTCAAATTTTAACAAATGTTAATAAGTTATTGCAAATTATTTTGTTTTAAAAAAAATGAAAACAGTTCAATCGCATCTATCTTTGTATTTAAAGAAAACCTGAAATGTTTTATCTTATGTGGCACTGAATAGCAAATAATAATTGTTCTTTGGTCTCTCAGCCATGACCTGACCTTCTGGCTAAGAGACAGAGCTGATACCTTCCTTGGCCACCATCTGTTCATAATAAATACATATTTATTTTTTTTAAGTAGAGAGACAATAATGTAGGAGTATTTTCATGCTATTCTGTATTAAATGATGTGTTTTTTCTCTTTTACAAACAAAGGGTCATGTTTTGGATTGCCTTTTAACATATTGAGAGCGAGTTTACTGTTTCTTGACGTATAATGCATTTTTAATTGTGATGTGGATAAATGTCAGTTTTGAAGATATTTTTTCGTTTACATGGAGTGACTTTTAAAAAAGCATTAAAATTATTCAGGTGTGTCAGAATAGGCAGAAAGCCTCAGATGTACAATTTAGGATCACCAGATACATATATCTGTATGTCAAATAAATACAGGTTGGTATTTATCATATACTAGTATTTATAAATCTTATTCAAAATTGAACTTATATCATTTAGGAAACTTAAAGAGTGTATATATCTTTGGTTTTACTCCCTTTTACCCTGGTATCTTTTTCCCTGTGTTTATTGTTCAGTTAGGACTAACACCCACGTGTCAATATGTTTTATCTCTCTGTTATTAGCATTTTACATTAATATTTCTTAATAATTAAGAAGCAATGAGCAATGTTACCATTTAAATTGAATAAGTGTTTTGTAATATCATCCATCATGATCCTGATTAACATCAGGATTATGGAGGGAGCTGGGGGGGAAGACGTGTACTACACACTTTCTCTACACAAAACCCACATCTGTTCATCTGGCCTGATATGCTGTAAAGTAGCATAACCTACTGCCCTCTCTTTTTCTCTCTCAGCCAGCTCTCCCATTGTGGATGTAGCTGTGCTGAAATAACAGTGCATTACTTAATACTTCTACTGCTTAGGAATAAGCTTTATAGATTATATGAATATAATGCCTTCATGGCAGTAAACTATGTCCACACTAGGGGTTGTACTAGCACAGCTATATCAGAGAAGAGTCACGCCCTAACCTAAATTGCTGTTATTAGAACAAAAATTGTGTGGCATATTTGACACAGCAGGGCTTCACTTTTATAATACTTTTTTTGTTAATTTGTAAGCACTGCATGGCGTAATTCATGCATTTCTAACAGAAATCATACTTCTGACACACTATGAAATTGTTTCTCAGATTAACATCACTTGCTCTTTTCTTCTTTGCCTTATAAAAATAAAAATGAAGTTAATTTTTAATAACTTGCTTTGTGTTTGTCTGAAATAATTTATATTTGGCTTAAAATCTTGCAAGCTTCAGCATGTAGAAGTGAAAACAGTTTTTAATACTGGGTTTTGCAGTCTAAGTCAATTTGGGCATTCTCCTTATTAGACAGTTTTTACCAGTAGCATGGCTCCACTGGGAGTTGTGGTGTCCTTGCAGTAAAGTAATAGGACATGTTAAATTCAACTCCAGTAACAAACTGCAGCTCTTCAATTTTGTTTTTTCATGTTTTGTGGAATCAGATAAATACTTTGTGTAGAAATAAATCCAAGCTAGTAATCTTAACCTGTAAAAAAGTCTTTAAATTTAGGCAGGTACAGTTTGAAGGGGGATTACAGAATTCTGTAACCAGAATTCTGCTCCAGAAACACTGTACTAAAACCCACAGATTTTTAAGAGTTGCCTGCATTGCAGTTCATAAGTCCAAATAAAAAGAAGTCAAGACTCACTGACATGCATAACCTATACAAATAGGAAGAGCTACACACCAAAGTATTTTTGTGCAGTATGACAGAACCTAAATGATGCCTCTGTACATTACAGACTGACAATTTTACAGACAAATAAAAATCTGGCAAAATTGCAGTCCAAAAGCACTTTGCCAAAGGGTATTTTGGGAATGTTTATCTCATTTGTCATAAATCCATGATTTATAGTAACCTAATTTAGATGCTATAAGAGGAGAGATTACTGACTCTGTCTTCATCAAAAATAGTTCAGGCCAAGAATTTGGGTATATATCCTGGAAATGCTTCAGAGTATCCAAATCAAGACCAGTAACACCTTTTAAAGACCCTGGTTCACTGAAATATCTTTTTACAAACAGATATCAAGCTTTCATGACTCAGGCTTTAAAATACTAGAGTTTTCAACAGCTGTGACATTCAGCATATCACCAGATGTTTGAAACTTGCAAGTTTTAATAACTGGTGAAGATGGGTTAGGATGATGTGTTATGTGTATTCTTGTAATAGTCTATATCTATATCTGATATCCTGTTTTCTCATTAGTTATAAAGATGCTCTGGAAATTCTGTTTTGAAAAGAAATTCTATTAAATCAGTAAACATATACTTGAGCAATATTTGATGGGGGAAAAAAACCCAAAATTCAGAAGATAATTTCATGCTAAGAGTTTCAAGCTTTCTCACCTGGTCTGACCTTGATTATAATGATCTTAAAAATAGTAAACCCAAACTGCTTTTGGAAAAGAAAGCATTAAGGAAATGTGATAACCTTTACTGTAACTGAACTCTTCCTAATTAATCATGTTGTGTTTTGGGCATTCAATGCATTAATTTGACAGTGAGTAAATAAGGAGTAAAATGGCAGTACTTTAAGCCTTGCAAATTTTCTGGCCTGCTCAGGAGGAACTTAATTATTTTCTTTATAGCTGAACTTACTAGCTCATCTCAAGATTTTTGAGGAAGACATTGACCTACAACCCTGCAGTATATATATAAAATTATAATATGGCTGCTGCTGCTCTGCTATGGCATAACTTTCCTCTGTCAGCCATCCATTCCTCAATGGATACCTCATCAGTGGTATGAGCAGCCTTCATTAAATCCTCTTTCCTTAAGAAACATCCTTGGGGCTAGGATTCCCAGTGGTAGACTTTTCTTTACTCACTTGTCTTCATTTTCTGTACAGGTCTGCTTCCCCCTGAGCATCTATCCTGCTAAGAGGAACTAATAACACAGGATCAGGATTTTATTGTTCATAGGTGTAGTTTGGCCCATGTAACCTTGACCCGTGTTCTGTCATCCACAGTGATGTATCCACAGTATATGGAAAGAGAAAATTGTTTATGTGCATTATAAATTATTCAAAGTAGGAAGAGAATTGCACATCTCTTGATATAGCGGGTTTACATACTTAAATACATGGTTTCTGTTGGTTTTTTCTTCTTCTCTGACTAGAAAATATTGTTGTTTTATTAATAGTTATTGTGCCAACAATCACAAGAAAAAGAGTGTAAAAGTCCCTATCAGTTGTCAGTTGTAATTGCATAGGTTTTCTTTTCAGCTATTCCTTGAATGCTGTCCAGGAAGTAAGGACCAATCTCACATGAGTAGTCTTAAATAGTGCCTGAAAGAATAAAAGGAACAGGTTTTGTTCTCTCCTGTTTTCCAATAATGAAGTAGGTGTAATCTTCCCCTTCCTTCTTTCTACATGCATCCTTCCTTTTCTGAATTTTTTATCAGCAAGTGAACGATATATTTTGCACTACCTCATTGTCCCCCATCTCGCACCTTTGCAATCCATTAACAAAAAATCATCTTGTTCCACTGTGAACAAAATCACTTTCTTATCTCTGCTGGTGGCTGCTGACTAATCTGTAGTACAGAAATGTCTCTGTTAAAATGTGACTGTAGTAATCTCTATGGGATTGGAAGTTTTCTTCCTGAAATAGTATTGCAGGTCAGATATTTTGGCAAATTAAAAGCAAATATTTTCATGGAAATGATGCAGTAGAATCCTTGTATAATATGTTTCAGCCATTCACTTTTGTCATTTCCCAGGGTATTTATCCACAGGGACCATATTGCTCTTGAAGAGTTTGCACAGGAACAGACCTTAAAGATTATTTTTTAATTAAATATTGTGTGTGTGTGTACTCATAAATCTGTACTATGCAACATGATTTTTTTCTTTCCCCAGCTAACAACCACAGGTAACAAGTTTGCTTCAGTGAGATTTAAAGTGTGTTCCTTTAAATGTATCCACCCTCCCTGCTATTCCCATAAAATTCCTCCAGCACCCCTGCTCTTCCTAGGAAACTGCAGGGTCCTGTCTCTGTTCATTCTCCATCAGTTTGGAAGCAGACCATTTGTGGCTGATGGCCTTTGCTTAGGTGATGGCTCTTGTCTTGAGGCTTTGCCTTTTAGTGGAGCACACAAAGTGTGTGGCACTGCCAGGTGCCATCACACTTTGCAGTAAAAGTGGCAAAGGGGTCACAAAACTACTTGTCTTTGAGGAATTCAACAATCCCACCAGAGCAGGTTAGGGTGATAGCCATCACAGCCTGCTTTGCTTATCTATGTAGGCTATATCTCTCTTGTCCCTCTGGTCTTTATAGGTCAATTGATTTGAACCAGCCATACAGAAAAAACTTCTCCTGTGTGTTTCTTGGGGCTACTTCTCATGTTTCTGCTCAGGTTACTTGCCCTTCCTGTCAGGAAAGGTTTTCAGATTCCTGTTTTAGGCTAAATTAATTGTAGAATTTGCAGTAGTCCTGTGTGTTTTTGTGAATTAGCTTCTTAGAAAGAGGTGGTCTTTGTGAACTCCTTAAGCCCTGTGTATGTATGCACTCACAGTTTATAATAAATCTATTTCCAGAATGGAGGTTTCCCCTTTGAAACCACACGTAGCTTTCATGAGTGCTTTGTGTCCTCCTTCAGATTTGAATGGGAAGCAGCAGTAATTCAAATAGAGTGCAAAAAGGAGAAAGCCATTGCTGGGATGTGATGGGGGTTAACCTTGTGATGGCCCTAACTCTCTTTACAAAGTTGGACAGTTCTTCAGGTGCAATATGCTATGTCAGATGGCCATGCCTGGGAGGTCTGAGGTTTAGAGACCACTCTGAACCTAGAGTTGTTTGATTGATATAAGGATTAGGATAGAAATGACTGCAAATGAGCCCTGCTGCATATGGCCTGATAGTAATCCAAGTAAAACACTTGAAATCTTTCTACAAAACCAGTCTTGTTTTGTTGAGCTTTTTTAAATTAAAAGAAATCCAGTTAGTTCTGTCCCTGATTAATTAGTATATTATTAGGTATGGAAGGCAACATAGATGGAGATCAGTGTGAAAGAGTGCAAAAATTTCCTGTCAGTGGTACACACAGTATTTTTAAATGTACATGCAAGGCCATATTGGGAGCACCTCTTTGAAAGACTTGGTCCTGAGTATCATCACTGGTCTCTCTGCTTTGAAGACTACTTTAGTAAATTAAGCTAAGCTTATGAACATAATGGCCTGTTTGAAAGTGTATTAATTTCAAGTGTGTACATTTTTTATAAATAGCATTTTTATTTTATATTTTTATTGATTGCCTTTTGAGGATGTACATTCAAATACCAACCACCACCGTGATTTATATTTCACTTTTTATTATTCTATATTTTTTTCTTCTATATTTAGTTCTATTTTATGCCCCTTCAATCTTTTAGTAATGGTGGCAAATGAAGTATGAAACAAAAAAAAAAAATTGTAGTGTAAATTCACATTAATATTTCACTCTCCAGAATTATTTTACTGCAGAATTTGGGCAATGACATAGTCAGTGCAGAATTTCCTTTTCAGGTTATACTGTGTATTTTTTCACCTGAAGTGTGAACATACTGGGACAACAGTGAATGTCATAAATCACTTAAGAATTAATTTGGTTTTAGTTTATTTTTCATTTTGTTAAAAGTCTCCTAAAGTTGTTTCTTGCATTTTCTTCAGAGTAAAAGTTTTTTTATCACCACTTAATCATTCTAATTTGTTAAAAAAAAAGTATTTGTCTTTTCTGTCAGTTTGCTGTTATGTAAAATTCTGTGAAAAGCATCTGCTAGTTTGAAATTTAAAGTTGTATTTTTGCATACAATAGAATCAGCATTTTTGTGAAAAGTAATAATTATTTTAATTTTTAATTTGACTTGTTGTGATGAATTTTTTTCATTTAATCAGATTTTATACAGATAGAGATGTCTAGTTAATTAAAAAGTGCATTTTTGCAATATGCATAAGTATTGTTATTTGAAGATAGTGTCAGATAGGTTATGAAAAGGATATTTGAGGATTAATTCAGTGTTTGAGAAATCATCTTTTATGTTTTCCAGAAAGTTGCACTTACATCACTGAACGAACATCTCTTGTGTGTTCCCCTAAAAATGCATTATAAAAATCTGAAGATAATTTTTAAATAAATCACAAACTAATGAATGAGAAGTGAAACACTTAATTGTTTCAAGAAAAGATACAAAATGGTCCTATGTGCTTCGAAGTAGAAAACTTAAAATATAAAAGGTGGTTGATGGTAATGCTGGAAAAAGAATAATTTATTTAGAATAAAATTTTACCGCAGTGGTACTTCACTAATGCTTCATTTTTGTTTAAGTAAAACTTCTTTTGTGTAACTGAGCTGAATATGGATGCACGATGGTGTTAGTGTCTTTCAGCTTATGGTGAGTAATGGTGTTTCTCTTACTGAGGTTTAGCCTGCCATCTTTCCATGGCAAAGTGCCTGTTGATATTCCTGGGAGTTTGGGCAACTGCAGAAGAAGACATATTAAATAGTACTTTTGAAATTATGTGCAGAAGTAATAAGAACATTAAAGTTGCAGAGTTAAGCACCAGAAGTTGCCTGTTCTAACCTTAATGTAGTCTTGTTGTACGTATACATTATGATAATTCTGTTCCTTGTTATACTGAAAATCTGTTTCAGATTTTCTTAAATGCAAGATTGTCATCTGTCTTTTTGCAGTTCTGTGCTCCATCTCTTGTCTCTCACATGCATTGAAAAGTTAAGTACCTTGAAGAAATAACTTTCTGATCATGTGGTAAAAAGCTGTATCACAGGTGATAGGCACTGAGGGATGAAACTAACACTGCATGAGAAACAGAGCTGTCAGCAAAATGCTTTAGTTGGTGGTTTGTTTCTGTTTCTGTCCCTACGATTACACTGTGGCCTGGATAGCAGCTACAGAACTACTTACAGCTTCCTGACAGAAGAAATGGTAACTGAAGGAACACAAAAATTACGCTGAGTAAAAGTTGGGGAAAAAAGCTGCTGATAAGGTTCCCTGCAAAGACAGTGAAGAAGATTCATTGATTCTATAATTTCTCTGTAGATTAAATCCCAATTACATTGTGATGACCTAATGATGGACTAGACTGGACATGTTGCAGAATTCGGGACAGAGTGTATTTGTGAGAATATTATTGTTAACTGCAGAGAGAAGAGGGTTGATTTCTATTATATTAACATGTCTCAGATTCTGAGGGTTCATGTTTCAAACAATTACCTGAGGTTTTAAACGGGATTATCTCATAGTGTTGAGAGTATGATTTGTTTTCAGCCTGTAAATGTGCTGTGGTGTGTGGCTCCTACCAAATTATTTGGAATGAACATTTTTTGGTGTTTCAAAAAGAACAATTTAGTTGATAAGCCTAAATATACCTGGATTGGCTGTTTCCGAGTTGCTATTAACATGTTTTATTGGGTAGCATTTTTCTGCCATCCCTTTCTCATGAGGTTGTCTGCTGTTTCTGCCATGGTCATTACCAGAATTCTAGAATATAGGTCATGCTGCAAACACCTCCAAACATTGGTATTTTAAGATGTTTATGTATGTCTGTATATACCTAAACACATGCACAAACATATGTGTGCATGAGTATAAAGGAATTGATACTGGATTTTGGTATTACTGATGAAAGTAGCACAAGTAAAATTGTTCTTCAAGCCACATTTTTATTTTCTTGATATTTCTAATAGAAATTATAAGACACCTGTGAATGTTTAAAGAGCCTGTCATGAAGTGACACTTCCCTATCTGAGGATTTCCCCCTGCACTTTCATGACAACTAAAATCTATGGATGTGTTCTTGAGTTCAGCCCTGAAGGTTCAACATCTGGCTGATGGAAAGGAAACATTTTCACCAGAGGTTCTTGCACTTGGAATTTGCTTCCTTCTGTGGGTCTGTGTCAAAACCTGACTGAGCCTGTTTAACTCGAGGCAATGGTGTAAAGCCCATCTGTTCCTTGAAACTTTTCCCTGAAGGAGCGATCTAGGATGTATTTATATTCCCAGCTGTGGTTGTGCTTTTTTTGAGTACTTAGCTGATGCTTTTGGACTAATTTGTGGTTTGGGTTTGCTTAAAGGTGTGCTGAATGGATGCACTTTTAAAGCAGATTTTAGCAATGTTTCAGAACTTCCCTATCTTTAACTTGTGAGTACAGTGAAGAGTTCATGTCCCTGTTTAGTATGAATGGAGAAATAACACTTATGAACTGGTACTGTTAAGAAGAATAGAGAACTCACTGAGACTTCTATTTAAAATATGCAAAAGTCTGTAAAGTGGAAATGCAAAGCATTTGTAACTGAATATCTTAGAGCACCTGATTTTAAAATAGTCTGTCAGTGTAACAGGTTGTTATATTCTTTAGAAGGGATGAGTATTAACAATTTTGCAGATAGTTTTACTATCTTTGCATTTGGACATGGTATTCCCAATATAATTTAGTAGGAGGTGCATGAGATAGAGCAAGGTGACATTTAAGTTCTAATCAAAATTTCCTTAATGAACCTTTGTTGAGTGTTCTTTGGGGGGAAAAAAGTGTACAGTTAAGTAAATGGCAAAATTTTAAAAACCCCAACACTCTTGAAAGGGTGGTGTTTTTCTGTATGAAGAGATTGTATTTCTCTGACATCATAACTGTAAGTAGTTTAGATTAACATTTTTATGGGAGGTAAAGAGACAATGTTGTTATGAAGGTGCTTCAAATGTTTGTATTGGAGTGGGGTTATATTAATTTGTTCTTGTGGGATGTTTGAATGAATAATTTCATTAATTAAAGAAGATATTGCATCTTGTGTACATGAGGAAACCATCACAAATAAGCTATGATATGAGTTTAAAGTATAAAAGCTATTCAGCATGAACTCCTTATGTGAACAATGTTATTCTGTACTACAAATGACCTTTCACAGTTTAGTTGACTGAAAAATATGCAAGTTCCCTCCAGCCCAATGACAAATAAATATTTATGTAGGGAGTTAGTGCAGAACAGTTACTACATGATAAAGCTATACTGTCAGTTTATTCTGTACTCCACTGGCCTTCTTAAAAGCATCCCTAGAATAAAGTATAGTATTGTTTTACAGATATATTCCTACAGGTACTTGTATGTTGTATATGGACTTGAAGAGAAATATATTGTTTCTGAGAATTTCCATGAAAATTGTTTACATTTTGCTTGCAGTATGATTTGAATAACATAAGTCTGGTACATAATAGGATGTATGTTTTGGGTTCAGAGAGAAGTCATAAATACTTCTTTTCAATAATGGTAAAATAAAAAAATTACCTTTATTCTCCTGTGTAATATTAGTTGACAAAGCTAAATTCCCCCTTGTCACTGGTTATGTAATAGGCATTAAAAAATAAAAAATAAATTAATTACCACGAGAGCTATCCTATGTCAAGCAGCTTCTGAAGATGGCCACTGTTCTACTGCCTTTCTGGCTCTCTAGCGCAGTGAATTCAAGCCATAAATATGGACCCTTCACATGACAAAAATGGAAAATACTTGAATGCCTGTAACTCTTAAGCTGCATGAACAAAATAACATTGACTGTATATTAGAGTATTTAAATATGAAACACATTTTGGCTTTTTTTAAGAATGTAATTTCAACTACTTTAATTTGCTTGTTTTGCAGTTTTTATCAAGTAACTACTTTGATTCAAAAACAGAAGTGTGCATTATTTTCAGGTGCTTCGATCACTTTTTTTTGTCTTAAAATGTATCTCTATCTATTTCTTAAACACACTTTCTTTGGTTCTATAATTTTCTAAGAAAATAGAAAAACTGGGATTAGAGCTCAATGGGAACAAACAGCGTTTGGAACAAGCCCAGCAGGATGTGACAGAAGCCAGAGAGGAGTGCCTAAAACTGACAGAACTGCTGAGTAAATCTGAGCACCAACTGCACCTCACCAGGTACCCCTTATCCTATTACATGCTGTAGTACCAATTTCATTCTGCTAATTTTTTGCCACAGGCTTCCCCACAGTTGTAGATACTTGCAGTCATTGCCTACACGGGCAGCCCTCAGTTGTGTTAGAAGTGGAGATTTGAATAAGTGAGTTCTGAACTACAAAGTGAGTTATGAACTATAATTTATAAAAGTGAATTAGTAATGTGTAGAAGAGGCAATGTTCAGTTCTGGTGGTGAGGTGGCATGGTTTTAGGCAGGAAGAAGAGCAAGGTAGGCTGCAGCTACCCTTTTTTTTCTGTTGCTGTGCTTAGTAGGACAAATGTATTTGAAATGTTGTTTGAGGCTGTAGTCTAGAGCAGCACCTTTGACCATAAGAGTTCTTAGATTAATAACCTGAAATTTCTTCAGCAGAATGACCAGGAATATGTATACAAATACACAAATGAACATAATTTTCTGTACGAAGTAAGCTCAAGTATGTGAGGAGGGTGTTTCAGTCTCTTGCTCAGTGAAGATACAGTACAATGCATTGTGTAATGAAAGACCTCCCTTGAGCCTATTCCATCCTTGGGTATGGATCCCAATGTCTTTTGCTGTACTATTCATTACACATTTCTAGAAAACTCCAGAAGGCTGACATGCCAATTATTCATTGCAACTTGATTTTGGGTAACTGCAGAACTTTTTCTTCCTTTTGCCTTGGAAAATGCTATTGTCCAACTGTTTGCAGGATTTTGGTTGTGTGTGTGGGTTTTTTGTTCCATTGCCCTGCTCCCCCCAAGAATGAACATCGATAAACAAATCTGGCAGCTTTCACTCAGTACTTAAGGGAAAAAGTTAAGTTAGTTTAAATTTTTCATAGGGGGGAAAAAAAGCTTAGATTTTTATCACTTAACAGAAGTCTGTGTGTTTATCCAAGTCTTGTACTTTTTGGGCTTTGTGAGAATTCTGCCATTGAGTAAATGGAAATAAAATAGAGCCTTGTCTAAACTATTAAATTCAATGAATCATTTTTTTATTCAGCTAAATTTCTGTGTAATTCAGAGCACGGTTGTTTAACAGATGGAAGAAAGTACCACTCTAACAGCCTGTATTTAGAGAAAAAAATATGCTAGAGGTTAATGAACTTGAAAAAAGTTTTGGGTGAGTTGTTAAGATATCTAAAGTTTGGATTTAGCAGAACTTTATTAATAATGATTTGTTGTGATAGCTAACCAAATGGCTTTACCACGCTCCTTTTAGCAAAGGCTGATTTTATGCAATAAAGCTCTGGATATCTTGGAGTAAATCTCACTAGCGAATCTATAATTTAAATTATTTTTTTTGGTGAAAATACTCAAAATGTAAAAATGAGAACTACTGCCTGCTTTTACATAGCAAAGTAATTAAAGCTGGATACCTAACATAGAGATGATTCAGGTAGCTTTTTGATGTACAGTCTCTGACTCGGTAAGTTTCTGGGATGCAAATCATTAGAGGCTGGGAACAGTATTTTGGGCAGACAATGCTCTGTGCTGGCCCTGTTCTCATACAATTTCACAGACAAGCTTTTTGAGACAGATGCTGAACTGCCATGGCTCCTTTGACCTAGTGCAGGCACTCTTCTGCAAGCTTCTGATTTCCTTGGGGTTTTCTTGGTTGTTCGGGGGTTTTTTTTGTGGGTTTGGGGGATTTGGTTGGTTGGGTTTTATTTTTTTGGGCTGGGTTGGGGTTTTTTTTGTATTACTCTGTGTTCATATTTGGCATCTCCTTACAAGAATTGAAATGTTTTCTATGCTGATGTGTATTTATTGGAAAAATGAATATGATGAGGCATGGGAAATAGGTTCAATTTTTTTTCTTGACATTCCCAAATTCTTTAATACTGTACATTTTTGTGTTCTCTGTACACTTAGAGTGTCTATCTGCTTTTGCAGAATATGATAGGTGGTGTTGCTTGAAGAAGAAGGGGGAAAAAGAGATGAGTGATTCATTGCTCCTGATCTGTTACCTGTTTTCCCCTTGAACTCAAATTAGTAGGGCAGGGTTTGAAATGTTCTCGTAGTGTCACCTGTTTTCCCTGCCTTGCAGAGGGAAACATCCCCTACTGAAATGACACTTGCCCTTAGTACTGTACTCTTTTTTCCTCTCAGCTCACCTCCTGGCAAAACAGGTTTTCTGTGCTAGTAAAGGTATAAAAGTCACATGTCTCTAGTGGCATTAGTTTTACATTTTGAACTCAGTATGTTTTTCATTGATTGGTACATCCATGGTTGTTGCATGTAAATTATGGTTTACACTTACAGTTTGCCTTCTTTCATTTATTCCCTTCACCTCAAATGGCAACTGTGTCAGAGAAAATACTTGAAGGGTAGGGGTAATAGCAATCCTATGGGGGTTGTAGACTCATTCACTGTGGCGCTTGCCAAGGAAAACAGATTTTAAGCTCTAGAGTCCTGCCTGTGGGAGGTTGCTGCAGAAATTGCACTGATTTAGTGCATCTCTAGGGTATTCTGGCCTTGGCCTCGTCTTGCTGATTCTCTTCTTTTCAGGAGAGGACCAGCTGGTTCACTCCAAGTCTTCTCACAACGCTGGAGTTGAGGGAGGCCTGTACTGCTGTTACACCATTGTGGATAGTCTTTCTGTTGCCTTGCATGACCTGTCTGTGCTGTTCTGGCAGAAATAAGAGGTAGCTGAGAAGATGCAGAAAATTCTTTGTTTTGTATGAATTATTGTATTACTGAGGATAAAAGCTTCACTAATCCACTGATTCTAAGTTTCAATATTGTAAATAAATACGATTATAAATGAATACAAGAACTTTGGATTTTAATGTATAAAATGAGATAAATGTATATGAAAGGAATCAATAAGAAAAAACATGCAGTCTGTGTCATAATGAGAAAAGAAAATACTCTGCACAACAGCACTCTTCTCCAGGAGTCCCACTTCTTTGCTGTATCCTAGTTTTCAGACACTGTTGATTGATTACCAACTAAACAGCTTCTAAGTTAACAAAATGTACTTGTTAAAAAGAAAGAAAAAAAGGTTACAATTAGCTATTCTAAACCATTGCCACAGAGTTTAAAATTGCCTTTTCCTGTCACCTTTCTTCCTGGAGCAATATGTTGCTTAGAAATACTTGCTATTAACATGCACTTTCTGCTATTGAATCTAGTTAGTAATTCTAATTTGTATGTCTTCAAAAGACAGGGGAAATGCAGAACTTCCACTGTGTAGTTTTGCTTGTCAGTCATGTAACTTTGCAGATGTCACCATGCTATGAGACTGACCATGATTGTTTAAAGTTTTCTTAGGGGTTTCTTTTGCCCTAGTTTCAGCTTTGAGGTTACTCTAGTAGTAGAATCTTATGAAATTAGTTCTTAAGTCAAATTGCTCTTACTTTGGCAAGGTTAGGTCTTGTTAATTAAGCTTACCTGAAGCCCTTCTTCAGAGGGTAGAAAACATACAGGTCTGTTTTTCTTAGTTAATGAAAAATAGGCATTAAAAATCATGTCAATATGCTAATGGAAAAGATCATATAAAAGATGCAAAATGTTAACAACTTGTCCAGATCTTAGTGTGCCATCTAATGTAAAAAAATTTTTCACTATTCTTGTGTATCAAAGTCATCATTAAAAAACATTCCTCCTTTTCTTTCAAACCAGATCTGGAGATATTATTTTTTTCAGTTGCAGTCAGATGTAGTTCCTGTTCATATACATTAATCAAATTAAATCCTAAGAAGTGAGGCAATCATCAAATTTCAAAACTAAAATTTTATTATGTCATCATGCATTTTCTCAGGGAGGAAGAGATAGGTAGGTAGATAGATGGCTCAAGATATTTTTGACTGAAATGTCATCTGAAATCTGATAGGGAATATAATTAACTAGAATAGAAGCAGATTTAGTTTAGTTTAAAATTTGTCATTCTTGTTTGTTTATATGAAACACTAAGAACTTCTCAAGGTCATCTTGTAGGTAGGGCAGAATTACTAAATGAACATGTGTTTTCACGTTCAGGTGAGCCACCAAGCTGCTCTAAATCCCTGTGTCACTCTCTTGAGGCACTAAAGTTTATATTACAGTGAGTCAGTGGGTGTTGTTTTTCTTGATTATTCTTTTTCCCCCATTATGTGATATTTCTTCCCTCTTTTTGACAATGATATGATCTCTAGAAAGCAGCATATATAAGAACATGCCAGTTGGGTTTCAGCAGTGCTATAGTCATCCTACTGTGCATTGATGCTTCTTGCTGGTTTCAGTGACTCCATTAAGACTAATTTCTATTACATGTACAATAAGTAGAGCACATACCCTCCCAGGTTCATGTGGCATTATTTAATGTCTGAAGCTCTGGTGTTGAGCTGTATGTCATCACCAGTGCTCCTTGTTAGAATTTGCAGCCTGCCTCATTCATTGTTCTCCCTATTTAAGCTATATTATTAAATGATAAAACAAAATTCCTGGTGGTTATACACAGCCTTCCAGGGAGTTGCACAATACTTAGTATTTATTGTGGGGTTTTTTCTGGTAGTATCTATTAGTTAGCAACATGCTTAATACCATGTCTTTTCTAACAATTTTAGCACCTCAGAGTCCGTCATCTATGCTGAGAAGCAGTTTTGGAGAAACAGTGTTACTAATATTAAATGACTGAGGTAGGCTTAATCTTCTCAGACTGACTGACTGATGAAAGCACCAATAACACTAGAATTGGGGGTGTGGGGGGAAGAAGCAGAAATGAGGTGTAACCAGTAATTGATTTCTAATTTTTTTGGAAAAAAAAATCAATATGCAAAAGCATTATTTTAAAATGCAGGGATGAGTGATAACACGAAACAACTCTAACTAATAAACTTTTTAGATTCTGCTTCATATGTTTACTTTTCATTAAATTTAGGGATGGTTGTGACTATGTTGTTGTGATTCAGTCAACATTTATTTCTATCTGGTTTTCATATACAAAGGCATCAGGATGCCAGAAAATAAACTGTTAACGGAGAATTAACTTCTTTGGCACGCTTTCATACTTATCTTCCAAATTAAAGAAAATGAAATGGGCAGAAGCAGAGTGTAGATTACCTCCTTTTTGTCAAAAATGGTGGGAATTTGAAAATTAATAATAAAAAAGGGAACAGATGCAGTAACATGCCAGAGGGAGATTAATGTGGAGAGTAAAATCTGTGAGCAACAAAACTGAAGCAAACTGAATCAGTGGGAGGTGGTTGTACAATCAAAATCAGGATAAAAGAGAAATTACAAACAACCCTGCACTTGTCAAAGTAGTAGTAATGAAATCCTGACTCTGCCAGCAGCGAGAACCTGTGTTAGCACTTTGGGGTAAGGCCGGGAGCCGGGTGCCAGGTAGGAGGGCAGCGCGAGGCTGCTGGGCGGCAGCCATCGCGTGTGGAACAGATGGCGGGGAAAGCTGGCCGGGGAGGGGCTCCTTCGCAGAGCTAATCAGACAGTAACGGATAGGGCAGCTGGGAGGACTGACCACCGCCAGGCGAGCGGCGGGGTAGCCGCAGCCGTGCGCGATGTGTGCAGTGGTGTGCCCGCCGGCCGCACGCGAGACCTTCCAAGGTCTTTGCGGCGCCGCCGCGGCCGCGCGGAGTTGGGAGGCGGGCGGGGACGGGCCCGGGCCCGGGCCGGCTCCGCGGGCCTCGGCGGCCTCCGCGCGTCCCGCCGGCCGCATCGCGCCCCCTCCTTCCTCACAAACGCTCTCGGCCCTGCTCTGTGCTGAGGTGGCGTGGTTTCGTGCCTTGCCGGAGCGGTGTAGCGAACGGAGAGTGTGGCGAGGGACAGAAATGGGAAAGCACGTGGGTCCGGGGACTGCTCCGGGAAACCGAGAAGGAAACTTTGCTCCCTTGAAAGGCGGGAGAGCCGTAGGTCGGCACTTTCCCACTGGGCTGGGCCCCTCCAAGAATGGAACCAGTTTTCTGATGTTTTATTTTTGCACTTCCCTACTCATAAATGAGAGCTTGAGAGGGATGAATGAAGGTCCGAGCCTTCTGATCCTGAGTCACATGAATAATTTGACTCGCGTAAGAAGTAAAGATCAATAGGATTTCTTGTGCAAGTAAGAGGTAGTCATGTGTGAGAGGATTACTAGGTCATGTCCCGTGTTGATGACTGTCAGCTTGAAAGAGAAATGAAAACAAAATTTTATCGAGGAAAGGGGGAAATAAAATCCTGAAGTGTAGCAAGGGAGATCTTACCTACTACTACCTGGGTTTGTTTGATCAGGATATGTGATACTTTTTCAGAAATTTTTAACAAATAACCAGCAACATATCCTGCATCTGCTTTTTGAACTTGTGTGTATCTTGTCTGCAGAAGGTTTATAGTTTGGCTCAATTATCCATTTTGAGCAGGGAGGGGAGGAAACATTACAGGGATTTGAAATAGGTAATATAATATAGCCATATGCTATTTATGCAGCAGTTTCTGCAATAAATCTAATTTGGTGCTGTCAAAAAAAATTAGACTTATTTGCTATAGCAGCACATTAGTAAATGATTGTGGTAGCTTTGAAAGTTGTCATTCACTCTGCTTTACTTGCAACTGAATCTTGCAGAGCTTTTTTTTTTCGTTCCCCCTTCCTTTTCCCCTGAGCAACTCTGTGAAAATCTGAGCTCTTTGTCCTGCAGCTGTAGAAACTGCAAATATTTTCACTACTGAAAGAAGGGCTTGCTTTAAGGGAATTGAAGATGGAGGTGGAAGAAAGAATAGCCTCTATTGTTAACAATCATATGAATGCATATGTGGAACAATCAATAAAGTGGTGGGGGATAAATTTCTCCCTTGCCTACAGGTTTTCATAGTGCAGCTGAAATTGTTTATCTGATTATACAGCATGTAGATAAATTAGCTGTTCTGCGTTATTATAGGAGGTAAAATATTTTACCTGCCACGATAAGACCATATGCTGCTTTATGAAGACTGATACTGAGTGATTTGAAATAAATCGGTTCTGTCGTCTTCTGGCAGGGCGTTGTAAAATTTTCTAAGCTGATACACTTTGTGTCAAGATAACACACAATTATTTAAATATCATCCTATTTAATATTTTAAACATATTTAAGTGATTGTACAAACATATAAAGACCATTGATAAATTTTATCAGGGAAGGAAAGAAAAGGTAAGTAAAGGAGTAAGGAACAAATACAAAATCATATGTTAATTTTTAACATTAAAGTGTTTATAAATTATTATTAATTTTAACATGATTAACAATTGTATTTATTCTCCTACAATAAATATTTCTTAAGAAAAAGACAATAATGTTCAGATTTTAGTATTAGATTCATCTAAATTTTTTTTCACGGCATTTAAACTGCAACTGGTCACATCAATGATCACATCAGGTTGTTGAGGCAGCCAAATTGCTACTGCATGTAGAGTGTGGTTCAGGAGCAGTGACAATACTTAAAGCGCTTTGGAGCGAGTGGTGAATTCAGATGAAACACTGAAGAGACTAACTGCTGTAGAAAACAAACATCTTTATAAGGTCTTTGTGTTGAGCAGTTATTATTCAGCACTAACAGTAATAAGTTTATGAGTGTGTATCAAATATTTACTTTGGTCTCATTCAAATTAGGTTTTTTATTTCTGTGACTAATGACAACAGGATAATGATTTTTTTTTTTTTTTGAACCAAAGAAGTCTTTCAGATACTTGTATTCAAGGCTGCTGGATTTTTTGCTGAATTTGCTACTGGAAAAAATGGTTCTGATTTTTATCATTATTTCTGACTTGTTCTAAGGCTTTTCTCTCAAGTGCATCGAAAGGCTGTCTTTACAATAAGCTAAAATGCACTTTTTGTGTCAGCACTTGGTATTTGTGAACTTCAACAATTTTAAAAGCTGTCTTGTGCTTTCAGAAGTATATTCAAAGTTGTTTGTTTTGTGCAGTCACAGCGGTTGTTGATTTGTGGGTGTTTTTCCTTTGCTGTGCAAAATTCTGCTCCTTAAGTTCTTGCCTAGAAAAAAAATCCAACAGAAAACCCAAAAGGTCGTCAGCTGGAGACTTTATCCAACTTCAGGTCGAAGAGCATCAGCCTGTAGGTTGTCACTGCTGGGAGCAAGTGGCTGGTGGATGGAGGGCGGAAGGAAAACAAATCACCTGGGCATGCAGCCCTGGCCGCCCGGCTGCCCTCGCTCCTCAGCCCTTGGGCAGCGCCCTGGTGCCGGTGGCTGGTCGGGAGCGGCTGGGCCGGGACATGCCCATCCTGAGTGAGCAGATGAGCTGCTGCCGGCTGCTCGACAGGGCTCAGCTCCTCGCCCTGCCTGTGCTGGCAGCCTGGCAGGGTTAATGGTGTGCTGCTCTGGGTTGCCCCTGTGGGTTTGGTGGTTTGCATGTCAGACTATAGTTCTGTAGAAATAGGAGCGACTTTTCGTGATTAGCTTCTCCTTGTTGGCTTCTACAGGACTTAAATCACAGGGGAATTAAAGAGTCTCTCTAATCAGGTGGGACATTGCTGCATCCTCTTTTTGTACCAGGGTTCCTCTTCTATTTCCAGTGCATTTGTTCACCTGTATCTGGTTTCCCATGGAAGAAGACCCTAGTATAAGAAAATACTTCCTTGCAAATGCAGGGACTAATCCCTACAAAAGTGATAGATCAGTATTAAGTTTTTATTCAGCTAAATTTAGGCAGTATTTGTCAATGCAATTTTCATTAAAGTCAAATTCAGACCTAATGTAAGTATAAATACAATTCTGCTAATGAGATTGGATTACTTCCTGGATTTGATCCAGAAAACTTTACTTTAAATTCATTTTTGGTAAAGAGGTAATAAAATGGGTGGTTTATTATAATTGCGTACAAAACTTCAAATATGTATTTTATTTTTTTGGTATTGTATTTATCTTGTGAAAGGTTATCTTTTTTTTTTTTTTTTTAAGAATACCAAGGTGTGCTGTGAAATTGAAGGTATTTCTTGTTTTAGAAGAATGAGACTCTCAAGGAGGTTAGTTAATAATTCAGGAACTTTTGGTTATTAGAGTCTATTCCTAAAAAGAAATATGGACACAGGAATTGCTAAAAATAATGTATCCTGCTAACAATAAGAATTTAGTTTCAGCCTCTCTTTACAATTTGCCTCAATGTGGAAGACAGTATTCTAACAAAGAGTTGCATATGTGTGTTTTAGAAGCCTTGAAAACAAGAAAAAAAATATTAAGGATTTTTTTCTTTAAATAGTGTTGCATTTGAAACATCAGCAGGTAGGGCAAAAAAAAAAAGCTGCAGATTAAATAATTTTAAATGAGTGCTCTTGACCTCTTTAAGATTTTACTGTAAACTTACTCATTCAATTGTTCCCATTTTCTCTTTGTATTTTTAGTCAATATCTCTGTTACATAGAGTCAGAGTCAAAAGTCTTCATTTATTATTTTATTTATAATATTTTTATTAGCCTTTTCCACTTCTTCACATAGCTCTTGCAAAGTCTTTCTTAGATTGTGCTAGCCCTAGCAAGAAGGAGCAGATACATGTATTTGAAGAAAAACACGTTAGTTGTTGGAGTTAACAAATAATGATTAAAAGCTATTCTTTTGCTTCTTACTATTTCTCCTATACCCCAAACTGATCTTCACAAATACAGGACTGTAAAGAACTTCATCTGCTGCTGGTTAGCAGAAGTGGATTTAAATCTACACCGACAGTTCATTTGACAATGACCTTGAGGGGCTTTGCTTCTTGAAGAAGAAAGCAGAAGCTTGCGGTAAACAAAGTTCACTTCTGACAGATGGATTGAATGACAGAAAGGTTGCGAGTGCCAGAATAGCCCTGGCAGAGGAGGAAATGTTCAGTGGAATCCAACAGGAGAGGAGGTGTGAACAGGTGCAGGGTTGCTGACGGAAGGGGAACCAGATGGAAGGAGCCAGAGCCAGTTTATTTAAAGGAAAAGGCAGAAAACACTGAAAGGCTGTGCGATCAGTGGCTAAAAGTGTGCATGGAAGAAGGTAAAAATTCACAAAGCAAAACTGCACAGTGGGATATCTAGCACTTAACATAATGGTAGTAATTTGTGAGTTTCGTTTTAAAGTTGCTATTGAAATATGTTTCTCCCTTACTCTTGACAGCATAAAGAAGAGATTTATAACCTGTCCAAAAGGAAAAAAAAAAAAAAAACTAACAAAACCACCACCAAAAACTTCAAATGTTATGCTGCCTGTCCATTATTTCTAATACTGCAGGCAGTTACAATCAGAATAATATAAAAATTATGCCACAGCTGAAGAAATGAATAAAAGGCATATAAGGCTGGATTTTTTTTTAACTCACCTGTTTGTATCTAGCTCTTGTGACCTGGGGGCAGATGAGCATGGTTTTCATTAGGATGTTTTTGTAAGATCTAGAGCAAATTGACAATTGTCAAGTACAGTGTAATGTTAGCACAGTATTTCTCATCTTTTTTGCTTTTGGTCATAAGTCTGTCAGTTTGCTGGAATGTGCAAGTGGTAGCTTGCTGTAGGATGGGGTAGAAATCTAGCTTACCCTAGATCAAATTCCCTGAAAATCAAATATTGTCTTTCAAATTGTCATCCTGAAGAAATGCTTTGTTCTGTCAAAAGATTCTGCTTCTTCCCAAGCTGTTCTTGTGAGGCTTGGTCCTTTGCAGGCAGGGAAAAAATCGTTCTTCAACTTCTTATTGATTTCAGCAATAGTTGGGGATCATTATCAACTTCCACATATTGGGCCTGTGGCACCTTAGGCGCAGGTTGTGTGTCTGTGTCTGTACCTAACGTGTGTGAAAAATGCAGGTAAGTGTTGAGCAGTCGCTCACAGTGCATCTGTGATCTACTGGATCGTTCAGCTGTGCTGAGCTGATCCGGATCAGGTGTGAGCACACAGGCACTTTCCTTTTTAATTAGCTAGAGCATGCAACGCCGTGTTTATGCTGACTTTATGCCAGCTGCAGGAAGGACAGATGATACCTGATTCAGCATAAAGCTTGCTGGTACAAAGTTAACGTACCAAAAACATTGGGTTTTTGAACAAATTTAAATTGGCAGAGTGAGTTCAGAGCAGATCAGGTCTCTGCATCATTTAGCTGCATCATTTTTTGATTCAATGGTAGGAGCCTGATGGTTGGATTTACTGTATTAACAAGCTGAGCCTTGGAGTACAGAGTCACAGTTATTTGAACCTGGTCTGAGCCTATGCTGTTGCTGAAAGCAAGTCCCTAGAGTGGCAATATATGGCTATGTTTAGCCACATTTGCAAGGGCCTTGCTTCTGCTGACACTGGAAGACAGGCACCTGTGTGATAAGAGTATTCAAGGAGTTATTCAGATGGAAAAGTAATAATTTCTTGAAGAATGGGTTGTGTGAGTGCTCATTGTAAGAGGATGAAAAGAAGGACCACACCTCTTATATTGACATTGTCTGCCTTAAATGGGTCCTGAAGCTGCATTGTAAGAGGCTGCTGGTGCCAAATTCAAGAATCACTATAAATCAAGAAAATGACTCCTTTATTTTAAATAGAGAGAAAATAATTTGTGTAAATTTGTGTATGCAAAACACATACCTGTAAAAATCTTCTATGTTAAGCAATTTTAATATACAGTCATTTGTAAAAGTGGCTTGTAGAACAAAGAATATTCTAGAGAAGTGTGCAATATTGAAAGTGCTCAGGCTATGTACTAAGACTTCACAAAGATCACCTCTCCCTATGCTGTATTTAATTGTGTGTTTCTATAGGGACTTAGGAGCCAGATAGTTCACAATCTGATGGTAATAGTCATGAGAGAATTGACGTTTACTTACAAGCTACATATCTTGATGACAAAGCTTATAAATGTGACAGAAAATTCAGATTGTGATTCTATGTCAGTATATTTGACCTAATATGAGATGCTATTTACTGTTAGAGGTGCTTTTTTCTTCTCTAACATCAAAATAGAGGGAAGCCATTGATAATATTTGGTTGTGACTTGATATACAGAGGACTATTGATATTGAAGAGAAGTTATTGAGGAACTGGTGGTTTTCTGGATATATCTTGATGGCAATAATGCCAAAAGAGTAAAATCCTGCTAGAGGCTAGGTGTTTGCAAATTCTTTCTGTTATGCTGAATGTAAAGTAAGAAATGCAGTCTTTTCATTTTGTTAACTGACCTCACAGATAGAAGTAGAGATGTAGAACTTAACTGTGTTAAGGTTCTTTAATTCATAGAAACTTCCATAGGAGCAACACTCTGTGTTACTGTATGTCTGTTCCTATGGTCCTACAGATTTTCATCTGTCTCATGCCCACTAATATCTCCAGTTAGCTGAAATAACTTCTAAGTCGATTTCAAGTATGGCAAGCAGGAGTAGAAATTCTTTTCACATGCAGCCATTAATGTAGTTTCTCCTGGTGCCTCAGTACGGCTGAAAGGACAAAGTGGAAGTTTTGGACTGAAGTGTTTAATTTTTCTGTAGACTTCTTGTTATTATATAAAGTGGAAATAAATACAGACATTATAAAGCAGTTCCAGTATTGTGACTGCAACCTAAATAGAGGGATATGGAAAAAAAATCAGTGGGTACAAGAAAGTTATATGCACTGACTTCTGTTCCAGCAAAATTTAAATTCTTAGAAAAAAAAACAGAAAATAGTATAACAAGTTGACATTACTTGAATTCTGGGAATGGGGATATAGGTGATGAGTTACCTGCATTTTGGGGAAAATTGTTTCAAGCTAATTTGTCAATTAATTGTAATTAGTCTCTTGGTGAGGTTGGGAATCTGTACAGAGCTTAATATTTTCTTTTTTTTTCCCCCAAAAAGTATTTCTTATTATTTGAAGTGGTTTTTTGAAATAGTAGTAGCAGACTGGAAGAGTTGTTTTTTCCAGCCTTTCATCTCAAGTAGGGTAGTGAAGTTTCATTTGGTTTCATTAACATACTTTAAATGAATTTCTACTTTCAAGTTATTTCTGTAGCATCTTCTAACTTCCTAGATCTATATTTAAAGAGCTGGATCAATTTGAATGCTGAATTTTTTTCCCCTTGACCTTTACATAACTTTTCTAATTGCTTGTAATGCTTCTCATGGTTCTCATTGCTTCTCGTTGTTATGAGAAAAAAGCTCTGACATTTCATTATTTTAGGAAACTCTGTATTTCTCAAATAATACAAGAAACAATATTTAAGGGTTTTTTTGTTTCATTATGTTTTTTTGAGCCTCAGTTCTCATGAATTGCCCACATGTATCCTGAGAAATGATGCAGTCCTTCAAATCCACCAATTAATTTAATAGTTGGGTTTCTTCAAAATTTGACCATGCAAATATAGATTTTACTGAAGCTCACCAAACACAGTGTGCTGGCTGGGGCAGTTTCCAGAAACTTGAGCTTTCTGCTGAGAAGACCTGGCAGCCAACTCCAGAATCAGCATCCAGTCAGCTCCCAGAAACTGACAAAAAGAGCAACTCAGTGGGTAATTCCCTCAATGGGATACAGGAAGGGCAATTTTTCAGCTCCTTGGAAAGGTTTAAAGAAATGACCTGATCGTGATGCTTTTAAAAGATACTTCTACATAATTCTTGAGAAAGCATGAACTCATATGTCTGGTTTATATTTTTTTTGCCATAAGAACATTAATTTCATGCCTTTCTTTTGCCTTGTAAAAGCACCAAGAGTCATATAATCCAATCCACACAAGCACTGAAAAAAATCAAAACCTTTATTACAAAAATTCAGATGGAAAAAAAATCTACAGTGTTTAATAAGAGGAAGCAATTAAACACTGTCCAGCTAAGTCCTCATTCAGAGCAACCACAGGTATTAACAAGGTCCTTTTAGGTGAAAATTCATAGGCCTTTCAAAAGAAAACCGAAACAGTCAGTGCTAAACAAAGGTTCCTAGAAGCCTGATTTAAAGGAAAGGGAGAAATCTTGTGACCCTGAGCCTTCATACTGAGTTGATCCAAACATATGAGTAAGGTGCACGCTCTAGAATTCTGTTGATTTAGAAGGTGTGGAAAGCAATAATTTTGAATTGCAGCTACATTTAAAATCAACATGTGCCTGTTTACCTGCAGAATTACAGGTCTTACTGTGTTGCATTTTCTTACTTAAATGTTTGAAAATACTAAGATTGGATAGCATATGATAAAACTCAGTAAACACATTCTCTTTTGTAAATAGCTGAATGGGGTACTGCAGAGCTGTTAAATTGAAAGGCTGGTCTGAAAGGAGTTATAGAAGTTTTACATTAATAGAGAGAATTATTTAATACTGTTCCTGGGGAGAATGACTTCTTGGTAAATTGGGGTTTTTTTCCATGGTTGCAGACCAGCCTTTAGACTTGTCTGCTAACCTGAAAAAATAAAAAATGGGCCCTTGTTCTTCTGTGTATGACATACATACAAAGATACATAAAAAATACAGGGGAAAGAAGTTTTTGAAGTGTGATCTTATTCTGTATACCTTCTCTTATCACCTTTATCATTGTGAGTTTTGAACAGTGTCTGGTAATAAAGTTAGAGATAGCAAAAAATTTTCTTATGTGTCCCCTTAGAGAATAAGTCAGGTATTGTGACATCTTGTTTCAGCTTTTATACTTTTTTTTCCTTTTTATCATGAATGTGTGGTTTGTTTGGTTGTGTTTTTCTCTTCCTATAGCCTGAGAGAAGAGCAAGGATGTACTCTAATTTTCCATTCTTCCTTTGACACTTGCAGCTGAAATAAGATAAAATAGCCTATGAGAAGGTGATTCAGAAAGCTACTAGTAATGGACAGTCCACTTGACTTGTATTGTTGAAAGTTTTCAAAGTAGACTGCATAAAACATTGCTAAATTTTTGTACCCAAAGTTATTTGGTCTTTAGGGCTTCTAATACATGTAGTCTTTCAAGAGTTTCAATTTATTTGAGTGACTTTATGCAAGGTTTTACTAAAGATACTGGGAGTAAAATGCTTGGGTAACTCCTCAGAACTTTTCCAGTTTGGTAGAGAATCTTCTGCTATACATTTATTTTCAAAAATACTGGGTGAGAAAGCTCATTTCCTCTGAAAGAGCTACGGGAGCCTTCAGCTGAGTCCTTTCTCTTTTCTGAGGTAATTTGTTGTGCAGTGGCTCACAGTGCTGGCCCACCTGGCCACATCTTACCTAGGAATGAGGTCTGTTCTGGACCACTGAGGCATGTGGTAAAAGCATCAGTGTTAGGCTTGACTGGTCCTCCTGCTGCCCAAGTCTGAGTGTGGGTGCAGAGTTCCAGGACTGGTCATCATTTAGACAAGTCTTGTTAGTTCGGATAGCTCAAGCATTTGGAACACTAAATGCTGGCTACTCCTTAATGATTTACGAAGTTCAGGTTAAAACAAATCTATAGGAAAGCTAAAATGCTTTATAGTTATATTTTGATATCATAATTAATTTGTAATTAATATGAAATGAAGATGTCAAAAATAATGGTATAATAACCTCTTGTGTATCACTGAACTGAGATAATTGCTAGAGTATTTTAATTTGTCAAATTAAGTTCTTAGTCCTTACTAATGGACCATTAGCTTTTTTAAAAATGCAACATGTTGATCTCATGGAAAAATCAAATAGTCAATATAGGAAACATGGTTGCTTCAAATTGTAGTTGCTTTGCCAGAAGAAATACTGGCAACCTCCAGTCAGAGGCCTAATTCTACATTAAGAATTAATCTGCTTTTTTAATTTTTTTACTTATACTGTTACCAAACTGAAAAGACTCCTTCAGAAATACATACTATTGAAATGTAGTGAAATCCAAACCATTTAACTGTAGTGAAATACATACTATTTTACTGTACTAAAATGCAAACTTTTATCAATCTAAGTTCTGTTTTATTCTAGTCAAAAATAGATGAGCTTTTAGTTATATCAAATATGACTTTTATGTCACTTTATATACTTCCTTTTTCTTTACTGCAAAACCCTTTGGCAAAGAGTGGACTTCTCTTGTAAACGGATCTGTGATCCAATTTTTCTTTGTTAGTGGTGAGAAAGGTGTTTTGATTTGGGGGATTATTTTGGTTTGGGGTTTTATTTGGGTTTTTTAAATTAAGTTTAATGGCTCAAATTCAGTCAGCATACCTTCATGTTAGCTTTGAGATCAAAGTGAATTTTCACTTTGAATTTTTCACTTTCAGTTGCAGCAAGGTTTTTTTTAAAGTTTGCCAGAGATGGCAATTTTCTTTTTCCTGTGCTATAAGCTACAGTTCACAGTGCCTTTTGTTTTGTCAAGAACATATGAAAAGCATAACTTTCATGCACTACAAGCCAATATCAAGTTCATTGAGATATGCAAACCAGTTAATTGAGTTAACTATGGCACTTGACAGCGACAATGCAGGCTTGAAACAGGGGTTTAGAACTAAAATCACTGTGGAAAACCTGTGCTTCAGAATGAGGCTTAAGAAGAGCTTGAGCTTTCTCCACAATTGAGTCTTTGGTTGCTTCTGACTTTGTCCCACAGAAAAGTGGGAAGTCTTCATGAGTTCAGCGTGTCTGCTTTGGTAAAACTGATCAGTGTTGTGACCAATCACATGTGCATTTTAGTGTGTTCAGTGTTTTGCACTTAATAGAGCTAGTGTTTGAATTTGAGTAGAGAACAGGCTGGTGCACTTTTACCACTCATCTCCTATATTTGACCTCTATAGATTAAGTTTTTAAAAGCTCTGAAACAATTAATCTTTAGCTGTTGTTTCTGATTCAGATATTACCTGTGTCATCAAAATTAGTCAGTCGTAGCTGTGCCTTTCATTGTCTCTGTGCTTTCTATTAGTGAATATAAGAAATTCTGAAGTTTTTTTAGAAGGAGGCTTCTGATGTCTTTGCACTAATGCTGGAGGGACAAAGGACTGTTTCCTCCTATATACAGTCCATAGATTTTCTTTTACTCTAAATTGTGAAAGAATTGATTTAAGAAATTGCAATTGGATAGACAATGTCAGAGCATCTAGAACTCCTCCAGTATTTGTTGGTTGTAGCAGGAAGGTTACCAATAGATTCTAAAATCTCTTGGGCTGCCTTCTGCATGTTTTATACTTTTTTTTTTCTCCCTGTATGTGTTGGGGAAATTTTCATGTGGAGGGCAGAGAGATTGAACTTAGTGAGCAGGTTCATGTCAAGGTGTAGATAAAGGACATGCCACTCTGTTTAGACAGATTTGGCTCCAGGATATATTTTTGCTTCTGAGCTGTTCTGAGCACCTCAGATATTGTTCTGTGTGGCATTGGATGTGTTTTAATTCCAAACTTTTAAGTCCTAAGAAGCTGCTCTTCTGTGTTAAGAATTACCTGTTGTCTTAGTTTTACAACTGAGCTTTTATCCACTGTATAAATTCGTCTTCAACCACCCCATACACACTTCAGCCGCAGGGCACTCACCACACATCCATGGTTTCTGAGCTCTATGCAGTAAGTGACACAGGGGAGTGACTTTTTTTGGATGGGTCCCCTACACAGGAGAGTGTTTTTGGGAGCAGTAGATTCTCCATTTATATTGAACTTGCTGGTTAGCATGAGTTCATTGGGGGGCCCTAGCAGTGAGGAATGGACCTTCGCAGGTTTGCCTTGGTAGCTTGAGCTGTGCAGCTTGCTGCACGCTGAAGGTTACCCCCAGCAGAAGGCCAGCCAGCCAGCTGTGTGCCAGATGACTGCACAGCACCCACCTGCACACAGCCATCTCACATGAGAACTATTCAATAAAATACTGTGCTACTGACGCTTTCTTGAGCTGAAAGCATCAGAGGAATGTGAGAGGTGCTGGTGGCTTGTTTTTCCTTTAGTTTTTTTAGCAATCCAGTGCTATAACAACTTTCTGAAGATAAAAAACATTTGTAAAATAAAGGGGTTTGCACAGACTGGTTTCCAACAAATATGGGAAAAATATTCTTAGTAATGCTTTCCATATTTGGAGCTTACACTGAAAAAATGATGGGAGCATCACTCCTTATGATAGCCCCAATATGATTACAAAGCAATTCTGAGAGTGATGTGATAAAGTGCTATTCAATATATGAAATTTCCTTTAAAAATGTGCTTTGTTTCCTTAACTCTCTAATATTTTTGCTATCTAAACGTATTTGCTGTCTTCCCTCAGAAGAAACTGCCTGTGATTTCCAAGGGAGTTTTGCCTAAGGTAGGGCTTGAAACATCAGGACCAGGAATTAGTGTAATGTGACCCACCATTTGTATTGCTTTGGGGTAAATTTGAGAGAGAAGATTTAACATTGTGTGTGTCATGCTGAGATATTGCAATATCTCGGATGGGTTATTAGGCACCAATCCAAAGGTTAAGTGCAGCAACCACATGAGATGTGGCTTTATCCTTACATGATCTGTGCCCGTGTTCTGTTTTGTAGTCCTCTGAAATAGGTAATATCCCTAGAATAAAACATGTTTATAAGACTTTTTGAAGCCTATCCCAAGCTTTTAAATGTCATTTCAGTAGAAAGGTGTTCGCTCACATAATTTGAAATCTAGAAATCAATCCTTGTATGTGTGAACTCACTGATGTTTTAAATGTGGATCCCAATGTGCACCAGATAAATATTCACGACCTTTGGGAAAGTCTAGATCTGAATTTACAGTTCAGGATCTTTTCTAATTTACATGCATATATCTTTTTGGGGTTTTATTTTCCATGCTCTTTTTGCTTGGCTTACATTAAATAAAATGCTTCAATGGAGTGTGGTAGTCTAGCATTTGTTTTGCCTCAGGAGTGGATTGCCCCATCTTGCATATCTGGTCAAGTAAATTGCTCTCTTGCCTGCATACTTCAATAATAGTACTGGGCTTTAGACCTTCCTGTACAACCCCCCAGTGAGCAGAACCACAAGGGGCTGGGCCTGTGTGGTGCTAGCAGTCTACTCTATTGTCATGGATGCATTCATCTCCTATTTACATAAATTAATAGTTAAAACTTGTTTGGTTGCTCAAGAAAACTCATTAAGCTTTCAGAGTAGCTGTATCACGAGCACTGTGGCAATCGCTCCCATTGACTTATCTCCTGCTGATTCACTGGGAACCAGTCCATCTCAGGGTCAGGTCCCTAAGCTTCATTGCAGAATTAAACAAATAGCATTTAAAAGAAAGTGCAAATAATATGTGCAGTGCAGGGTGAATGTTGGTAAGCTTCCTTATAAAAAAGAGGTTGTGATTAAAATTTTTAAAAATAAAATCCTATTTTTGTCTGCAGGGCCAATTTTCTCTCAGGAAATAGATCATACTTTTTATTCATTTTCTGCTAGTCACTGCAGAATGTTTGACATTGTAAGAGAAAGGTCAGTTTCTATAACCTGAAGTGGGAGGAGAATGTTTAATGTGAAAAGCTTGGCCAGATTTTTTTTATTATTATTATTATTATTATTATTATTATTATTATTTGAATGTTCTGCTTTGCCCTTTTAATTTATCCTCTTCACTATATGATTTTTATTTTTCTTTATTTCCTCTTTGGTTTTTTTTGTAGATTGGAGAAAGAGAACATTCAGCACAGCATTAGCAATGAAGCAAAGGCCCGAGCCCTTCAGGCCCAGCAAAGAGAGCAGGAGCTGACACAGAAGATGCAGCAAATGGAGGCCCAGCATGAGAAAACTGGTAGGTGGTAGGGAAAGATTAGAGCCTGGGCACTCACTCACAAGCCAGGCCCACGCCTTACTGTGAAATGACATCAGGAACACCTGTAACCTTTGGCTGGCCGAAGGGAGCAGATGCTAACTACACCGGAGATTCCGAATTACATATTAGTTAGCGTTTAAAAGAGAAAATGGAAAGTATTGCCCACTGTCTGTTGATTTCAGAGTGCTGCTCTCACATCTGCTGCACCATCTGGATTATGAGTTTATTTACCTGTGTTCAAGAAACGTAAAGCTGAGAGAGACCACAACAAAGTAGAAAAACAAAGGGCTTGTTTTTGGCTGGATTTTCAGGCACACATGTTATATAAAGAAAATAGCATCAGAAGCTCTGCGGGAAATGCTCCGAGCTTACAGTTAAAGTCTCCTGAATAGCATTGAACAGTTCCCACAGTACACACATTATAGCTACTCTAAAAGCTTAATGAGTTTGCTTCGGCATCCAAACTGGAGAAAAGCTTTAGCCATTAATCGGTTCTTAATTCACTGTCGCAGCTGGATGTAATTCACTGGCTCCAAATTGATATGTTCCTTTATTTAATCTTTGCAGCCTCAAACATTTTTAGCATTACCATGTGCCTCCCCCACATCCTCAGTCTAGAAGAAAGATGTTTAATCCCTTACATACTTCAGGTTCTCATAATAGGAGACTTCATTGCATTGACTTAGCCCATCAATAACATCTAACTTTAATCTGGAAGTAAAATGGGTTTTCCAAACAAACAAAAAAGAGCTTTTTGTATTATGAAGTACTATGCCAGCAACATTAATAGAGGTGCATATTATAAATAAACAAAAAAAAGGCATTTTTGAGAGATGAAATCTGTAACCCACAAGCATGGAAGGGAGGAGGAGTTTCAGCTGTTAAAGAACACGATATATTTATGTGTTTAACAAAATACCATATTTACCCACCAGTCATGCAATACTTTCAGGAAAACTATACAACATATATTAATTATAAGGAGTGTTGGATAATACATAAGGTAGTAGGCATGCTATTTAATTTTCTGCCTTTTTTTAGTATTATCACAGTACTAGAGAACCTTTCCATGTGTTCAGGGAATGCAAACAGCTACATTATGGCTGCTGCCTACACTGTAGGAGAAGAAAAGAAGCTCTCAGAATAATTTTTTTCCTCCTTTAGCCAGCACATCTGCATATGACCATGTGTGATTTTGCACAAGAGAAATGTAATTTACCTTCCTGGTGCATTAATTGTCCCTGTATATAAAAATGAAACAGTATTATGTCTGGGTCTGATTTTATGTTTCTTTAGTAGAATTAGAGGGAGTTGAAAATTATAGTCATTTATAATGTGTATAAAGAAAACCTTGTTTATCATAACCTTACACACATACAAGGAATTTGGGCAAGAGTGGTCATGCTTTCACTGATTTTAAAAACAGAAATCAAGAAAGATCATTTTGCAGTATCTTCCTTCTGAAAGAATAAAGATATCTGGATTCTAGGTCATGAGTTTAGGTGTAGTCCAAACTGATAGTAACTGAAAATTACTTTAGAAAATGGTTTCATTTCAATTGTCATTGGGCAGGAAGTCTAAATCTTTTCATTTAAGAATAGAAAATTACATTATTCATGGTAAGCTCAGGACACAGTAAATAAAAGAACTGCTGTTTTAAGGAGATACTGAAATGAGTCTACAGCGTGAGCATTTGGGTTGCTGGTGTATCCTCTGCACCAGTTGAGCAAGCAAAAGTCTGCTAAAGCATGGCTTGCCAATTTTATTCCTCCTAGAAATGTCAGTGAACTTCTAGCTAAAAAGCAAGCCCACCAGATTAGATATCTAGTCTTCACAGTGATTCTTCTCTTACAAGACCAGATTCGGTGGCAACATTTCTTTAACACTTCAGCTAATTCTGACATAGAGCCTTAATTTGGTAAGTGATGATGTCCAAGTAGCTGAAGTTTAAAAAACATTTCAAAGTAGAATGAACTAGAAGAAAGAAATTAAGAATATATAAAATTGTTTCTATGTTATCTATACATTTATATAATTGTAATTTTATAGTATCATAATTTTATGGTTTCTAGTAGAAGAACTGGATTCATTGCTGACCTCCCAGAATACGTTCATAGCAAAATTAAAGGATGAATGTTTTGTGTTCGCAAAAAAGTTGGAACAAATGTCAGAAAAATACAGGTTAGTATGTTTGTGTTAACCTGACTCTTTCATTACTAGGACACGTGTCTTTATCTTTTTATTTGTATTTTAATATTTTTGATTTTTAATTTTGTCCTGGGTATTATATATCATGTCAATGTAATATATGCCCCTTAAGAATTCAGTATAATATATGTTTTCTTTATCTTTTTATTTGTATTTTAATATTTTTCATTTTGTCCCGGGTATTATATATCATATCAATGTAATATATGCCCCTTAAGAATTTGGTATAATATATGCCCCTTAAGATTATGTTTCTGACAATTCAAATTTTTTGGACAATTCCAATGTAAAAATTGCATAGAATTTTCTTCCTTGTGTTCATATTCTTAATATGAAGGATAGAAAATTGTTTAAAAAGCTACAATTCAAGTTTATCTGAAGTTATATGAAAAATGCTAAAGATTCAATGATGTCAAAACTGTTATAATTTTATTTATTTACTCTAGTACTCTTTTCACAGTACTACACTACACACTGGATATTGTCTATAAAATAATTGTCATCAAAATTGCTTGTCGTTGATGCTCTGATTTTGCTGCTGCTTTTTATCAACCAATAGCAGATCTAAGTTCAAAGCCGTTAAAAACTGAGGAAGAGAGCAACACCTGGAAGTAATAATAATTTAAAGACATACAAAGCTATGGAGGTATCTATTCAAAAGTTCTGGAAGATAGAATTATCTTCTAAAGAAAACAGTTCTTTAGCAGCAAATAATTTGATTTTACATTTTTAAGTATGAAAATAGTATCTGTTGAAACTTTTTTTGGGGTTCATATTTTAGAGTGGTAAACTGGACTTCAGTGGAGAGTTGGCATTCTGCAGCTTCTGTAAATGACATGCAAAGTGAATTTGGTAATTAAGGCTAGTATTCATCTGATGGCTGGTGGAAATTAAGGAAAACACCCAGCAAAGATAAAATTGGTTTTCAAGACAGGATTTTTCTGCTGGGTGGATTTAATCATCCTCTTGAGGTAATGTAGAAGAGACAAAATTCACTCAGGGAGAGAGCTCATTTACCCGAGTACCCTCTTCCCAGGAATGGTCAAAGGAGAATTTAAGTCGATCACAGACACACACACACACACACACACACACACACACACACATGTATGTAATAAACATAAATAATGTCTGTAATATATAAAATATATTCATTTCCCATGGGTACTGCCTCCACTGCCCATCCTGCTTCCCACTGAATATAAAGTGTTGACTAGCTGTTAAGTGGCTGAAGTTGGGAGATGAATTCCATCCAGAGTGTTTGGGGAAGAAATGAGAAACTTGAGGGACTGTAAGCAATATTTCCATGCAAGTGTTGTAAGGGGTAGTTGATAGAGAAGCAAAGAAAATTTTTCCTCTGAAAAAGCAGAGCTCTTCTGCTAAAGTAATGCAAAATCTAAATGGATTCAAATCATATTATTATTCCAGCAATAAAAAAGCACACAGACTTTGTTGCTAGAGCTCACAGTCACAGACTAGTAACTGTAAAGGATAAAGGAAAGACAGAAAACATACTGTGAAAACACATTATTCTCTGAAAATAAATACTAGAGATTGCCAAGTGTTTCTCCACCTAGCAGCATTAGCTGACTATGTCAAGGACCTGAAAATGGGAAAAGGAGCCCTCTTGCATCTCCAGGAAGTGGTATTTTTTACACAAGAAAATGTAAGGAAGAATGCATGAACGTGGTTCTGAGAAGTGGTCCTAAAATAGCTTGAGCTTGCCTTCATTGGAGTGGGAACTGCTGCATTCAGTTGCAGGGATAGAGAAATAGGTAGAGACAAAAAAATAGAAGGTAAAAATGAGAACAGCAAGGTGGAACTGGAGGTGGTGGAAAACGACAGACTGATATAGATGCTTCACAAAGTGATGTGATCAGGAGATCAAATGCAGGAAATTATTTTAGCCAAGTTCTAAATGCATGATGGGCAGGTATCCCTCAGGAGCACCTCTCTGAATGGCGGTCTTCAGCTCATTGTCCCTGAATGCAGTGTAAAACGACATTCTGGGATAGAATACTGTAGTTTTGTCTTCTGGAAAAAAAACCAATAATTTGGGGAAGATTTTATAACTTAGTGCTTTTGTACATTAATAAAGGCAGATCACAGAGCAACAGCATGCCCTCTTTTCACAGAAAATACTTTTCCATTTTTTCTATATTTTTGACCTTACCATAATTTTGGATCTGGATGTGTATTTTCTTGCTGTACTTCTAGAACCTTTGTGCCTTATTTTCCATGGGCTTAAGAAATTACTGTGTGATACCAATACCATTATTTAATTGGTAGAACACTAGCTATTTTAATAACAGATGCAACAGTAATTTTATTGGTTTGATAGGAAGTACTCATTTGTAATAAAAGACATTTCAAATTTATCTGTGACAACGACATATTTCTGCAGTATCAGTTGAATGATCTGAATGGCACATATATTTTTATATTTAATGTTCTAGAACCTTTGTGCCTTATTTTCCATGGGCTTAAGAAATTACTGTGTGATACCAATACCATTATTTAATTGGTAGAACACTTGAGCTATTTTAATAACAGATGCAACAGTAATTTTATTGGTTTGATAGGAAGTACTCATTTGTAATAAAAGACATTTCAAATTTATCTGTGACAACGACATATTTCTGCAGTATCAGTTGAATGATCTGAATAAATATAAAAATATATATTTTTATATTTAATTCAGGTTTTCTGAGAAATCTAAACTGAAGTTTTTGTGTTTATATGTAAGCTGGAACCATTTTTTGAGCTAGTCCCTACACAGAGAGGTGTCAGAAAGACAATGTCAGACGAATTATAAACCCCTCAAGCTGTGCAGAAACAAGATAGTGTCTGTGAAGGTTTTCGTATGCATAGGCATGTTTAAAAATATAGTCCTCTGTTGATTTCTTCTCTGTTTCTGTCTTGTTTTGTTCCTTTTTCCCTCTGATTGTCACTGTCTGAGTTTCTAGGTTGTAGATTAATGCTTAACACTACCCACTGTGTATTTGTGATTTGCGTTTTGTAATTAAGGGGAACAATGGGAGTCCATTGGGTCTCATTATATATAATGGTTGGTTTAATTTGTTTCACTTCTATCTTGTTAATTGTAAATTGATCATTAAGATTTGAATTCTAATCTGTCACCAGGGTTGTGAGTATTGAAGCTAGAGCAATGATCCTGGTTTTAATCACTGATGATGAGAAACAAATTTTATAATTTTGGTACATATTGCAGTTCATATATTTTAACACTGTATTTTATGGTGTTATAAATATTGTTAAATGACTTTTAGTGTAGTTTTACTGTTTGGACTATAATGTATAAATTATATTACTGGTTTGGCAACAGTAGGCATCCAACTGTGTGAGTTTAATTGAAGTAAAGAACACATACCCGGCTGAACTATTTTTCTGCATGTTTGGTTGACTGCAGTCATTGCATTCAATACCAGGAGTGAAATGTTTGTTGAAGGTAGCTGTATGAAGATGGGGAACAGTCTGTCTGAAGATTCTGTCATTAAAATTAGATGCAACAATACTGCATCAGCAGAAAATATTTTAGAGCGTGTGTTAATTTCTGTGCAAGTAAACAATTGGTTTCAAGAGCAGGAAAAGGCAATGTTTAAAAAGCACTGAAATGAAAAAGCTAGTTCAGAGGAGTAAGGGCAGCATTGCCACTTTAGTGTTCAAAAATCAGCTCATCCTAAAGATATCCTGAGACTGACTTTTAATTTTGACTATTTAACTTTTTATCTTTTTTTTTTCCTTTAGTACTTAAATGGTTTGGAGGCTAACCTGATTGGGGTTTTTTCCATGACTCTTCCAGCAAAGATAGTAGATAAAACCTTAAAGTGGTTTTTAAATAGAAGTTGAGGTAGTTAAATGGATCCTGAAGTATAGAGGGGTTTTTGTTTCTGTTGTTGCTTCTGCCCCCATCAATTATATTTGATATAGTAACAAGTAAATGAGACTTGGCAAAATCTATTATGCATCCAATTACAAGCATGCATTTTACATTTTCATGTGTTGTTGTAGCTTTGCTCTGTGCAGTTTCAAAATAACAGTGATTTCATACAGGTCATTTGAGTGTATCAGATCTCAGAAGCACACACAGATCCGTGACAGCCTGACTTGTGGGGCCAGCCTGTGTCTGCAGAAGTGCCCCTTCCTGCTGAGTTCAGCTCCAGTGGCAGCACTCCAAATGCCTGCATGCTTCAGTTTCTACTGAGTCCACCACAGCTTATTGCTCAGACTGTTGGAACCAGAGTAGCTCTGGTGGAGCAACATCAGCACATCCATGCTGTGTCCTTCAGTTGTGCAGGATCCATCAGACACAATGATTACTGCACAGATTTCTCTAATTTGCCTCTGTCCCTGGCATTATGAGTGTACTGTCTCTGAAGTTCAACAGTGTGTGCTTTGACACTTTCCCACCTCTCTTTTCCTGCTATAATACCTTGGGAGCAGAGTGGTTTAGAAGCATTTACACAGGACTGGTCCTGCCTCTGGCTGAGTAGAATTCCTACTCCTGTATAAATATGCTATAGCATTTAGTACAGTTAACAGGTTTAGTACAGTTATGGTGGGTTTGGGGTTTTTAACCCAACTATGAGTGCAGTTACTAAAATATCACATGGAATTAGCTGTCTTAATATTTGGAAACTGAGGTGAATGGAAGGTGTGTTTAAAGATGCAGAGGGAATCGTTGACAAGTGAAGATGGAAGACTCTTGGTAGGCAATATTGTATTGGACTGGTGTTCTCTCTTTAATGCCAACACTCGTGAACCTTTTAACATGAACCTAACCATTCTGTCCTTCATATGTGCTGTCCTTCAAAACTTTAGTGTCATTAAATATTTGAGTCTTGGTGGTCAGACTCTTAGTTACATGGAAGGGACATTGTGTGAGTAAAGTCATAATTAGAATTTTTTTTTTCTGTGTTTACCTGTAATTACAAAAGATGTTTTAGGAGAAGACAACACTCATAATGTGCTTCAAAGCATCAGGCATCTAGAGCTCTGTTTTAGAGACTGGAGATTATGATACTTGTGGTTTTAATTAATTCATTACTTACTTTTGTTTCATTAATTGTGATTTCAGTAGTGTTTTGATTTTGGTTGACTTGCATTACTTGATCTTTCCAGAAAGACTTTGGGCACCTTCAAGTGTAATGGAGATGAATAAGTCCTTGTAAAACTTGGAGAATTTTGTCACCTTGAAAGTTGCTTCTGCTGTTTCCATGAATGAGACAGTCACATATAAATACAGAAAAAAAAAAAACAGGATCTCCCAGTTGGGAAACCCAACAAATGTGATAATTTGCTGTATTCCTACACGGCAGATGCTGTTGCTGAATTTTGCTGGCAAAAAGGGAACGCAGAATTGAATATGGTCCCATGTCAGGTCTCTTTGAGCTGCTCTGCAGTGACCCTTTGCTTTTATCCGCTGGTTGTCTTTCTTACAGTATCAGTATCAAGTACAGACTGCATTCACATTGTGTGATAACAGTTGGTCCAGCTGGCAATGCTTTGTTAATGCTGACATTTAAGTTACTAGTATTTCTGTAAAATGGTCGGTGGAAAAATTCAGTTTCTGCTACCTTCCTATAACATGCTGCCCACTATTATGTACCCATCCAAGAAACTCTTGTGCATGGAAGTTTGATGTACAAATCTATCAGCACAATTCTGATGTATTTGTGTTTATCTTCCTTAATAGAGCTGTAACTCTCAATCTAAATTAAATTACACACAGTCTCAGTCCAAAGTTTCCTTTGCTAAGTTCTTTTAGATTCACAGATGATACCATGCATTGTTCTCTATTTAAACATGAAAAGATCATGTTGTCATTTCTAGATTTGACTTGTCAATGTAACATGTTTTTGAAGGAGGAGTATTCCTTCCTCCCTGCACTTTGTTGTATTTTTCAGAATGTCAGTTGTTGTTGCATTCTGTAACAGCCAGGAAGGTAAAGTATCTTTCTGCTGTAATTGCAGCATATTTAAGTTCATGATTTAAAGATATATCTGAAGCTTTTTAACCCTGAGATATGGAGTGGCAGATGCCATAAATCAAATTTGCTTGCTTTTGATTCGTACTTTCTGATGGTATAGCAGATTCTGACATGTTCTCATTAACCTTTTCCAAAGAGTTAAAATTGTACAAGTGCATAATGTATATTTTATCACTATTTAATCTGAGGTCTTTTCCTGATATTAAGAAACAGCTCATGCCTGTTTCTCCATGGGCTGATGGTTAGAGATGTAGCAAGTAGCAGTCCCAGGTCATTCATGGATCTGGTGTCTCTGCTCACCCGTGAAGAATAAGAATTGCTTAGAAGTGACTAATATTCTTAAAGGCTGTGCTGAGTTTTATGTAGATTAGTGTGTGCCTGTATGATTTGTCCGTTATTTTTGAAAGTTTAGTTAATTTTCCTCTTAGTGAGGCTTTGGGTTTTTGGCTGGGTGTGAGTATTTTTTGTGGGGGAGGGGTTTATGGGGGTTTTGTTGTTGATGTCTTTTTAATCTGTGCAATGTTATTTTAGACATAAGAGGTTACTAAAGTTTCTAAAACAGTACCACTATTGAGAGTTCAACCTGTGAACTGTTGAGAGTTCAACCTATAAAACAGAGTAAAGGTTGAACAAGGTTTTAGTAGCTGTTTTTTTAAACTAAATGTTAGCTTTTGCTCATAATTTTCAAAATGTTAGCCAAATTCTTGCTTAACAAGTATGAATTTACATTTATTGATCTTATTTAACATCGATGCATAATGCCAAATGGCATGCCTGTTTAAATTAGGCTGAAATTAGCATAGCCAACCTATAATTGAGTGATTGCCAGTGGCATATTTAGAAGATAACCACCAGTAACATATTCTTTTGTCTTTAGATTATCTGAAACAGCATTTTGTTTCTGTAAGTTCTAGTAATAGCTTGTTTATGCATTACATATAAATGTATGAAATTTTATAAATGCTGAAGCCACATATTGATGGCACACTGCAGGATGAAATCTGACAACATCCATCATCGCTTTGTTTTACTTCTGTAGATCTGAAGTCAACCAGCTTAGTCAGGAAAAAGAATATCTTCATGGCAGATTGGAGAAGATGCAGAAACGGAATGATGAATTGGACCAACAATGTATCCAGCTTGGGAGAATGCATGAGAGAATGAAGTCAAGGTAGGAGGTCCTGTTAATCTGTCAGTATGTGATATGCTCAACTGTACCAGTCGTGTTGTGTAAACATAAAAATGACATGAGGTTGTGTGAAAGTAATATTCTTTCCTTATGAAATGACCACTCCTTCCCCCTCCCCAACCATTCTGTCAAGTTGGTTTTTTTTAACATATTTTGCTTGTGCCATTTTGGATAAATAAAAGGAAAGCTTGAACAACATAGTCTTCCAAAGAATTTAAACCTAGTACATATGTGTGTGGGCTGCTTCGGCTGTTCTCTGCTCTAACTTGTATGAATAGTCTTACCATTTATAAAAAAAAGGGGAGGGGGGAGCTGGGGAGTAAGGACAGAGGAGGTTATTCAGTGATGTGAATGTAGAGTACAGATGTGTGTTCCATTATGCCATGTAATAGTTGTATTTTTGAGGTTTACCATCATTTAACTTGTATAAACAGACAAATCTTACTGAAAATCCTAGTAACCAGACAAATACTGACCATTTCCAGGCACCACTAGCCTTGCAGAGAAGCAGTGACTTCCTCAGGATGAGCTGGGAGCAGCTGCAGCAAGGCTAGTGTGAAATATTTTCACCAATATCAATTGACTGTTCTGGCCAGAGTATCCAGACTGATAATGGCTTGTGCTGTGATATGGATTAGACTTCCTCAAAGATCACTGTGGAGTCTTTTCCTTTTGGCTCCAGAAAGTTCATCTATGCTTTCTTGTTCTGCTTTCCACTCCACATTAAGTGTAACAGGCACTGGAGGGAGTTTGACATGCTTGTGGAGGTAGAGGATGAAGTAAAGAGGAGGCTGAGAGGTAACTCTGCAAATCCAGTCATCCAAGCTACATCTTGTCAGTAGTCAAAGGCAAAATGCAGTTTAACTTTATTTGGACTAGACAGCCCTTACTGGGAAAAATTCTTTTTGCTTTTTTTCATCGTTGACCACCTGAGAGGAGCAGAGCTTGCAAGTATTAAAGCAGCCAGTCCTGTATGTTCCTTTCTTTAAAGTATTGATTTTTTTTTATTTTACTGCCATCTCTTTATTCTCTGTCTATAATTTTCTTTCTTGCAAGCACTTCATGTGCTCATTTCAGTTGTCCAGAACCACTTCTTTCCTCTTCCCTTTCAGATTTCTGTCTGTACCTCATCCTGTTCTTCTGTAACCTTGGATTGTCATCATCATTTATAGCTCAGAGAACAAAGAAATTCAGAACACTGCAACTGCGTCCCTAATCTGTGTAACCACACAATCTTTCCATTTATCTCACTCCCTTTTGATATCTTTAGTTATGGTGGATTCTTATCATATGCAGGACTGAGAATTCGAGGTTACTTTCAGGAGAAAAATTTCCCCCTCTTTTTTCTCCTAGCTGCTCTTCTGTAGAATTATGAGTATCTAGTAAAATTTAAAAGTGCTTTGCAAGTTTTTATGGTAACCGTTCCTCTATCTATTTTTATAAATAAGATAGATCTACTGGAAAATGTTGCTCATTCTCTGCTGCAGCAGCAATGATTATACACTAGAAAAGGCTGAAAGCATTAATCCAGAACACAAAAGTGGTTTGAAAGCAGAGTGGTCATGCTGCAGGCAATGCCTTACCTTCTGCTGCTGTTTTGCAGACAACAGAGAAAACAGGGCAGTAATAGCATTTGTCTTACTTAATATTTTAGAATATGTAAATATGGCAGAGATTATTAGGTGTTCTAAACATGAACAATATACTTTACCAGCATTTTAAGAGATGGCTCTTTTAACATATTTTTAATTGTCATCTTGCACTCTATGAATTTAAATTCCAACTAATAAGTGACAAGGCTGATACTCTACACTGCTTTAAAAAAATCAGTGTAATCTCATTTTAATTTTGTTTGTGAAAACTGTAGTAGATTTTCAGGATTAATTCCCAAATGCTGTAAATTTGTCATGAAGTTCACAAATCTAGGTGAAGAAATCAGGAGGAATAACTACTCCAACAAATAAATCCCCCAGTTGCATATATTTATGTTGAAGGATTTTCACTAAATAAAAATAGTAATTTTTCTCCTCTGATTTTGAAAATAGAGATCTGACAGTACTATTTAGTAAAAGCAGAAAAAGAAATAATAATATGTATTTTGCCTCAGATTTTCATCCATCACTTAGACACTAATAATCTCAGGAAAATACTGTTGATGATGTCTACTTCTCAACACATTTGTGTCTCCTTTGTATGCAGCTACAAATAGCAGTGGTCATTTTGCAGTAGTCCCACAAAGTGCATTCTGACCTAATTTTCTAGCTGCTGTTATTCTGGATCGTCAGAAAAATTCTTGTATTGCAATGATTTTGGCTAAACTTGGAACCTAACATTTGCATTTTAATAATGAGGTATTATGATATTTGTTTGAGAATATATAATTTTCCATACTTGTTTTATCCAGGGACAGCATGAAAGTCCCTGATGTAACTATTTTGTGGAAGAAACAATCCCTAAATGATCAGTCGGAATTTCTTTTGGAGCAAAAATGTTTTGGCATTCATAATAGTTGCATTCCTGAATTTGTGCTGCAAATGAGTATAGTCCAAAATTAAATAACAAATTTCAAAGAAAGATATTACTTTAAGTGCCAGTCATTAAACAGGATATAGAATCAGCCCTTGCAGTGCAGTGGAAATACCCAGCCCTTTTGGTTTTTTTACTCAGTGAAATATGGTATTAAAAGAAGTAGATGTCCATCCTAAATCATACAATTGTTGCATGCTACTGATGCAAACTTTAATTGAAATACGTACAATTTGCAGGGCTAAGGTGACATGAGTCCAAGTGGAGTTGGTCATCATGAATATGAATCTTGCATAAATTCTTGTCTGTTATGTTGCAGAGTCCATTTTTATAAATTTTTAACCGCAAAGCAGACTGTCTTATTAAATTCTTCAAATTCCCATTCTGTAGATTTGTGTTCATGGTAGAAATTAGGAGATAGCAGATAGTACAGAATTTCTTATAAGGCAGCTGTAAAGGTAGAAACTAGCCAACAATAAGAAGAATATGAAGCAAACCTAAAAGGTTTCTATCTTCTGGGTTTTAGTTTGGTTGTTTTGTTTTTTTTGGTGCTTCACTCCACATAATTTGAATAGATTGCACATGAAGGAAAATTCAAAGCCAACTGAATTGGGCAACTGTATGTATAAAGTTGGTTCATTCCTTCCTTAATCTCTTTTCAAACTGAATTCTCAGGTGTGCATTTTCACCTCTGTAGTTAGACCAGTTCTGTAAATGCAGATCCACTTTCTCACAAGCTCTTTTCTCTTCCAATTTGAAGAGGAAGAAGAAAAAGACAAGAACCTCCCTAGATCTATTATTTTTTGAACGTATATATGAAGAAGTATTATTTGCCCAAGCTGCCATGGGTCAGGATTTCATCGGGTTGTTCAAGCTTTCACTGAACTTAATTGACAACTCTTGTAGTTACAAGGTTCCATTATGGCTTTACTTCTCTGCATCTGTTCTTCTTGTAAAACAAGTATTTGATTGTAACTCATCTATTTAGAGGATTGCTTCTGTGGACAGCCAGTGTCTATAATAGGAGGCATTTAATGAAACATAGCTTAGCTCTTTTCTGTGTACATTTACTGCTGAAGACCTTCAAGCAGGAGAAGAAAATCCTAGGCAATTTCTTTCCTTTTTTCAAGATGAGCCAGACATGCCTTTACTTTTTATCAAACAGTTAAAGAAAAAAAAATTGGACAGTAGTTTATATGAAATATAAGACTCTTTTAAATTCTTTTTAATAAAACATAAATTTAGAAGCCTCAATGAGTTTCTTCCCAAACATTTTTCTAAAGTTCAGCATATGGAATTTGAGGCTATGGATTTTCTCTCAGATCTTGTGGCTGCAGTTCATATTAATGTAATTTTTGCTGTAATGTGTGTGATCAATGTCCAATCTGTATAACATTAATAATAACAATACATTTAATGCAAATCTGTGTGGGGCTTTTTGTTGTGGTAGCTTTTTGGAGGTGACACTGTTTGACGTATTTTGACTGTATTTTTGCTAGCTAAAGTTAAAAAGAAGAGCCTACAGGACTGGCAGTTTGGGGCAGATGTGTGTCTATTCCTTAGGCATCAGTGGTTGTAAGTTAACTATAAAAATGTTACAACCATCTGTGTAACAAGACGGCAGAGATCTGCTCTCGCCTGTTACTATAAATAAGAAGGAGATTTGTTTGACTTCATAGACATTGGATTTATAAAGACTCTATGTGTCAAATTGGAACTACGTGCCATGTTGCTGATATGTGTCTGCAGCCAACTACCTGGGGTGTCTTCCCCTTCAGACATTCTAGTGTGGTGCAGCAACTGTGCAGAAATGTCTGTATAGCACAACATGTGACAAATTATATTTGTTTTCTACCTATGGCAAATGTATGATTCTTATGGATAAGCTTATCTGGAAGGGTACCTAAAACGGACCTTTAAAGAGACCACTTAAGTGAAAATGTAATACTCAGATTGACAAGGATTTTAAAGGCTATTTTCCAGGATTAATTTTTTGTTTGTTTGTTTTGTTGCTAAGTGGTAGTGTATGCAAGATCATGTATGCTTAAGAGAGCACGTTATCTGTGGGAATTGAGACATATCTAGAGAGAATACACCAGCATTTTCAAATATCTGCTATGTAAAATCACAATAGCTGGTTTGCTGTCACTATTACACTACTGAATAGAAATTTTGGATTTCTTGGCAAATCTTCAGTAGAACTACTAATTAAAATTATTTCTTGTTAACTGGAGCAATCAAGTTGCATTTGAAATTTTACATTTTCTCCTTAAAACTGAAGTACTTTTTTTTGTGTATGTGTGCTTACAAGAAACAATGATGGATGGATGAATTTAGGTTATGTCATTACCTGAAAGACCTTTATTTTCTTCCAGTCCAGTTCATTCTCAGTTAAATACATTGTCTTCCTTATTCTACCGATAGATTAGTATATTTTTTTAAAGTGACAGTGAGGTAATTGTTTCTGTATTTTATTAGACCAATCATCTGTTTAGCAATGCAGTCATGGATTAAAAATGCACTATATTGCAGTTTTTTAGTTTAAAGTGCATTAATTTTTAAATTGAAAATAGAGATTAATGTAGGTAGTGTCCATAGAACCTTTGATATTAAAGATGTAGATATGCTCACACTGTCTCAATGTCTAAAGAGCAGTGTGCTGCACTTTTTCCTGAGCATCTTCACTCACACCCACATCTCTTTGGCGTGGTTTTGCTGTAGCAGGATGGCCATAGCAATTGGAGATACATAATTGTTTGTGCAGCCCTTTGTGCGAGGGGTTTGTAAAAAGCTTTGTGGTCACCGTATGTCAGCACTGCAGTGCAGACAGATAAAACCCTCAGCTCTGTCCAGACCTTGGGGTTTTCACTATTACTTAATTATTTTATTACTATTTAATAGACTCATATTTTAGATTGAGAAATGTATATTCCAGAGACCTGCTACTAGGAAATAATTAATGGATAGTGTGTATACACTTACACACATATATAAGTTGCAAATCCTGCAAGAGTCTGAATGTGTATTTGGCTTTTGTTTAATACTGGGGTGTTAGCTCACAGTTCAATTTCTCTGGAATAGAAATTGTATGTTCAGAATCTCTCCCTCCCTATTTCTGTGTTATTAACCATTTGTCTATTTACTATATATCTTTATGACTATTTTTTCCCTTTCTCAGTGTCTATATATAGTGTGGTATAAATACATCTATTATTTTTGCTTTTATATGTATAATATTCCCATTCAAAGTAGTTAATAAGTTGTGTAACTTTATAAGACCCCAAACACTGTTTTTAAAGATTTATTCTCCCAACTACCTAAACAGTAAACATACAAAGCAAAAATTTTTGTAGTTGTTAGAAAAATTGAAGTATACAAAGAGTGAAATACAGGATTTTCATAAAATGCTGCAAAATTGTGTGCAAATAAGTTCTCAGCTTTAAGAAGCAAATAAGAAGCAGAGGGGAATATCCTAGCCAATTTCCAGAGAGATATTTAAGGAACTTAATAATGTTCTGTACAATGTATTCTAGGTCACAGAGTACTGTGTTCATCTGTTTCCAAGTGTGTGTATCTAAAATATATGTACCTATATATATAGTTTATACACATATATATTTCTTCGAGAATGTATTGAGCTCCTCTGTAGGCCTCACCATTCCAATTTGGACAACTTATTCCACTGATCTTTTCATTGGGATCCTTCTTATTTTTGGTCTGAATTAATCTCTGCTTTGTTTGTACCTACTAGTCTTTGAGCCAAAATTAGAACAAGCAGTTCTTCAAAAGAATCTGCTCTGGTAGTGCAAATAATTGTAGACAATGGATGTGTCTATTCAGTCCTGCCTCTCCTTATAGGTAAAGTCTTCCTCCTTGTTCTTCTTTTTGCAATAAACTCTTCATCACCTTGGTGTCCTGATTGTTGATCTTTTTTAAATATAGGCAGTCAAAACTGTCTTGGGTCTTGGATGGGGACATTTAAATATATTTGTATATATAGAATTGATATATTTACTAGAAATTCATTGACGGATGAATCCTACAGTCACGTTTGCCTTTTGACAGCTACACTAAGAAGTGCATCCAGGACCTCTTTCTCCCAAGTAAATTCAAGTTTTCAGCAGAGACATTTACTATGAACTGAGAACACATTGAATATATAGTGTAAGACTTTCATCCCATGTCTGCTGTTTCAATCTTCTGAGTCATCTATTTCTTTCTGTGCAGTATCGCAGACTTTCTCAAAGCTGATAACATCTCTTAAATTTATCAGCCCACTCCTCCTTTTTTTCTGCTGAGTCATAATTCAAAATATTCAAAAATCTGTTTAAATGTGAAGAAATTCTCTGAGAATTCTTTACTTTCAATTGTTGCTGTTGGCTCTGCTCTTTGTTTTAGTCAGATACTTGTCAACAACTTAGTTAACAATTGCTGATGGGTATGATATTTAATGTTTTGCTTAAGTTAATGTTGGTAAGATTTATTGCATTTCCTTTATCAAAAAATGAACTGTCAAAGAGTTTAGGGTTCATGTCATCAAAACTGCTTGATCTAGCTTATGTTTCAGTTTCTCATGTTCCAATTACCTCTCCATGTCCTTTCATTTCTGAATTTGTTGCAGCCTTCTTTTGCATTTGACGTCATGTTAATGGGCTGATAATTATCTGAATTACCTTCTTTAAGGATTGGTTAATGCTGCACTTGATTTAATTGCATAGCAATACAGTCAATATGAGGAAGAAGGTGTAGAGGGGAAGTCACAATGTCTCTGTTCACTTTGCACATCAAGACTGCTGGCCACCACAATTTTATTGTTTGAGGAACTGGAAGATGATATCTGGGAAAGTTGTATCATTCCATGTCTCAAAGAATAGCTAGGTGGAAAAATAGCCAGGTTTGTTTGTTTCTGTGTTCAACAGCTACCAACTCTCTGGGTTACACCCCCTCTGCAAGAGTCTAGTAATTGTCCACTTCTGAGAGTATCTTCTGCCCTACTACTTTAATGTATTCTGCCTTCTCCAAAACAGAAGAAGGATAGTTCATATTCATACCATCATGAACTGAGTCAAAGCCTACAGCTCACTAATAGTAAGCTTGTGTTCTTGTCTACTAGGAATGTAAAAAGCCCTGAAATATGTGTGATATAAAACAGCACAACATAAGGTTCCAGGCTGTTCTTGTTACTTTCTGTTGTCAGCACAGTTGTTGGTTTTCAAATTTAAATGTTAATTTAGCATTAACGAAGCATTCTTGATTCCTCTAAAATGGAGGTGGATAAAGGTGATGTCTTTGACAGCTCAGCCCAGACTCTCCTTGATTCGGCAAGATCTAGAAGTGCTTGTCGCTATGCAGATCATAACTGACACTGAAAAAGATGTGCATAACTGGACAGAAATGCGCCCATTGTTTTCCAGGGAACCCCATTTTATTCTCCTATATTTGCTACAGACCTGCAAGAATTTTAATTTTGAATGTGGGTTGCTTCTGGTGGTCGTACATTATTGTGTTAATACACCAGTTTATCTCTTCACCACCAGTATATCTTCTTTGAAACAGTTTGCCCTTAGTGCCTGGTAGTAACACCTCTGGTCCAAGGTGGTAGTTATGGACCAGCTTCCTCACCACTTTCCCCAGAGACGTGAAATAAGAAGTGAGCAGGCTGGGTCAATGTGCTACTTTGCTGTCTTGAGCATACAAACATAGCTGTTTAATGGCAAGACAAAGTACCAAAAAGTATATCTGTCTTGTTCATTCAAATTAGCTTGAGTTTGTTTAAGTTACCTGCTCAAATGTACCCAGAATTACAGAATAAAGTTTTCTACCTTTCCAAAAGAGTAATAGCCTTTCCAATGTAGTGTAAACTCTGGAGGACAGCCCTAACTATCCATGTTCCTCCCAAAACATTTAACAATCTTTAATAAGTTTTAATGTTTTTAACCATCTAAAAAATTAACTTGAAGTCCCTGACTATTATAATCACCTTCTTTTCTTTCTTCCATATTGTTTTCCATCTGCATTTTTAAAGTTCATTTTCTGTCCTGTATTTTTGTGATATTCTTGTGATGTGTCAGAAAAATCATAAAAAAACAACCAAACAAAAAACCCACCCAAACCCTTTTCAAATAGCCACTCTGACACTACCACTATGCAGTAGTTCAGCAGCAAATACCTAGCCAGGATATTTGACTGTAATTGGTGTTTTCCTATTAAGCCTTCAGTGAATGCACAATTACAGTAAAATTTAACTATTAACCCATGAGGCAAATTACTTTAAGTGGTAGCAGATTTCTTTCTAGTTTTGATCACTGTGTATGATTCTGAGATTTTCAGACAAAGGCTATTTAAAACCCTCCGTTCCGATATAGTGGGGAACTGAAAATGAAGACAGATGAGTAACATTTAAAGAGCTTTGCAAGTGTGTCATGAAAATTTACCAGCTCTGTAACAAAATCTATTCACCTGCCTCCTTTCAAGGTTATTGTAAGAGAAGGAGACACAAACTAATGATAATTTATGTTTTAATATCATAAGTGATGGAGTTTTGCAAGGTTATTGGAAGACTGCTTTTTCCCAATAACTTCGATGTTTTGATTGCTTCTGCAGGATCCAATACTGTTCCTCTGGAAGAGTATCTAACTGTGGATACTCTCATTTTCCATATATAAATCTAACCTGTTCTTAAATCTGTTTAGCCTTTAGTTCTAAAATCTGTTTAGCCTTGATGTGTCTTGTGCCACTAGCTCCATGCCAATGTTACACTTGAAGGTGTGATATTTTCTTATCATGCAGTTTGTTTCCATCTTTCACTAAGTGCTTAGTTTATGCATTATGAGACCAGGGACCAACTTTTTTCAGTGTTTTTGTCAAATGAAACACAGATAGAACTTTATTTGCCTATTTCTTTTCTGACTTAAACCTTCAGAGCTCCAGTCATATTCATTATCAGATTCTGAGTGCACTCTAAAAAAATTGCCATCCTACAAGAAATTAAATGCCTTGTGATAGTGCTAATTGGTAGAAGTCAAATAGCAACAGGCACTGGGCTAGCTTCTAGAAATATGGACTTAAATATGTTATCCCTCAACTGCTGCTAGAAAAAGTTTTAGTGAAATAGAGATTATGGAAGTGTCTAAAAGGAAGGACAGTATGATAAGACCTACTTAGCATCTGTATTTCAGGGTACTCCAGACAGTGTTGTGTGTGCTTCTCAGCAGGGCTTCTCAGGCTGGTTCTGGGTAAAAGTAGTGATGAGGGAAAATATGAAAGAAATGGGAAAGGATAATAAGATTATTATGTGTTTGTTTAACTTGCTCTTTGTGAACTGTAAAGTCATGTATGGAGGGGAAGAAAAGGGAAAAGACATTTTAAACTTTTTAAAAGTTCTTTTTAGCCTCAGAGACCCTGATTCTGCCTTCAGTTATACAAATAGAAGTGGATCCTTGTCCCAAACATATCACATTACTTGGGGCCTAATCCTGAATGGCCTTTAGAAGTCCGATTTGATTCAAGTCAAAGTTGCTAAATAGTTTCAGGTCTCCAGTTTCAAAATGTTGTCTCAGTGGCACGGCTGAAATGACAGTAAACTTTCTCGGCTTATGTAAAGCGGTGTAATTTTTTTGAGTGCTGCACTAGCACTTCCCACACTACCAGAGATGTAGCCTTAGTTTTAGCTATGTGACTTGCATATAGTCAGAAAAGGGTTTTGGGGGGTTTTGGGTTGTTTTGTTTGGCTTTTTTCCCTAACACTTTGATCATTTCAGTGGCTGACCTTTTATATGTATATTAAAAAAATACATATGTGTGTATATAGATATACACAATTTCAGAACTAAAAAAAAACTAAAAAAAAAATTGTCTGTGAATTGATACCAAACATAGACAATTGTACAGAATAAATGTTTGGGAGCACATGACTTAAGAACACTTTAACTTTTACTGTTGTGAAGGCTGTTACAATCTTTTGTGCCTTGTCACGCATGTGTTGGATGATGCAAATACTTGTGCTTCTCAAATAAGTATTATGAATAAAATGCACGAACAAGCTGAGCAGAGACATATGTGTCCTTGGGAAAGGACTTTCATAGGCTAGCCAGTAATGGAGTTTCTGCATCGACTTCCTGTAATGTTAACCCATGTCAATAAAATCCACAGGAAATGTGTCTAGCATTTTGTCCTTTTTAAATTTCCATTTTTAATAGCAAGAAGACACTCCAGGCAGTGCATTTCTGAGGGATTATTACATTTCTCGGGTGGCTGAAGTCACTCACCCTTCAGCCTTGTGCCTCACAACACACCCGAGGCAAGCAATAATCCCCAGCAAGGCACTGCCTGTCTTATCTTATTGCTTAATTATTATACCTATTTAATGGTGCTTAGAACATTGTCAGCTGTTGAGAAAAGGTAATTATCACTAGTCAAATGAAAAACACTTTTTTGGCTGCCTTACGGATACACATTTTACTGGTACCTTGATACATAATGAAGCCTGATAGCAAAACTTTTGCTTGTCTCTTCTTCAAGCCACAGCTGTTTCCCTGCTAAATTCATCCCATCTGTCTCCCCTTCCGTAAGGCTGTAGGCAGTATAGCATAAGTACAGAAGCAGTTCAGTGCTATTTTGGATAAACATAGCTGAAATTTGAATCTTTGCCATTTGCAATGCACACATTTTGTTTTACTGCTGTAAAGAGAGCTGTCAAAATAAAAACTACATGGATAATTTACTGAAATGCAGTCAAATAAAGGGATGATCAAAGGGAAAAAATGAAGATATAATATAGGGTCACTCTTACGTTCACGGTGTATTCTGAATTAATTTAATTGTTGACCTCTTGACATTGCTGGGTGCAGATCATAGCAAGCAATTATTTGTGATAGTGTCCTGTTGAACTCTCTGACCAAGGCATAGTTCTTTGCTCGTTTTGTAAGGAGTAGATAATTATAATACGACTTGGAAATTAAATCCACCATTTCTATATGTGGCATTGTCTCTGAACACAAAAGGACACCATAACAATCACAATGAGGCAACAGTCATTGCACCTCTTACTCTTTGCAGTTGTGATTGACATGGAAAAATATATATTACAGCTGAGTACAGATATCTTCATTGAGTTTGTTGTTCTAAAATGGATTGATGGTCAGTTGTCCAAGGATTGTGTTTGAAATTCCAGGTTTCCTGAAAGAGAAGATCCAAGTGACAATAAGGTCTGCTTGACTCAGAGAAAATGAATACAGTCCAATCTACAATATTTGAGAGTCTTTCAGGCAAAACCCTTTTGAAAAAAATCCTGTATTTTACTGAGGTGTTAGAAGTCCTATGACACCTCTAGGAGGAGAAGGGCTTTGATCACTACTTCCTGGAAATATTTTCCTTTCTCTGTGTTCTGTGTGGTCCATCTTAGAGAAAGATTATGACTGGTAAGTGCTTGTAAGTCTGTTGTAGGAGAATCTTGGAAGTAGTTTCTAGGTTACCCCTGATGTGTATTTGGGATAGTTACATGTGCTGTGGAAGTTAATTCTTGAAGGCTTGTGCTTCCAAATCTGTGTTGCCTTAGGCAAAGGTGAACAAAGCCATGTTTGTCCTAACCTAGAAGATGCTCTTGTTGACAAAGAAAGAAGTGGATGATCAACTTAATGGTAGTGGACAATAAAATTATCTAAATATTATCTCAATATTGATCTAAATATTATGAGCATAAAGTTCCTTTGAGGAAAAGTGCTTTTTGGAATTCACTACTACTAAAATACTGATTTCAGTGTTCTGTACTGAGGTACAGAAAGGACAAAAAAGGATATTAAGTCACTAGCTGCTTCTGTATTTACGGGACTGTTTTTAAACTGTATCAAAAGAAACAAAGTCTTTTTTATTGTTACTAAGAAAGCTACTGCAACACCAAAAGCTCACACAGTAGTTTTCATTTAAATATGTGTAAAATCAATAGTCTGTGGCAAGGATCAAAACAACATTATACCTCCATGTTAATGGAAATGTAAGAATTTCTCTGCAGACACTGAAGTGAAATATTCAAAGATTTCAAAATACTATTTTTGGTTTTGTTCTATAATATAAGCATAAATAATGATGTTATAATCTGTGAGACTGAATGTTGATAGTTACTCCTGTAACTAATCCGGAGCTGATAAGACACCTACTGCACCAGAACTGGTACCTTCATGTGTCGGTTTAAATGAAGGGCTCCATTATTTTTTAATGGAAGACCAGTTCTTCAAGGACTCTATCAAATGTAATGGCACCTCGCCCTCTGACTGAAAAAGTTGTTGTATTGACTTCTCTGAGGTCACCAAAGCATTGCAGTAAACAGCCAGCTACTAGGTCTTAGAAGAATTGCTTTAATGGTAAATATATTGTGGTAATTCCTTAAAGTCCTATTAATATCTGATTTTGATATTTTAAACATAGTGTCTATGGCTGGTCATCCAGTTTTTATAACATAGATCTGATGGAACATGTATGTTTACCAAAGTAGTTTTTCAAGAAACTTCAGATATTTTTTTCCCACTCTCCAAAAGGAGAGATTTACCTGTTACATATTGGAAATGGTCTGTTCCTGTTAAAATCATTAAGGTAGCTGCTTGCTGTAAGTTGAAGTGGGAGGCCTGTTACCCTCATGAATAACAATTTTGATAGATTCACTGAATTTTTTCCGAACATGATTTGAAAACTGCAAGTAGGTTAAGAAAATCTGATTGTTACAAAGAGTTTTACTCGGTTGTTGCACAGCTGAGATTTGGTGATGGAGAAGTGAACAACATCAAGAGAAAAACAAGTTATAGTGACTGTCTTTGCAATGTGCAAAGTATTAAGAAAGTTGTCAATATTATGCTTTTCTCATATTTGTTAAATTAAATTTTTGCATTCCAAAGTACCTTGCCATAAGTACGTGCATTTGTTAAAGATGTGATCAAAACCCCAAGATTATGTGAATTCCTGTTGATCCTTCATCTACAGTGTTGAGTGTTCCCCCACTGCTGGGACTGTTTATGGTGATCTGGATCTAATAAGGGGTCTTTTTTCAAACATAGCACTTAAATACTTATTTGGTTTTTGTCTGCCCATCATCTTTTTACTTACATTCAGGTTTGTTTTTTTTTTCTGTTTGAGTTTTGAGATCAGACAGAAGGCCTTATGTTTACATTCATTGCTTCTGCAGGTTAGTGTAAGGACAAAAGGAAAAGAGAGTGGCTTAGAGGGTTCACATACTACCAGGCAAAAAAAAACCAAACAACAAGTAACATGGAAAAAGATAAAAACTTCAAAGACAAAATACAAAAAAGTATTCTTACAGTGTTTTGTATTCTTTTCCCTTTACTATTTTATATTTTTCTAATGGTGAATATAATTTTAGGTATTCCAACAGTATATGTGGAGGGAATCTTTTCTGGAAAAGTTCTGAAGATTTCTGGATCTTCTGAAAAAATATATTTTGTGGATGTACAGAGTGAACAAAATCTTCTGCTTGTTCAAAATTTTTCATGCGATTTACTTGTCTGCTCAGTTGTCTTGTGAGTTATATACTCAGAACTGAAAGCCAGTACAATCTCTACAGAACATTATTACTTTTTCTCTAGTCTGCTCCCACTTTCAACTGCCTCTGTTTTGGCAAATTTTGACTTAGTTGTTGTTATAATTAATGCTGGTATTATGATTAGATATAATCTGCAAGTTCAACAATTCGTAAGTATTTTTTAATAGCATCATGGCATAAACTGACCAGTACCATCTTTATGGTACATAGGTGTTTTCCATCATTTAGCCTTGGTTCTCTTAATTAACAATTGTAGCATCTGTTAGAAGTGCTTGCAGGTCATTTATACAAAACTAAAATCCTTTTCATACCATGATAGTGAGCTCTGGTTTTTGGGTAGGATGTTTTGGTTTGGGTTTTTTCCTATTAATAGTGCAAGGAAAATGCTTGCCCCAAATGTACAGAAGCAGCCCCAAAGTTTTAAAAAACAGAGACTATTTATGCAAAAACAGAGGTTAAATTAATTTCAGTAAAAAACAGAACTGATTAGCATCCTGATAGTTAAATTCATTAGCAGAGTCCCCCAGATGCACTTTGGTTAAAGCAGTGTTGCAAGATAAGTGAGTGATCCTTCCCATGCTACTTTCTTTCCTTTTAATAATCAGTGGAACTTTGGTTTCTGGAAACATCTGAATTCATTTGCTCTCATAAACACAATAGATAACAGTGGAGCAGAATTAAAAATTAGAATTACTTGAGATGTTAGTGTTGTTTGTGTGAAAATATCATCCTAAAATTTCTGTTCTACTAAAATTTATTCTGTTCTATTTAGCTAATTTCTATTCATATTTTTAAATAGCACAGTTGGGGATTCTTTCCTTTGTAATCTTTTTGGGAAGGCATTTTTTCCTAATACTTCAGTGACTTTCTGCATCAGATTGCAGGGTAATGTTACAGTCAGTAATGTTTACATCAACAAATGTAAATTCAAATTAAATCTATTATTTAAATAGCATAATGGAAACACATGGTGCTTTGTAGTCATGTAATTAAAGAAGATCTGTGCCTCCAGGAGTTTATGATCTGAAGATCAAAACCATTTCCACATGCAACAGACCTCTTCTAAATTATCGGTCTACAGTTTGGGGATTTTGTCTTGCATCTATTTCAGCATAAATTTTACTCCTGAGCAGAGATTTCAACCAGGACAGTGCAGAACTGCCTGAGATGCGATGCCTAAGTTTTGCACTTGACAGTTTGTGTATGGGCAATTTCCTCTCTAGCACAGAAAAGCTTGGTGTTTTGATGTCAAGATTTATACCTCCCTGATTTAACACCAACACTGTGAAGTAAACTTTGTGAATTATACTAGTTTAGCTGGGAAGGGAAGAGGAACCTCAATTTCTTATGTTTAACAAGGAGTCTGACTAGCCACGATATTTTCTTTTTGGTCTTTTTTTTTTTCCAGTTGTGAAAGTAATTTTGTGCAAAATTGCATTTGAGTTAAATTATTCACTCATCCTGGGGCAATAGCCTGTATTCACTTTCCAGCTGAGCCAACTAAAAATATGGGAAACAGACCAACCTAGTATTCCATTGTTACCTTATATAATATGGCATTTTGGAAATTATGATGAAGGCAACCTGGATATTTCATGGATGAATTAGTAGATTCATGAACTGAAAGCTTTTCTTGCTATTTGTAATGGCGTTTTCTCCCTTCCTTTCAAAGCTGTGCTCAGAAATCGGAGCTGTTGCTTTTATTTGAAAAGAAAAGAGGAGGACAAAGAAAAAGGGGGGAAAAATCAAGCCTCTTTTTTCCTTTGAAGAAATCTTTGCCTGAATTGCTGGCTGAGTTCCCTCAAAAGGCTTGGACTCCTTCAAAACCTGGAATCAAGTTCAGACCCTAGCTAGGTGAGGTAGGGTACTTTGTTCAGTTTAGTTAGTTTTCTCCTGACAATACGCTACAAAAGAGTCTGGGTGTAAACACATAGGTTCTTTTTGTCAAGTGTGATGATTTGGGATGTTTTCCAATTATCTTCCTAACTAGGACCCTGAATTAAAAAGAATTTTTCTTTTTTTTTGGTCATGGAGGACTAAATGAAGAACGGTCTGTGAACTTTGTGACTTTCAGGTACCTGCAAGACTTCAAGCCCCTTTGTTGCTGTAATGACTTAGCTGCAAAATTATTTCACAGCCTTAAGGGGCAACTTTTGCCTTTAACCTCCTTGTTTGAGGACTTCCCTTAAATTGAGGTAAGCTTACACAATACCTCACACATTCACATATTCTGTTCTGTGTTCCAGTGCTTTTTTTCTTGAAGTTGTTGCTTGAGATTGCACAGCTTGGAGGTGCTGCTGTGTTTGGTTTTACTCAGTTATTTAAATCCATTAAACATGAGTTCTGGTAATTTCCCGATCCTGTGAATGCTTTGAGCTGTGGCAGCTGACAGAGACTTCTCAGCACTTTGTTGGGAACTATGGCTGTTTTCCTCCAAGCATTGTGTTTCAGTTTTACCCATGCTGTGCTACAGATCCTGACATTGCTGGATTCAGGGCATCTGTGTGCTCTGTGGATTTAGTACTGCACTAATCTTGTCTAACATCTTCTAAGATAGAGCTGTGAAATGATTGTTTGTTACAAGCTATAAGCATCAATGAATGTTGGCATTTTTATTCCAAACCTGTTTGAGCAAAGTTTTATACCTCCGGTGCCTCAGGTACAGCTGTATGTTGATCAAAGTAAAAGATTTCCCCATAATTAGCAATGGTCCACATCCTACCTTCTGCATATTTGCACTGGATTTCCTTTGTCCTGTTCTCTTTTTTTTTAAACCTAGCTGTAGCTTTCTGAGCCTTTGGGTCATATGGTGTGTGGCTTCACACAAATATTTACTATGTGACAGGCTAACTTAGCAACCGAGATTTGTTTTCTTCTTCTTCCTCAGCACTTGTGTCTTGTGCTGACATACTGGATTCTGTGCTGTACAAAAGGAAGCCCTAGATGACAACTAGTGTAGCATTGTGCTTGGGACCCATATCTTTGGATCTAGACTCAGATGAAGGACTTGAGCTTAAAAACATCCTGTACTTGGCAATACCAAATACCAGGTTTCCTGAGTCAGGGGTAATCTCATAGTTATAATGTAACACTGAAAAAAACCCCAAAAATTTACAATCCTTTGTTAGTCAGGGTGCCTGAATTTCAGGGTGCTTTGGGTGAAAAAATAACCAAGAAGAATAAGATTTCCTAAGAGGGTGTAGCATTGGTAGTCTTAAACAATCCACCCGCAAAATACAGTAAAACAACAACCCCAAACTACAAAGGTTCTGTGAAAACACAATAACTCTGACAGCAGACAGTTAAATAACAGACTCTGATGCGGAAAACTGCCCCAGATTCCAACATTCCTTTCAGCTGAGATTAGAAAACAAGGTAGACCTAGCATGAGAAATAGTGTCTTTATATGAAGAGATTGCTCTTGTTAGGCCCATATGTGAACCATATATCCAGATTCTCTCTACATCCGCTCACTTGTCTCCCTGTCAGCATCTGAAGAGAGATCCCCAAATGATCAAATGTACCTTTCAGACCAGAATTTAATTTTAGAAGACTGTCTTGGCCTATTAATTTTGATTATAACAATGCTGTGGTGGCAGAGACATCAGATTGCAAGTAAAATTTCAGAAATCAAAACCCTACAAAGCTCTAGAAATAAATGCAAGTGCAACTTGCAGTAATAGGTCACAATAGTTGTATATGGTAAAATACGTGTCATTATTGAATAAGAAATAATTCATCAGGGCATGTATTGTTTATGTGCACTTGGTGTGTTACAAACTGCAGTGTGGAAGCTGAATACTTCCAGGATCTGTGTGTGTGAGATGAGGAGGGCAAAGTTTAAGAGCCAAAAAAATGGTTCCAGAACTGGCACTTGTAGAAATTTGGAACTTAAGTACTGCAGAGCGTCTTGGACATTTTTGTAATTTATTTGCTTTCTTGTATTCAAGGAGTTAAATTAATAAAAACTGATTACATTAGAGTAGTTTGCATACCATGAAATTTGTCAAAATGCTAATTGAAGTCTTTCAGACACCTGGTTGATCTTATTTTCCCTTTAAAGTGATTTTCTTATTTTATTCTTAAAATTAAATGCATGAAGTCACCATCAAGAACTAGAAATGATACTAAAACAGGAGCCACAAAATTGAAAATGCCAGTATGAAGTAATGTAAGCAGTGTAGTGATTCTATGTTTTCTATGATTTTGATAATGGATGTCTAAGGGTGTTCATGTGGTTATTTCATGAAGAAATCCATTCCCTTGCTAATATCCTCCCTTCCCCATGTAGTCCTTTTCAAATTGAAGTGGTTTTGCATTCAATTCCCCATTTCTCTTTGTCTCAAAAGAGGAAAAGAGTTCTGTCATTTCTACAAATCACTGTAGAAATTCTGTTGCTTTTACAACTTACAAATGAAGTGCCCAATAAAACTGGGTGAATTATTTACAATTATTATATCAAACATTTCAGGTATACCTAGGACATGAATACAGGAAGCTTTAAACCTGTTTTTATAATCATTATTATTCCATATAATAAGAACTGTCATTTCTTTACAAACTTTAAAAAAACCTCACTTTATGCCCCACATTCCAAAAAGCCCTCCCAAACAAACTCAAAAAGATCTGATAAGATATGGCAGCAGAGTCTTCATCAGACCCAGCCTGTTTCTTAAGCATTCCAGACTGCAATCCAGTGAACCTATTGGCACTTTCTACTGGAAACCATTAATGGTGGCCATGGGTAAGTAGCTGTTCCGTTACACTCTGCCTTCAGGGGAGAAGCTTTTGACATACACTGCAACTTCATGATTTTCCCTTGCTTGTCAAGAGAATAAACTGTATATATCTTTTTTTTTCTTAGCATGCAAGCAATAAGAACACGTGCAGCACTTTCATTATTTCTACAGCACTGAGTTTACAGCAAGTCTTGGTGAAGACTTCACTCATGGTTTCTTTATTCACCTGCTCTTGGACAAGAAGTCATAGCACATATACAAAGTTAATTTTCTTTCTCGTATCTTAATCTAAAACCATACTTCTTGCCCAAAAAGTAAATTGCAATTCTGAAGTGCCTAATCAAATGCATGTTTCACATGTACTAAGGATTTCTGCTGGCCATGCTTTCTATTTCTGAAATTCTGTTTCTGATGTTTGTATGGACTCTTACTGAAAGGAGGGTAGCACTGGATGCTGCTGCTGAGGGATTGGGAATGGGGCAAGGGAGTCTGTGGGACAGCTCTCCAAGCACACCTTCCTCTGGAACTTCAGACACAGCTGATGTGCACAGACATACCAGATGTGGTCACAGACAGTTGGTTTTGATCTGATATGTTCAGGAGACATCCTGCTGTGTTGGTTATTGATTTGCTATCCAGATCAACACAGTGGATAGAATAGCCATTTTTCAACCCTAAGGAATACTGTTATTAAGAATCTTCCAGGAAAATGCAAGGACGCACACAGACACTCCTCATCCAGGAAAATAATGGAAGTGAATATGTGCAATCAGATAATTGAAAATAATTTTCTTTTTCATCTCCCACAGTCCTCTTGTACTGGGGCAAGTGGGCCAAGCCTGGGCATTAATACCTGAAATGAAAATTGGCTAATGATCAGAAATATGTGTGAAACATAGCAGGTCTGAAGAGATTCACCTAAGAGGTGGGAGAAGGGTTTTGTTGATTTTATTATATATATTTTGGCTTCATTTCATAGTTTTTAAGTTTTGAATATTGTGCATAGAACTAACTGAAATCCTAATTTGTAGTATAAATATTTCTTGTTACTGTAAATACCCTTTATAGACTTTTTTATTATAACTGGAAAATCAAGCCTTATCAAATTTAAACTGAGCTAAATTGCTACGTCATTGAATACATTGCCACATTTTAAATTTTGAAATACAAGTGTGTTTTGAACTTCTGTCATCTTTTTCTTGAGAAAAAGAAAGAAAAAATGTAATTATTGGTGGAGAAAGTGTCTTTTTAATTTTGGTTTTGTATAAAACTGTTCAAAGCAATGTTGATGAAATTTTAAATAGCCTTGAGACAGAGAGTACTAGGGGAAAGGAAACACTAGCCTTAAACAAACAGCTTGGAAACCTAGTATTGTCCTCAAAAATGCTGGTTTCAACCAAACCTTCAACACTGGTCGACTCTTTTTGTGAGGATAGGACGCCATCATTTGTGTAGGAACTCTAACTCCTAAATAGCTGAGGGGAAAAACAATTTGTTCACTGTGTAGTTGAACACAAGCAATCCCATATTGTAGGGAAAACTGTTTTTGTGAAGGCAAAAGAACGTTCTGTGCACATTGCAATGGAGACTTGGTGCAGGGAGACTGTTTGGAGCAAATACATGTTTAGTTTCTGTTCTTCTGGAAAAGAAGATGTTCTTGCTAGAACTGACACATGTGCTGCATGTCCCTATGCTCCACAGTGCCTCACAGATAACTGCATGAACAATACATGTGAGCAGCATTTGAGGTAGAAATGTTATCTTTTATCTCTTTGATGTCTTATTTTAGTGATGCAGGAAAAGTTTGAGGAAATAGTGTTTCTGAACAAAAGGTCCTGCAAATTGTCAGCAGACAGAACTGCAAAATTGTGCAGTCTGTCCTTAAATTAATATTTCTATCTCTGCCTGCCCTTCATTAACTAAGATGATTATTCATCACAGAGTGGTCAGTGGGGGTTTTATAGGAACATTTATTTATAATTTCTAGGTTCTATTTTTTTTTTAATTTCAAGCTCCAAAGTGTGTATTTTCTTTGCTGTTATAGTCCATTATGTCATAAATGGACAAATGATAACTCATCACAAACAAAATTATTTTTGCAGCCTGTCTTCCTTGGCGTCTGGATTCTAAAGAGATAACCTGGATGCCTGCATGCCAGTGCAACCAGGATTTTTATGGTGTGAATAATCTTTGCTCATCACACCTAAAAAATCAGTGTGTCAGTGTATTCCTGCAGAGTCATTAGCATACAGACTCACTCTGCTTGCTTAACAAAGCATGGTTTGGTGTATTACAGTTTCCTAGTCTGCTTGTCGGATTCACCTCTGACAAAAACAGAGAGCAAATTCAATCCCTTCTTCAGTGGCACACTAATGTGGGAAATAAATCTTCGGGCATAAGGTCTGAATGGCAGTCATTTAAATAATTCAAATGCAGGGATCATTTTTGCCCATGTGCCTTTCATTTCTTTGTTTTGTTTCACTGTATTTCCCGAATCACTGAGAGACAAATGATCTTCTGCGACAATCTATATTTTTAAAATATCTAGAGCTAAATAATCCCTGTCCTCTTTAAATGCAGTTTAATTGGTTACATGTAAAATAATTATTTGCTCTCTCTTTTGTGGTGTGGAGGGGGGAGTTGGAGGGGAGAAGTAACATACAAGCAGATGTGCTGCTAGATCTACAGGCTTCTGCCAACCATATGGCATCTTAAAGAAAGATGGTTGGAGCGTCTGGATTAGCAAAGAGTCGGGATGGAAAGCCATGTGTCGTGTTGGTACAGGCAGTTGTTTTAGCTCTCTGTAAAAGGCTTCAGGAGATTGTGTAATGGAACAAATGGTACTGCAAGCCTAGTAACAGCCTTACCGCTGCTGGAGAGGCAATTGGCCCCCAGGCGAGTACTGCTTCATCCTTGCTTGTTGGTTTTTTGTGAAGGATTTTTAGATCATTATTATGTGCTCTTCTTTTAACGTACAGGAAACTTGGGAGATGTAATTCTGAACTTTATACTTGAAAGAGAGCTATTGTGTGCTTAGGATTTTTTCACACTCTCATTTTTTATAATGAAAACATGCAGTTCCCTTCTCTTCAAAATGAAAAGCTCATGCCCCTCTGCAAATTTCCCGCATCTTTCGTGAACACTTTGAGACATCAGTTCACTGAATTTGTATCTGATGCCAAGATTTTGGGGCAAAACTGCTCTCTCTAGGATTTGCTTAGTTAAAAAGAGTGGGGCTATTGTGCTTGTGGCTATAATGTACCAGCTTGGCATTTGTATTCTGTTTGACAAGGTGCTCTTTATGCAAACAAGGGGCCTGCTGCTATTAAAGGCAGAACTCCTTTAGTTTTTAGCAACAGAGGATTGGGCATTTCATGGGGTTTTGTGTGCTTTACAGGAGTCTGTAGTTCACATTACAGCTCATAGGAGTTATTCTGGATCAGGATGAAAGCTATTGTATCCAGATCTGTAACAGAAATTGATTTCAGGCATTTCTCTACTGTCACAGAATAGAACTCTAAATTCCTCTGTATGTTTCAATGAAATCAGGCCTGAAATCTTAGTAGACCTGCAAATGCAGTTTTTTCTCCTTGATAACATTTGTTTCTAAGGAAATTAAACCCTGATGCTGAAGTACAGAAGTTCAATAATTGGGATTATTTTATTTGAAGAGATTTTAAGTACATTATGATCATAATATCATTATTTTTATGTAAGGAGATACGTGAGAGACACCCAAACATTCATTTGTTGGTAAATACTTGCTGAGCAGGTAATGTTATGGTTTCAGAGACATTAGAAACAAGCCATTAACTAGAGAAGCATCTTCCCTATAAGAGTCTGCTGAAAAATACACTGTCTTAAACTGGGACAAATGCTGCTCTAGTGCAGCCTAGATTCACAATAATTTAAAAGTAAAATTACAATTACCGTTCTTTTTTTGCTTTAATTTTTTTCATACTCTCCAGAAGGCTCCTTATCTGGAGCTTAGGAAACAGCAGTGTTCAGTTTAATCTGCAGTTTAGTTACAGCAGCACACGCTTTTTCCTGAGCTGCCTGCGTGCCCCCCTGCTCAAGCCTGCATATGTTGCTCAACACTGATCAAAAGTAGCCTCCCTCGGGAGGGAGGCTTGGGTTCATTTTGTCGGCCTGTTCATTACCTCGCCTCCGCCAAGGCTGAGCCAGGTGTGAGGTGGACAGTTGTCCACCAGGAGTGGTGCCAAGACCACCAGCATCTCCCTGGAAGGCTCTTGCTGGGGAGGAGCAGAGTCGGACCAGTGAGCCCCAGCAGGGACCTCGGGCTCTCTTGGGGCACCTGCTGAGCTTTCGCTGCCTTTCAGAAACCCCGACTGCTTTGTGCCCCATGTTCATGTGTGAGTTCCCCAACAGAGAAATGTGCATTTTCTCTGGGCTTCCCATATAAGAAATTTTAAGTAATGATGTGTTTGTGCTGCAGCAACAGTATTGGAGGTTGCCATGTCTACAGAGACAGTAATTGACTGATGGCAGGTGGATCTCTTGTTCTCAAATTGCATGTGTTTGTCTTCTCTGTCCCTACTTAAAAGAACAAACCCCATGGTTTGTTTTTGAACAAAGAGCCACAATTTTGTTTTCTTAATTTACTACTAGTGATTTAAGGCAGTTAATTTTCATTTATGTGGGAATGTTCAGTTTCCAAAAGCATATCGAGACTTCTAAGCTTGCTTGTTTAAATGTTTGGTTCATAAAAGTTACCACTGCTAACCACTCAAAGATGAGAACATGGGGAAGTAGTATGAGAAAAACATAATTTACCTAGCAAAACTAAGCAAGGCCTTTTGCTGTAATCCAAGGGAAAAAGTATTCTTCTCGTATAGTCACATTAAACGTGTCAAGAAAGCTATTAACATTTATCTCAATTTGTAGCAAAGAAAAAGCTGATCGTTTTGCTAGAATTTTTCACTATAATTAAAACATGGTGGCAACAGAAGAGTCTGTGTGTGCACATGCACAACTGGGACAGGAGGAATCCTTCTGCTGGAAGGTGCTGGTGGTCTTACCAAGCTGGGATGTCAGTGCAGGGTCTCCAGTGACTGCTGACCTATGTGCTGTGACATGGGAGAGCCAGGCTGGAGCCACCTTTGTGCTCATTTTGTGTGGTCAACTCATTTTGCTGACAGCCCTGTGCTGCTATTGCAGGGACTCTAGAGCTGCTATTCTCATCCACAAGCTAAGCAGCTCTCACCAGAAAGGCATAATTGACCCTTTGCACCAGCTGTGATCTGGGTGTGTTGATACTCATCTCCAAACTGCTTGGTTGCAGTCATATTCTTTATTGTGGAGGGGTTAATGGTTTTCCTGAAGATAACTGTACTGATATTTGCCTCTAAAACAGCAATAAAATTCCCTTATTTCATAGCAATGAATAAGTTCACCTTGCAGTAAATTAAAGCACAGTTGGACTAATGCACATATAAATTACAAAATAGCCACTCTCTTACAGAGAGTGTAATACTGTCTATAATGTACTAATGCATTTTTAAGACGTATTTTCTGTGAAATGCTTCCCTTCAGTGTTGCTAAGCAATTGCAGGTTTCACTAACTTCATATGCAGTTTTAAAATATAGTCCAAAACAAAACACCAAGTGGACTCCCTGTTCACAAGAGCTGAGCTTCATGAGGGTGGGCTGACGATACTGGTCAGATTCTTCAGCTCTTCTCATTTTTCTAAAAAAACTTGTGGTTTCTCAGGATGAAACTGCTTTCCTCTCAGCCCTTTCCAGTGCAAAATTACCTTACCATTTTCCCTATCTTTAGTCTTCCGTGTTGCACCCGCCATGGTGTTTCTTTGATGCTGTGACTCCCTTCAGTCTCAGCAGAACTGGTTTATGGGTGTACTGGGGGGTGTGGGGAGATGGGGCTGGTCCCAGGTGGCACAGCCCTGCTCCAGAGTGCTGTGTTGCATGCCAGCAGCAGCTCCCTCTGAGGTGGGAGCTTGCTTGTGCAGCCAGTGCAAACAGAGGCCAAACCCTCCTCAGATCCCATGGGTGTACCCATGCCTATCTTGGGCACTGATCTTTCTTACCTCTCATGCACACCCTAGGCTCCTCTGCCCACCTTGACCTCCTTCGCAGCCATTCCTTAGATCCTTACTCTGTAGGTGCCCCTATTTTCCCTTTTGTTTCCTAGGAAGAGGAACTTTGGAAATTAGAACTGTAATAGAAGGGGGGGAGTAGGCCGAGCTTGGGCTAAGCTCTCAAATGGAAGCGGTCTGCTCTGTGCGGATGGAGAGCAACGAGCCCTCGTATATGAGACATCTATCTGAATGTGCTGCATAGAAAAAATTGTCACCAATATAAGTCATATTCCTCCTTTTCTGTGTCACAAGTATAAAACTAAACTCTGTACAAATCCTACAACTATCATTACTTGGAGTGTAATTTATGCAAACCACAATAACCCTCCATGAACCTGGAAAAATAAGCAAATGTGTGTTGCCTGTCAGAGCTTAAAGGTAAAATCATTTGTTTGAAAATGAGGAGGGGCTCCTCTAGAGTGAAAAATAAGGGTAATGGGGGGAAAGCAACAAAACTAACAAGTGACACCTCCATAGATATTTAACACTTTGTGTTTGATATTTTTAGAGTTTATTTTCAAAGTAGTCAAACTATGCAGTATAGCAGCCTTGGGGTTGTGCTTCAGAAGTTTTGAAGGACTGTGATATGTAATCCTTAAACTTGGAAAGACTTCTTTGCAGATAACCAAATGAGAAGGACTGTATCCAACACTATTGGCCTCTCATCTGCAAGGTCACTAGTGAGAAACATTTTACTTTTCAAACACAGGTACTGATAGGCAGAGAGATGAACAGAAGCTATCTGCTCAGTACTTCAGTGCCTGCAGCCCTTGCTGGTTGCAGCCAGGATTTGGGCTCAGTGAGGACAGCAGGGATGAACCCAAAGCTGTTCTGTTCACCTGCAATTGTGACTGTCAGAACAACTGAAGCAGTTGTAGCTCAGCTGCACTGCCCTTTCTAGCAGTAGGTTGTTGTTTTTTTTTTTTTTAATTAAGACAATATCTGACAAAGTGAATTAACAGAAGCTGATGCTTTTAGCAGGTTTTTTGCTTGAAATGCCTGATGTCAGCTTGGGCCACATGTACATTCTGCACATGCCATGGGATAGAAAAAGTGAAGACTTGTTTTTCAATTCTCTGCTGCCTGCCCAGACACCACATGTACTGTCTGTTACATGTCGCTTCTGATGAGGTTCATGCTGGGAATTTCTTTTTAAAGGCAAAGTATTTGTGAAGGAAAGAGTTCAGATTGGGCATTAAAAATTCTCAGTGTCTCCAGCTTGAATGCAGTGATTGCTTTATGTGGACACCAGCTAGCAGTTTGTACAGGTTCAGATTTGTCTGGTAATAAACAAAATAAGAGGAATTGGAGTAAGCAGTAGGGGAAATCAAGCACATGGTTATAAAAAGTAAACCAGCCACAGAAATTGTTCTAACTAGTGCCACAAGCTCAGGAAAATTATTTCAGTAATACAAATACATATCTTATAAACATGGGGAGACCACTTTTGAAACATTAGTGGGATATGTGTCTCCTACCATTATGACTGAGAAATTGTGCAAAATCTGTTCTGTCTGGCACATAACAAAATCAGAGAGGTGAACATCTTTAAAAAAAACAAAAAAATGTAGAGTCTGACTATACAATTCAATATATTCCTGTAATATTGTCTCCTTTGAGCCCAGCCTCTTTTTTTGTTTGTTTGTTTTTTTTTTTTCCTCCCTATGGTATTTTACAGCATTCTAAATTACTAGCTGGATGATCTAGAGAATTGTTTTACTTTATACATGTCAACTAAAAGCATAAAATAGTAACCTGAACTATTTCTTCTCTAGAGCAAACCTGATCCAGAGTTCATATTCCTATCAAAGGTCTTACCACTTTGTATTCCTTTAAAGGAGGAAAAGCCTCATCTTTAGTCAGGAGATTCGGATACAAATAGACATTAGTGAAGCTTTCACCCATATCTTTTCCAGCCTGCTGTACACTCTCTTTCATTGCTTCCTTCCTGTCAAAACCCAGTAGGGCCAAAAGTGGTCATCACAGCAGTGAAGCCCAGCTGCTACACCCCCCTACTGAAGAGCAGGCTGATAATGTTCTCTTCAGCATGTTAGACATGAGCTGTTAGAAGCCCAGGAATAGATCCAGGCTCAGTTTTCCTACATGATCTGTTTGTTTAACCTGGTGGGCCAGCTGTGGAAGTGAGGACATATTCTAATAGTCAGTGGTGACATCTGAAACAAATGGGAAGCTCCTATGTAAACTTTTAATCAAACCCTATTTGCAAGTGTTGTTGTGGCATGCAAACATTGTTATCTTATTAGAAATTATATGCTATAGATACTTCAAAAGTATGTGGAAAAACTGACAGTGTCTTTAGTAAAGGGAAATTTAAATGTTATCCAATAGATATAAAAATAAATAAATAGGAAGAAGATTGAGTGATGCAAAGCCATCTGGGTCAAAGGGTTCATGGTGAAATGTGGACATTTGCTTCTTAGGTGTCCAATTCCAAACTGTGCAAGGGATATTAACTTCTAGTTACCATCTCTTAACATCAGTTGGTTCTGCCTGTAGCATGGGCAAGTGCTTATCTAGAAGTGGTACAGATCTGCTCTGCCTGAGCAAATGACAGTCTTGTCCTTTTTGTGGCAACAGAAGTCTGATAGGGATTCCAGAGGGTGGGAGATTCCATGGAAACTTTTTTAATATGCCCTGAACTGTCTCCCTGTGTCCTGTTAGAAATCAGGACTTCCAGCGTGACAAAAAGGAGGAGGCTTCATCACTACCTTTAGTTCCTACTTGCTGTTACAGGGTGGCTTTTTGGTCTGTGTGTTTCTCCTCTTATTTTTTTTAAATTTTTTATTAACATGGAAAAGGTGCATCATAGTATTTTGATTTTGAAGCCAGGTGGGAGAATGCAGTTCAGTTAAAGAATAGGTTGTGTGTATAAATATTCCTGTTTAAATTTTGGGAGCATGTGGAGGCTTCTCTGAGATGCTCATCACTTAAGGTTGTTTCAAGGCACTAATCTATGGGTCAAGATATTAAGTAAACAGTAATTTAGGACACTAGTGAAACATCAGGGTTTAATTAACCATTTGTCTGCCTTTCTGAATTCATAGACTCACCATAGTGATCGCCCTTCAGCTGCATCTGTGCAGCATGGCAGGGGTTTCCAACATGGTCTTTGGTTTTCCCACTCAGAACCAGGGACCACTCCTGATCATCAGGCAAAGGAGCAATGCAGGAGCAACCTTAGAAACTCATAGTTGACACTCTTGCCCTGACAGGACAAATGCATTTTAAAGGCAGTTTGCTGCACAGTGACATATGCTTATGGTGTTGGGGTTTGGTCACTTTGGGGGGCAGCAGGAGCCAGGACCAGCGCCCCCTCACCCACAGAGATGTGGCCCTGGTGCTGGTGGCCCCCCTGTGTGGCTGGTGGTCCCTGTGTGGCTGATCCCCCCGCCCTTGCCATGGGGTGCCTGAGGGCTGTGGCACCCACTGCTGGGGTGATGGGCTGGCCTGTGTTACCATGGCAACTGGCAGATGGGGGCTTCAGCAGGGGCAGCGGGGAGGCAGCCGAGGCAGCGCGCTGGCCGAGCTGCTCAACAACAGCCCTTTCAGCACTGACAGCTCCGCTCTGGCTGGCCAGAAGTAGTTATCAGATTACTTGTATTAAAACCTAATTAAGATGTGTGCCAGTAAATGCAGCATGATTATTGGATTTGGTGATTTAGCTGCTGCAGGTTGCTGCAATCCAATCACGCCATTTCAGCAAATCCAGCTCCGTGGAGTAAAGTGAAAACGTTTTACATCAGTAACCTGACTATGCTGAAAGAGTAAATAACCTTTTAATGCCTCTACTATGTCAAGGACTGACTGATACCCACTGCAGGGTGAATGGGCACTGCCCACAGATCCTTGCATATTGATTTCCTTCAAATCAACATTAAAACCCAGAGGAGGGCTGACAGGTTATGTCATCTTTTACCTTCATTGTGGATTGCCTGTGGATTAATGGGTCTGAGTCTCCCAGGGCAGGGAGCTTGCAGCCTGAGTCCAGGGTGCCCCCAGTTTAGCTGTGTGCTGTTATAGAAAAGAAAGCAGCTTTTGCTTTTATCTGTAGGCCACAAATGAAGGGAAGTGTAACATGGTGGGTGCTAGTATAGCTTTGTGGTGATGGATGCAATGGAAGTTTATTCTGCAGGTGGAATTCACCTTGGTGCCAAAGCTCTGCTTTGTGTTTGATGTTTCACCTCATTTCTGCAGGGTCTTTGCAGTGATTGTCTAGCCATAGCTGTCAAAATGTAACAAAACCCTATCTATCACTTTTCACTTCATTTCTGGACAGCCTGGGGTATAGTGTAGTCTCAGATCCAAATTTCACTGCCATGTGAAGTCTTCTGTATGTTGTAATTGCACAAAAAAGCAAGGTAGGTTGGAGCCATTCTAACATAAAGCTGCCTATGAGTTCCAAGTACTGAGAATCAGAGCAAAATGTTTACCTTGAAGCTTTCACTGCAGCTTGTGATGCCCCGGTTGTGTTCTCTTTCTGTGGAACCAGTCATCTCATGGAACTGTCTCTTTCTTGCCTCCAAATAGAAATAGGGATTTTGGTTTGAAATGGTTAATTGGAAGTTATTTGAAGGGTATTGTTATTACTACTGACTGGGAGCTTTCTCCTATGTGCCAGGCTGTCCTGTGCGTAGTCCAAACATGGTAACATGGTTCAAGAGCTACATTTTCACCTTGTGCCTTGAAGTAAGGTGACAGAGCATGGAGTCAGTCCCTGTCCTCCAACACGGCCAGGCCAAGGGGGAGCAGCTGCATGCCATCCCAACTGGACAGATCTTGCCACTTTGGTGGAAAAATTATCTCATTTAGACAGGAGGGACACAGTGGTCACTCAGGTGCTCAGGACACAGTACATTTGCCTGGTAGGTGCTGTTGCCAAAGTGAACGTGGCGACCGTGCAACCTCCCTCACTCGTATTAGCAAAATGTGCAGAAGGTTCTGTCACCCAGTTGTAAAAATGATGGCAGGCATCGATGTGCAGTTGTAACATATGGGAAGTACAGTGAATGTGGGTGGAGCTGTTCATTTCTCATCTTGAATCATTTACGAGATCAGCAGGCAGGCCAGATACAATGCATATGGGAATGTGTGGCTGTGCTGCACATGTCACACATAATAGCAGATACTGTGAGAGGGCCCAGAGCCTGTCCTCAGGAGCTAAACACAGCAGAGCACGCTGGGAGTCCCAGTGTGTGGACCAAGGGCCAGCTTGGCAGCAGTTTTGGGAGAGCAGACTGGCAGACAGAATTTGGGAATTCACAGATCCAGATCTGCACTGACTAGAACTGCACCCTTTTCATCCATTGTGGCCCGGAGCTGTAGATCAGTATGTTATTAAACCTGTAGTCAAGCACTGGAGATACAGATGATGAAGGTACAGTTGGGACCTGCTGGTCAAACCCAGCTCAGTACCTGTGTCATCTTTCTCCCTCTGCTCAAGGAAACAGTCTAAATGTAACACTGGGTGGTGAAGTTACAAGCAGAAAAGTGTAATTGATTATTTCCCTAATTAAAGAGTTTTCCATTTACAGCGGTTTATTTGAAATTACATAGAGCTTCGCAATAGAGCACCCTAGGGCTTGTGTCCAGTAATATTTTGGAAATTTGCATGGGCTACCTGTGATTATCTACCAAAAAATATTGTTCTGATGTAAAATTCACATTAGTTAGAAATTACTTCTGACTGGATCTCAGTCCAGAAGTAATAAACAGTCACTGGAGAAATAAAAAGTGATACCTGCTTTTGTGATTAAAGAAATAAATGTGCAGTTGACCTGTCTTAGAGCACTGTTGTCCCAACTCAGGAACTTGTTCTTCCAGTGTAAGCAGAAAGCCTCTGCATGTTTCTTCTGATACCTGCCAGCTTTTTCCCTCTGTTTTGCAGCCCCTGATGAGGAGGGCCTTTGGAATGATGGGCTCTTTACATCTTTCCTCAGGAATCCCTGTTAGACTGTTAAAGGATCTATGTTGACATGCTTAATTAACACTAAGCTTACTTGAAATAAGTGCTATGTTCTGTAATGAGTTTTGGACATTGACCAGCTTGCAAAGAGCAGTGGACAGAAAACAGAAGTTTTTGTCACTTCAGGTCCAGTTTGTCAGGGAATTTGGGTATTTGCTTTTATTATCTGGGCTACTGCATGTGTTTCAAGAAGACAGTGACCGAAGCAGCTTCAGAGTGTGCAGCTTGCTTAGCTACAGGTGTTGGGATGCACTCCCCCAGTCTTTACTGATGTCACAGCAAAGCAGATTTGCTGTCATGTCCTCATAAAGCTTCTAAATTAAAAGTGCAAACCTTTAAAGTGCTAATTTAAAGTGTGAAAATACATTTAATGCCCATCCTAGGAGTAATACTTTAGTCTCAGCCCAACCACCAGCCTGAACCCTGGGCGCTGCCACCACCGGTGCAAAGATCAAAGCTTCTGCCATGAACTCCAACTTCAGATGCTCTGCAACTCTTTTATCTATTTCTTTTCCAGGTTACAGCAGCTTGACAAGCACTGCCAGGCCACTGCCCAGCAGTTAGTGGAGTTGCTCAACAAACAGAATCAGCTCTTCAAAGAGAAGCACCTGCTTACAGAAGAGGTGCAGTTTCTGCGAACACAGGTACTGTGCCAAAAGAAAAGAAAGTCTGAGGGGAATATTCTGCAGCAGTCTCATTTCAACTGCTGGATTTTGTTACTGTGGTTCTTTTAAACACAACATTACCTTATAAAAAATAAAATAAAAATTCATGCAGTTGGAAAGGTAGCTGAACCTGACTCTCATTTAAATCAAAACTAAATGAAAAAAAGTGTTTTGAAGTGACAATACAAAAGCAGAAGTTATTCTCAATGACAGGTCTTAGATTCTTGTCTAAAGATTTTTGTGTTGCTTTTTCAGAGAAAAGGGAAATGTTCTTTAACATCATTAATGTTTAAACAGTTACTTGATAGTGATAATTACTTAGAGGTTTTGCTGCCATTTGTTAGACTAAAGTCCTTCTATCACTTCATGATTTTTTTTATTTCTATTTTTACAAGTGATTTTTTTTTTTTTTTTTTTTTTTTTTTTTTTTTTTTTTTTTTTTTTTTTTTGCTGCTCAATGACCACTCATGGTGAGACTCTTGGGATTGTCCTGTGCAGAGCCACTAATTGAGCTTTGATGATCCCAATGGGTCTCATTCAACTCAAGATATTCTGTGATTCATGCACCCAAATGTGAGATGGTGAATGTACGATCAATCTTGCCTAAGCACTAATCACAGCACTGCTTCTCCAGCAGTTCTGAATGTTGCTTCCAGTGGTCCCTAGGAAACTGTGGCTTTTTATGGGCTGTTCTGGCTTTTTTTTGTTTTGGCTACTGTTCTCTGGCCAGTAAGTGCTTTGGAAATAAGGGAGAAGACTGTGGGGCTGGGTTTCTTCTTTTTCTTTCTTTCACTTTTTTTTCAGATAAAGGAAGAGAACTAACAAGCACAGAATGAGGTTTTCAGTAAAACTTATCAGATAATCAAACTGAACATTGAATTAGTCTATTTACTCAGCCACAAAGCAAATTACAATGCTTTCTAACTTTCAGGCTCGTGAGTTTGCCCAGGACAGCTGGAGTTTTCTTAACATGGTAACAAAGGACATTCAGTGTAGAAAATTTAGTCTAGTAGCACACCTAGCAGTACATAGAACATGAATTGGCTTAGAACTTGAAAGTACTTAAATCATGCTATTTTTGTGGGCCTTTTATCTGTAGAAGTCCATAAATGTTTAACCTAGGAGAATAAAATCCATACTTTGTTAAGCCCCTAATCATGTCCATGTGTTCGGTTTTACAGCACTTCCTGTTCTAGTAGGCAAACTCGGTGGCTTATGACAGTGTAAGGTTATCAGCATGTAGTAACTACTGGCAAATTTTAGGGCAACCATAGTGTTCTCTGTATAAGAGAGGTTAAGGAGGTGGTTGTTCCCAAAATAAATTAAAATTTCTGCCTTAAGAAAAACACTCTTGGTAATGTGAACAGCCTTTACATGGTCCACAGGGATTTTGTTATTGATAAGCTATTTTATCTGGAAGTGATTTTGTTTTTATGGAGTTGGGCAAAAATCATACAAAAGAGGAAAAAATAATTAAAATATTAAATTTCCATCAATACTTGACTGGCAAAAGCTGCCTTCTTTATGTTCATTACAAGTTAATTGTGCTCCAGAGGATACTTTTTAAGTTGAGAACACTCAGAAAAGAAGAATGATAGAAAAAATTATTACAGAATGAGCCCTAAAAATCTATGTGCAGATATTTAAAGCAATGGTGGTTCTCTGGGAACTGGAATTCAGCCCAAAAGATCTGCTTGGAATATCAGACAATTGTTTTAAGGGAACTGAAGAATAGTTCACCATAAATGGAAGCTCTTTGCAGAAGGATGCCTGTAGTTAGTATAGAAATACTGAAACCAAACAATTGCATAGTAGTGTTGATCAAAGGTGAAAGTGACCTCATATACCACATTTTACTGTATTGTCCAACAGTTGTCCTTTATCCTTAACCAAGTTTTTGGAGGTTCTTTTGGTGGGGGGGCAATGGAAGCAATCAACCATTACCAAATCTTTTAAAGATGTAAAATACGCTAACCTAAATGTGCTTTGTATCTTGAAACATAAGCATCTAGTAACTGCAGTTGCATATTTCAGGGAAAAAATGGGATGCAGATCTCAAACAGGACACAGATGGAATGAAGTAAAAACCTGGAAGGATAAAATGAAATGAGCAGAAGTAGGTATTTTTTTTCTATATCCTATATATAGAGTGGGGGGGAGAAGAAAGGAGAGCACAACTAAAACTATTTGCAGATGTGAGTTGAATCTGGCAAACACTTAAAGACAAAAGGAAGGAAGTGTTTGAAACATTTTTGGGTTTGAAACTGTTGAAGCTTTTTGTGCTTTGATTTTTTCTCTTTAAGCATTAAAAAAATTAAGGACAAGCACTCAATAGCAAAGACAAGTTTACCTAAAAGAATTTAAAAAAAAATCCTAAATATGTAAGTTGAAAGGAAAGGGGGATGTACAACTCTTAGCGAGGTGGGAACTTCTGGAAGATCTCAGATTTAACCTAGGTACTTTTTGTCTGGATTGTCACTAGGTGTTTGCCTTTTGATTTGGAATGCTTAGTTTTGTTGCTTCCACTATTTTCTGTCTGAGGAAAATCTCTTCAGAAAGGCTGCAATTGGTTTTGTAATAAATCATAACAGTTAAGTGTCACATTGAAAGAAACATTATCTAGATATTTACATTTGGAGCAGTGCTGTCCATGTTACAGTAGTCCAACATAGCTATAGGTGTTCCTACTGTCTTGTAAGAGTTACTAAACTTTTGAAGTTTAAAGAATTTAAAATTGCATCATTTACTTGAATCTAGCTGACCCTACTCAACAAACCTTACAAGCCCTGAGCCTTGATAGGATTTGTTTTCAAAAGTCAGGTTACTTCCACTCTAGTTTTTATTTCTAGTGTTATATGTTTGTTGTATGGGGGAAAAGACAGCAGAAAGAAAAAAAAAAAGTCTTTAAATTCAGCTACATTCTGGTGTGTTGAGAGCCTGTTTCTCTTGGAAAACTCATTTGATACTGTAAGGAAAACTCAAGGGTTTTAAGGAAAAGAAATCATAAAAGAAGTACCTGATCCTACTATAAAGCTGCATTCATTTACAGGCTACATGAGCATATTCAAGACCTTGTAAAGATAATCAAATTTTAATTATGCAATTTACACCTCTCATTTTGAAAGTTTTTGGAACACTCATGTTTGGAATTTCTACCTTTGAAAGTCTCTAGTATAGTGGAACTCACCTAAGGCAGGAGGATAAGAGATACTTAATTGCCCTCCTACATAGCTATGAAATACAGAATACTAAGTAAGTGTGCACAGAAAGCAAACAAACATCTAAACAGAGATTGCTGGAAACCTCAGCAACCCCCACCAGGCAGGAGTGTATTTGTGAGAGCTGGGATGCCTCTCTCTTGCAGGATCTGCCTTGGTGTCCATCAGTCTGACAGAAATAAGTATTTGTCCCAGTGGATAATCCCCTCACAGCCCTCGGCTGCCAGAAGGGGTTGCTGGCCAGCTGAGCCAGGGAGAGCACAGACGGGGAGGATTTGGACCTTGAGGATTACTTCCAGCGAGGGCTGTCGTCCTGTGCTGCTGCTCTGACTTCCCCATGAAGATCTCCTCCTGCAAGCTGCACTCTCCCTGTGCTCTCCGTATGGCTGAGCCACTAAAGCTCTCTCCTCCCTCCTTACAGATGTCTTTGTCACAGTGAGCGTGTCTGTGAGCTGATCACCCTTCTTCTAAAAGGAAGTTAAAGTACACTCACCCGTGCCTGTGTTCCCAGTCGCTCAGCAGGAGGCACTGTCAGAATCACAGCTGTTCTGATGCAGGGGTTTTCTTTCCTTTCTTGTGTCAGCAGGAATTTTCAGTGAGGTCCCAGTGGTTAATGCAGCAGTGTTCCCAAGTGCCCTGTTTGCTTTTTATTTTTTATTATGTATTACAGAAGGGGGAGCCTTATTTCTAGCAAACAGGTAGGTCATCCATCTCTGCTGTCAAAAGTGATTCAAGCTGATCCTTACATGGCCCTCAACCTTAGGAGACCTGAAGATTGCTTTGGTTATTAGGAGAGAGCTTTTGTTTTAGTGTAGTCTTACTGCACAAAGATGGTGCCTCTGCCAGGTGTTTGTAACAGCCAGTGACAGTGCACAGATGAGGTTGGTGGATGATGTTGTGGGGTTTTTTAACCAGATGAAAATCTTCACTTCTGCTTGGATGGAGTTTAATCAGAAGTGATGCAAGTTAAACCATGACAGGAAGGGATAAAGATAGACCTCTGTTTGATGTCTGACTGCCCTGACATGAGGCTTCAAGTATTCAGCTCCTCAGTGTTTGTGCATCTGCAGCTGTGGGAGTCCTGTACATCCTGTCCCGTGTCTGGCTACTGGACAAAGCTGGGCACCAGCTGAGGAGTTGAGCCTGGCCCTCCTGGGAGTTCCACCTTGGGTTTTACAGCCATGCAGTGGAGGATTGAGGCACTGAAGCCACCTGAGTGCTTTCTAATTAAACAGGAAGTCAGTTGCTCTTCCCTCCTCCCAGTATAGCTGGCAGCAATAAAATAAACCAGTCAGGCATCTGTGGTTCCCCTCCTACAAACCCTTCCAACTTGTACATCCAATACCCAAAGAGTCTGTTAAAGCAGATGCCACTGAGGTAAGGAGGGAGTGTCCAGAGGAACCTGGGCACTGTGTGCTGCAGTGTTCTGTGCACTGAAAACCAAAATATTCTTGGGCTGAGGAGAAACTAAGACTGGAAAGGTCCTGACTGTCCAGTAACCAACTTGTTTACCAATTACCTGAATGTAACAGTTGTGCCCATTTTGTTAGAGAACAGCACACCTTCAATGACAGCTTTAATACTTGGGCCCTGGGACTTTGGGGTACAGGGACTATGACAGGATTGGTGCTTGCTTTGTGAAGAGGTTCAGGCCAGGCTGAGTCAGGAGATTTGCCCACTTTACCAATCAAGCTGAAGTTCTTGATCTCACAAAGCATTAGCACTGGGCAATTGTGGTGTGGAAGGACAACCACAACAGATATTTCCAGAAGTTCAACTTCTTCAGGAGTTGAGGTTTTGGGATCCTTTTAAGCTTCTGCCCATACTCTAATGCTGAGGGTCACTGCAGCACAGAGTATGTTTCTGCTGGTTGTCAGTACCCAGACACTGACATGGCATTTAAGGCCCAAGGCTTTCCATTGCCATAGTTCCTTCCATTGGCTGCAAACACAACTGTAGCAGTTGATGTTGGTGTATGTATTTTGGGGGAAAAAACCACCATGTTACTGTTTTTCATTCTTTAATGAACTGCAGCTTCATGAATTTTCTTTAATTCAGCCTAACCAACCCAAGGGGGGAAGGAAAAAAAACAAAACCCTTCAGTCTTCTAATGCAAAACCAGCCAAAGTAGAAAGTTTATTTTTATTTCTGAGGTCATGTACATCTCTTAAATTCAATTTTTAGTACTGCAGTGGCTTAATTCGAGGTAGCTCCCCCAGCTCCAATAGTTTGATGTCTTGCTCAATTCAGTCCTTAAGTGCTACCAAGGAAGCACAAACAACAGCTATGCAAGAGCTTCAAAACTGCGAATTAGCCTTCCCACCAGAGGTTTCCTACTGGCACCAAGGCAACAGTTTCCTGTTTTGCTACAGCTGCCCACCCCAGACACTGCACAGTAAACACCCTCTGGCAAAACCCTGCCATCTTCTTCTTGGAAGGGAGAAGGGGCAGGATCTTAGACGTGCCCCAAAACAAGAGCTTACTTATTTACTGCTAAACAGGAGCCATGTCAAAAGCTCATGGGGATCCTGTTTTTCAGAAATCAGATATCTCTTGTTCTTGCTACCTGTAAGACTTCTGAGCTTAGAAAGAGGTGAGGACACCAAGCCCACAGGAAGTGCAGGCTTTGAAACTGTACTTGTTTACTCTGCCTTACTGCAGTCTTAACCAGTTTTTATTTCTCTTCTAAGAACTTGCCTGCAGGCTGACGTGACACAAATGAGAAACACAGGCACTGCTATACAGACTACCCATCTCTTCCTTTTATCTTTCAGGTCTGCTCTGCACCTGGCTGAAACTTGTCTGAGGCTCACCCAAAGACACCTCTGCAGAAAACAGGCACACTTGCTAGCTAATTTCAGCTGGTTTCTATTTGGTTTTAACTACAGAATCACAAATATTTTGAAGCCTTACCAGCCTACCAAACTTTCTAGGACGACAGCTGAGACTTTTCTGAAAAGACCAGGCTTGCAAGCCAGTTTTAACAGCTATTATGTGGTGTGGATGTCAATAATTTGTACAATGTTTATAAAATGTTTTTATCTATTTTCATAATTGAACATACATGTCTATATTATTTACAGACTGAAATATCAATAAACCCAATAGGTTCTCTAGGTTCCTTGTTCTGTCCTTCTGAATTCAAGGGAAAGCATGTGCAGGGGGAGGAAGGAGAAGGGGGCTATTTGCAAGTGCTGCACGTGTACACTGCCCTCCTTTTTACAAACTCAGTACCAGAATATACTTGGGAACTTTATTCAACAGGATATTTGTCACTTCTATATAAAAAGTGAGTCCCGACAATTACTTATTAATCAGAAAAGGGTAAGAAGATCGAGAAATAGTCCACCGAATGTGGAGGAATTTCTATGGGTCAGGTTCCCCTTTAAAACATTCACTGAACAAGGCCTTTAAGAGAAAAGAGCCCTTGATTATTACAGAGGAGCCATTACAGGAGGTGACGGGCTCCACACTGAAGTGGTGAAACTGGATTTTTGCACCAGCACATATTCAGGGCACCAGCTGAACTTGGCTTCAAATTATTGAACTCAGAATATTTGGAGGGTACAGGTGGAGGGCTTTTTTTCTGGTTAACTGTGCACTCATGTTTTTCAAGGTTACTTTTCAAATACCCAACTGTTTTAGAAAGAATTTATCTGAATATTTTGCTATCTAGTGTAGGATAAGCTACACACACAAGAGAAAATTTTCTACATCTATTTTTTTCAATGTAGTTGGTAAAGGGGGTGAAAAAAGCGCAAAGAACAGTTCCCCAGCAATAAAGCTACTTCAGCCAGCATGAACACAGAAGACATAACAAAAATAATAGTAACAACACATGCAATAAATTACCATTGGGTGTGGAACACAATCCTTCCTTCCCTTATATTTTAAGAATTATTAGTGGTACAGCCCTAACATCAAAGTGATTTTTCCTCCCTATTTCAATTTCCTGCCATATAAAACTGCCAAACACATCTGATCACCTCCCTGAACAGCTTCACAGATATGGCACTGAGCATGCTGAGAGAGGCCTCAGGTCTTTAGGGAGACGAAAGGCTGCTGAAGGAAAGCCCTCTCTAGTCAAACTCAGGATTTTTCACAGTAGTCAGGCTGACAGCTTTTTAAGTGTCACTACTTTATAGATGGTTACACAGTTAAGAATATACGTTTATAAATGTAGGAATGCAAACTTTATTTTTTATTATTCCACAGCATAAATCTGTGTTTTAATAGGAGACAGTGCCTATAGGCTACATGTGCAAAGCAACTCAGGCACCTATTCCTGACACTTAGGCTTCACTGAGACCCTGGAGCACACCGGGACCCTCAACCTTTCTGGACTTGCCTCACCTACCAGGCGGCTTCTGGTGGCCACATGCAGGGCCCCACTGCCAGCCACCCACGTGCATGTACGAGTCTGATTTCAACAAAGGGTCCTGGGCTGCCAGTATACATAGCTCAAAGCAGGTTTTTCATACTCATCCCAGGCATAGGTGCAATTATTGTGTTGCTAGGAGTCCACCAGGAATAACTTCTCCTGCAGCAGTTACTCTACCCTGTAGCAATTAATAAGTCATTACAGCACCAAGCCTACCTGTCTTATATTCCCTCCCCACCTTCCCCTGCTTCTGCTTAAGCACTATAAGCTTGGTTTTAGAAATTCTACAAGTATCAGACCCGATGATCAAATCCAGGTCAGCACACAGAGCGTGATTCCACAACACGGGATGCAGCCTGACCAGAGAGTCCTGTCACTGCTGCAGTTTTGTCCTGGTCACTGACATCCTGATATCACTGAACTAATGCATGGCTGTTTCCCTGATGCTCTTTCCTATTACAAGGTGGGGGAGGAAAAAAAAGGAGGGAAAAAAGAAAGGAAATAACCTGAGACCTGGATGAAGCACCTCTATTCCTGAGAAGCATTCACGTCAGAGAACAGAAAACCCGTCAGACCCACTGCTTTAGGGACACTCAGCCCTCCAGACTGGCTGGTTCAAACAGCCCCGGACCAGCCCGTGGGCTTCAAAGAGTCCCATTCTGCAGGGCCCTGCAAATCCCACCTTCCCTTTCTTCTGTCTCCTTCCCCAAACATCATCTAGCTGTGGGGTATGAGGCCAAGAATTTCATCAGCTGAAAATCACTTAAATGGTGGATGTTCTGATAGGAGCATATCTTCAAAAGTATAACCCAAATTTACTTTTATAAGTGACATACATCTCACAGAGTTAACAGGAACCACCTGTATGGAAACAGCCTCGGTCCAAAGCACAGATACATTTTGCTTAGTCATAAAAACTTTTTTTTTGACAATACTGTAACTTAATCATTTACAAGCTGAAACTGTTCACCCAGTATCTGAAATATGTCACAGCGAGTTACAGTTATCACTAGGACTTCACAGCAAATAAAACTTGCAACTAAACATGCACAGATCATTATATATACAGTGATAAAAAAATAATGATGTACATTTTCTTGTAAGAAGAAATTAAGTAAATTCTTTGTGCATTTCAGGATTGAAACATCTAACCTATATAAAATTACTTTAAAATATGAAGTAAATATTTAACCCAAAACTTGAGAAATCTTTTGTAATCTGCAATATAGCCTTCTCATTTCCATTTTTCTTTTTCTGACACAGGACAACTTAAGAATTTTATCCTCTAAGATATTTAATAGTAATGTGCAGATATAAAAAAATACGTCCTCTGTGGCAAGCTTGAACATATATATATATATATTTACAATCCTCCAGAACAAATTAGCATTAAAAAACACAGAAGTAGCAGATTGACATAGTGCTTTATTTAAGCTGTCTGTACGAAGGAAAATAATGTGCATCCCTATCATATACGTGTAAAAATACTAAGGATGTACAGTGTACAAAAACAGTTTCTTGTAGTTATTTCACATCCTTGTGGGTCATATACTTAAGGAAATAAACAGTTTAAGTATGACCAACAGTAATACGGTTTCTTGGGTTCGTAGTCGTGTCTGCTTAATATCCTTAACCATATGACTAGATCTTGCATGGATCTAATGAAAGAACTAGCAAGGTCAAGAAATGTCACAAACTCTAAAGCTACAGGGAGGTAATTCAATTACCAATTTAGAGGTTTTTATTTAAATAAATACTTTACATTTCATGCTTGCCTGTAATGCACTACCAGGAGCAAGATAAGGAAATTCTACTGTAGACAGTACAAACAGTAGCAGCAAAGTGTGTACATTGAGGTGTAATATATAGACCCTGCAGTTAGTAAGGAATGACCTTACTTTTGTACTCTAGGAGAAGCACATGGCCCCTGCAAGAACAGTCAGCTTTAAGAAGCCGCAAGTAAAGATGGAAAAAAAAGGTGAAACAATACTGGAATAAATGTTCTTTAAGCAACAGGAATGTACTGGAAGATGGATTAGTGTGGAAAGCGAAGCTGTGTGCAAAACTGCCAAAATCCAAACAGAACTGACCTATTTCCTCTGAGATGGCTGCAGTACAAGAGGGCATACTGTATGTCATGGAAGTCAGTACAAGCTGGAGTAAAGGTCTGAAATGTACTGTGCTCAAAAGGCTCACCAAGACAACCAGCCACCACCTCCTGTCCAAATCCAACCACAACCGCAGACAGCAAAAGAAGAGTTTCAAAAGTTTCTCTCAGCACTGCTTGTCCACTTCTCTGTCATCTGTTTCTAACACTGGTAAGACAGAATCCCCTAGGCCTGGGCAGCACAAGGTGGCTGCTGACTCTGCATCATAAACTGGATCTCTGACGTTTCGAAGGCAGACAATGCAAAGTGATGTCTTAAAAGGTATACAAATAGTTCACTGCCAGGCCCCTCCTGCAAACCACACACTACCTGGCCACACAACGCAGAGAAAAGCACAAGGTGTCACTGACACGAGGAGCTGATGGACAGTGCCACACACAGCCAGTTGGCCACTGGCTGGAGGTGGCTTGTGCCAAGAAACTTATTGCTATTACAAGCTGAAAACATAGGGGAGAAAACACAGACATGTAACACAGATTTTGAATCACCATAGTTTCAGTCTGTGAGAACAAGACCTTTGCAGAGAACTAATTAATGCCCGTCTGTTAAGTACTTGGTTATTTCAGTCACTCACTCACTGTGTCAGTATAGACAGCTCTACACCACCAGTCCAGGGCAGACCTGCAACGCATTTGCTGCTCTCCTCTCTCTCCACACAGGGACAACATCTACACGTCTTTAGTGTTACAGGGTGACATAATGAAATCCTATGCAGTTAGAGTATACATCATGATATATTTCTAACTGATTATCCATCCATTACTAAAGATAAAACATGAAACATGAAAAATTGTCTAAATTACTCTGCGTCTTTAGCTGCCTTGCTAAAATGCCCAGCTACCCCTTGACCATCCCAGCACATGCACTGCCAGCAGTGGGCTTCATGCTTGGGCACTCAACTTTCCACATCAAGAGGCTAAGGCATCTGTGTAGGAACATCTCTCAGACTCATCTACTCACTCACACAATGCAACCAGGAATACTCTGCAATATCACAGTCTTTGTGGGAGCTAACAAGAGCTGAACGCAGAGATACTTCCAATGATAATCCCACGGAGTCGGGGGTTCCCGATGTCGCCTGCAAGGGCGCGCGCGCTCTGTCGCTGCGCCGCGTCACACCCCCACTCCTAGCACCAAAGGGTTTATTATTAAGATTATCATTGCTGAAGATCAAAGCTGAAGTTTATGCACATATTCTGTTAGATACAGATCTTCGGAAATGGAAAGACGTTTCCCTACCAGTGGAGCGTTTGTTGTGATGTTTGAAATTCAGTCAATCAGGTACCACGGTTATACATAACCTCCTGGGTTTCAGGACTCTTTTGGTTGAGGGCAAATCTTCCTTGAGAACGGCTGATTCCAGAAATTTACTATTTTAATTGTTAAAATAAAGTGCTTTTCTTGTAATCACTGTGGTCTTGTTGTTCAAATGCAATTCCTTCATATAGAACAGACATTTTCTCTTGTGCTGTCAGGCTCTTAGATTATGTTTATCCTAAATGGAGCACAAGATGTAGCTTTTTTGTCTGCTCACTTTTAACCTTTTGACACGTGAGGTTGGAAATCCCCACCTCCACAGCCAAACTGTTAAAAGACAGTATTTCATTCACAAAAATCTGGTTCTAAGCAGTATGTACAATTTCAGAGCCTTGTTAAAATTTCCACATGGGAGAAAAGTGCATTATTCCCTTCAGCTTGTACAGTCCTTCCATATATTATAAAATTAACTGCTATAAGCCTGTTCTAAGATGTAGCAGCATTTGCAAACATGACATATACAAACCTTATCTCTAAAAATAAATACTACCGCAGTATAACCAAAAAAAAATAAAATTGGAGTTAAACACCTGGAGAGGAAGCTAATTCACAAAATCAAAAACAAGTAAGGCAAACACCTGTTTACCTTGGTGCACACATTTTGGTGAAAAGCAATACCATTATGCCTGTCTACATTCTTCAGCCATCAGAGGTGATGCATATCATGAAAGAGAAAAGCATGAAAAAGATGTTATCTGGTGCAAATTATAAAACCCCTTGAACAACTTCAACTGCTGCTTTTATGCCTTCATTTCTTGCATGTATAATGTCCGATTCTCCATGATTGCACATGAACCTGGAAGTTCTAAGTGGCAGGCTGGGTGAGCCCAGCCCTTCTGCTTCTTCTGTAGTATCCAACAGTAATTAAAAAATAATATATATATATATATATTTATATATATCAACAATTTAAGTCCTTCTCTCAAACATTTCCCAAACAAATTCCAGCCAGATGTTAATGACAGAGACCTGCTTCAAGTAATGATATGCCTAACAGAAACCTTGCATATGTACATCACCACCTCTACGTTTCCTCATTCTAACCAGCACAAACAGATGCAAGAAAATGTTATCGCCTAGTCTGTTTAGACTAATTACAATTTTGATTCATCTTCTGGAAGAAGATAAGCTGGACCGACAGGGCTTTTGTTTAGCCTCCACTGTGAGGAAAAATAGATGACTACTTGTTCACAAAGTGTACAATGCTGAAGTCAAGTCATTTACCTTCAAAGAAACTGTTAGTAACTTCTTGACGTTGCTATTATACTGTGGCTGTGGGCAGCAGCAACAGCAGGAGAGCGGAGTAGAGAGAATCTCGTATGTCATGCAAAACCAGAACGGATTTTAGGTAGGTTTGGGAAAGAAACTTGTTCAATTTGGAATGGTCTCTGAAAGTGCCCCTGCTATCTTAGTAGTATCTAGTACTGGTGGTGATGTTCAGGAATCATTTTCACTGATAAACCTAAGATGACAGTGAAGCAGCAGAACAAAAAAGTTACTCTCGTCCACTTGCAGAGTAGGAAAACTGGGGGAAATGCGGCCGCCTCTCATTGTCCATGCAGTCCATACCATCCTCGTCATCTGTGTTAAGGAAGAAGTTCAAAACATCAGTACATTTGCAATAAAATGTTATTCTTCACCTGATATGCAGTACATCTTTCGGGGTTCAATGCTAAGTAAGACTTCAGTTAGTTCACACAGCAGGACGATACTCACTGAAAGGACTGCATGCCCAGAAGTCACTATTTATTTCAGGTTGATTGTTTGGTTCATTTTTTTCTGACTGTCACCTGAGAACTTCAATCACAACTACCCCTTGTAGGCTAATCCAAACATGCCAGCACACCCAGCCTCTGGCAGTGCAGAAGCAGAGTGCCAATTGAGTCAGCCAGTTTCCATCATTTCTTGAGCTGAGCTCAGGAAATTATAGTCTTAGTGTAGATATACTTAAATATTCCTCCATTTCAAATGGAATTAAAAGGAAAAACAGCTACAAAATTAACAATTCACACAGGTTCTATGTGTTTCAATTCTTAGCTATTATTTTTAGTAAACTATTTATTTTTACAGTATTTACTGGGATCAGAAGAAATACAGAATAAGCCAAATTCATAAATATTTTTATTTACATAATTCCTCCAGTGCCAATGGAAAGAAGGCACCAGATGTTACCTAACTCTGAGAATTTGGATGTACATTCTCACATGGCTTTTTAACAGTGCTTATTCTTAAAGACTCCTGCTGAGACTGTTATTTTAACAATGTATTTACATGCAGCCTTTCAGAATTTTGTGTTCTATATTCTACACATAAAAACCAGAGTTAATCCTGATCTAATATCCAATCAACAGAACCCAAGTTAATCCAAATATTAGTAAAATTTGTTCAAGTTACGAAGACAAATTCTTATCAAGATAGAGAGGAGAAGAAAGGGTTCTTTTTTCACAGCAGAAAGACTTAAAATCACTTAAATTATGGACTGGGAGCAACATGGTCTAGTGGAAGGTGCCCCAAGGAAGGAGGATTGGAACCAGATGAACTTTAAGGTACTTCCAATTCAAACCACTCTATGTTTCTGTGATTATGTTCAGACACTAAAAATGCAAAATCAAAAAAATACTCTAGATCTATATATGAACAGAAAACTGCAGCTAACCTGAGAGTCCTAAAACATGAGGAAATAAAATTGCTTTATGAAAGGTTAAGCAACCATAACTAAGCCTTTACTTTTGTGATCCTCCTTTCTCAGCCTCCAATATAAAGAAATAAACAAAACCCTCAAATATCCCCATTTAAAAAGAAAATTCTTTAAGAACTTAGGAGAAAGATTTTACACTGCTCTGGCTTGATAAGTAACTCTAAAGCCCTGGCCAGGCTGATCAGATCATGAGTCTTGTGTGTAACACAACATGACAAAAACACAAACCATGGTGAAATCACATTCACTCCAATAAAGAAACTTTGCAAAGTCCAATGCCATGGTTACATCCACATTAACACCTTCTTTAAGAGCTCTGTTGAAGCACAGGACTTGATAGGATATTTAATTTTCACGTAATTGATTTTCTTCAAGTCATTGTCTTCAAAATATTTAAAAATGTGTCCATCTTGCTAAAGTTACAACAGCCCACTGAAAATACCAGCACTGTCCACATGCTTAAAGAACTGTCCATGTTCTAATTACTTTGCTGAACTGGGTCCCTGACTACCACTTGAAGCCAGTGTCCTTCTTTATTTAAAAACAAACAAACAAACCCGCAAATCAATAACCAAATGGAAAAAAAACTCCAAACAAAATCAACACAAAAATGCCCACACCAAAAATACCCCCAAGACCCAACTCAGAATGATCTAATAGTCTAAGGTTTGTAATTATTGCATCTTCAAAATAAAGCTGTCATCGAGAGTTACTCTTACACACACTTCCATATGAAGACTTTCATTAGTAACACTGAGAACACCTTTTCTATTCAAACACACTGACACACTGCTTTATTAGAAACATTATTGTTACATCATGCTTATGCATCATTTCTGACTTACATTTTTCAGGCGGTGTTATTGTAATAGTCTGAGCTGTAAATTCTTCATCAAAATACCTGGTGTCTGTCTCAGATGTCACTTGAGGTTTAAAAGGAGGTACAAGCTGAAAGGCAGCAAGAAGAAATACAACATTACTAAATCTCAAAGCAGCCAAATTACTGTCAGGAAAACAAGCGAGTTCTTTTTCACTACACCCCAAATCAAGCAAGTAGGTCTGTGGAGAGGCAGCTGAGTCTCCAACTTCCAGTAAGACATAAAACCCATTTGAGTCAATCCCAAAAATACCAGTTCAGAATCCAATCAATGGCACAACAAAGCTAAATTCCAAGTATCACTCTCACATGACTTGCAGACAAATTGAGCTGCATAAAGATAATTACCTAGAAACCCTTCAGGCCAATTTAATTACCCGCATAGCTGTCAGGCAAAGGCATCTCAAGATACTTCACCACAACTGGGTGGTGTAAACAGCTAAGAAGAAAAAGACTACACAGAGAGCATAATGAGCACCGTTTGGAGGTTTTATTTTCAGTGGGAAGGCCTTCATGTGAACTTATCATTATCATATTACATGATATGAAAATAAATTTTACATTTGAAAAAAGGCCAGTTCAGGCTTAAGGGAGTTGCTGTATCTAAACCTGCCTAGTGCTTTCACAGCACAGTGTGGGATTTCCCAACAGCAAATCACTGGTAGCCACTCTCAGCGTGCAGGCAGGACTCCCTTGCCCCTCTTTTGAACCAGCTTCACTCTCCACCTTCTCTACCAAAAGAACTACCAATCAATTTTTACACTTTTACAATTTTTACGCTTTTTTTGCCTTTTTACAAAAGGCACACTGAGGATGGAATATCACACTGCATGCTGCCAGTCCAAAAACAGTGCAGCAGTTTTGTATGTATGACACTGCAAATTTTGTGTGTGTGTGTGTGTGTGTGTGTGTGTGTGTGTGTCTGATGTGACAATGTTCTTGTTTGTACCTAAGAGCCCTTTGGTGCTCTCTCCTCATATGCAATGTAAAACACACCCTGAGAATAAGTGTAATTGATTTTCCTTTCAATACAACAGCTTATATCCTGGCTCACTGATATTATCACCTTGCATGGGGTTTTCACCAGTTTCACGTTCTCTCTCTCTTCAGTTCCAGAACACCAACACCAAACAATTTACTTGCTCATTTGCCCTACAGCAAAGAAGGAGGAACTGCTGCTGACTGCCTCCCTCCTTTTCCCAAGTTCTATGCACTAGATGCACAGGCGATCTGTACATACTGAGACTGATTTCATCTGATCCAGGTCTTCAGTAACAGTGCAAGCAGTTATTAAGCAAAACCAAATCTATCGCTTCATAGATTTAACAGAGTACAATAAATCTGATTAATACTTTTACAAAACTAAGCTCAGCTTTCCCTTACATTGTCCTGTATGGAAAATATACAGCAGCAGAGAGATATTTCGAAGTAAAAGTTCAGGGTACTGTAGAATAAATCCTTAAGGATCTAACACATATCAACACAACATCAGAAGAATTTTCCAGGTATAAATCAAGTTACATTCAATGTTTATAAATAAAGTATTCTATTTTATTGCACAGATTCCTTCATGTTTTAAAAAGTATTCCTATGTGCAGCCAGGCTATCCCAAACAATTCTGCACTATTTAAGCAGATTTTGAAAGCTGGACATCTCTCCAGCAACGCAGCCACACAACTCCTAATAACAGACTTATTCCAGTGCAACATCCTGCATTGATATTTTATTCTCATTTTTCTTTCTGAGAAAAGAACCTTCAAAAAACTCCATAAAACTCCAATGAAAAACAAAAAAAAAACCAAGAAAAAAAAAACCAACCAAAACAAAAAAAAACACAGAAAAAAAAACACACAAGAAAAAACAAACAAACAAGCCTACACAAGATTACAGGAAACCAAGTAGTGCATTCTAGTCAAGGCCAAGTGTCCATCACATTCTTTTAAAAGTATGCTTTCACAGATCTCAGCAATAAATTCAGTATGAAAAAAATTTATAAGATAACCAGCTTATAACAATTTTACTACTTCACTGATTGGAATGCTTTTTACTGGTCAGAAACAGAAAATAACATTTCATAGAAAAATAAAACTTTTCATTTTAAAATAATGAAAATACAAGCCAAGGAAATATTTTCTTTTTTCTCAAGTCAAGGACAAGAAGCAATGTGTTTTCAATGGTGCAGCACACATTTCCAGTAGAACAAACTACTACTGCTGTGAAGTACACCTGAGACCTTTCATGCTACAACTGCTTTGCAAGGAGAAGGAGTGAACCCCCACTAGAGTTGTCTATAACAACTGTGAGTCAGGTTGAAGTAGTTAATGAAACACAAAAGGTATGGAAAGGTAAGATCATTATAGGTAGTCATATATGTATGGAGTGCTGCTGGAGAGGAAGAGCAAAATGCATTAGATGACAAAAACTTACAGGCTAACTACTGGCTTATCCAGGGATTTGTTACTTTTTTTTTCATCCACTGAGATGAACAAGCCTCACTACGACTTTAAATCATTCCCTTGTTCTCTCCATCTACCTGAAATAGTAATGGTTATGGAAAATACTTTGAAAACATTATTTTATGAAGAGAAGCACAGCACTAAGTGACTCTTAAGGAACAAATAATTACAATAATTTTAATCAGGTATGAAAAGCGCTGTTACAACAAAATTCATTAAGCTGGTGCTCCGATTCAATGCTCAGCAGCTAGGCTTACTAGAAAAGGCTTACTTTTTCACGGAAAGAGCGGTCAAACACTGGAATCATCTGCCCAGGGAGGTGGTAGAGTCACCATCCCTGGATGTTTTTAAAAGTAGACTGGATGTGGCACTTGGTGCCATGACCTAGTTGAGGTACAGGATAGGATGGGTTGGACTCGATGATCTTGAAGGTCTCTTCCAACCTAGAAATTCTGTGATTCTGTGATTCTGTGTGAAAACTCTGCATCAATAACACTCAATAAGTCAGCTGATGAAAATTGCAGTGATGGCAGAAGATCAACTGTCTGGGGAAGTGAAACAAGTGTAAGACATGAAATTCCAGGCTGTAACTAAAAGGGAGGAACCTGATGCAAATCTATGCCAATGGTGTTTTAGGATTCATCTATTTTACAGCAGTATCTTTCACATCCTGCACATTAAAGGTATTTGGAAACTTCACTGACTGCAGAACCAAACTGTCCAGCATGCGGCTCTCCACAACAGCATACACTGGGTTTTATCCAGCTGTGGCTTTTTGTACACAACCATCCCCTAAAACCTTTGGAAAAGGGGAGGCAGCATCTGAGGTTAAGAAGCACAGATACAGCAGAACAAAAGTAGCAGAAAGGTTTCTTCAGTCTTTCCATACACTTCGCCTCCTTCCCTCACAGCATCACCTCCACCTCCCACACAGCTGTGTGGACAGAGAACTGGGGATTGCTCCATTCCATCAGTTGGAATCCATCACCTACACCAAAACCAAATGGGGCTAAAGTCTTGTGGACACCCCACTCCAGACTCCTGAGCTGATACCAAAGGCACACTTCCCCTTCCCCAAGTAAATTCTTGCCAATCATCTTTCTGCAAGGGTATCTCCGTTGTCCATTAGTTGTCAAACTTCATTTAAAAACAAGAAAGCAAAATGTCCACAAATTTCAGCTGAAACCATTAGAACGACAAGGTGCAAATGCTGCAGAGATAAACACTTAGAGTGACATTCCAGAAGCTTCCACATACATCCCAAGGAAGACTGAAGCTGAGGTTTAATGATAAAGATTAAAACACCCAACATCAACAACTGCTCTGATGACCACAACATGAAGATGCCACTCCAGAGCCAGCAACATTTCACATTTGGTGCACAAGAAAATAGTATCCACATGCTATTGCCATAGCTATTCCTCATTTCTGGCATGAGGAATCAGAAGTCCAAGAGGGATGTGAGCACCAGAAGGCACATCCAGTAACCTGTGTCCAAAAGGAGTAAGATAAGCTTTTGTTAAGCACAGGCCTTGTCAGTCTGCAAGAGAATTGCAGAATTCTTGGTCCTGGCTGCCAAACTTTAGTATGGGATAATTTTCTTTAGTGGCCTCATTTCAGAAAAATGCTACAACCAGGGAACTGCATCTCCTGACAATCCACTCTATGGAGCAGAAATACAGATTTTCTGGTTTTATGCATTACACACACATATGCATAGATATGCATGTGTCTGTACAAATAAAGAAATAAAAGCCTAAACTCAGTGTGAGTTAAGTGACTTTAAGAGTTTGTGTTCAAGACAAAAATCCAATTTCATATCCATCTGTCAAGTTGAATCTGCCCTGGCCATTTCAAAGGCTTGATGTTAGAAATGACAGCAGAAGCAATATCAAATTCTTAGCGTCTTCATTATCTCCAGTGAATGGCATTTCCATTTGGCATCCATCAAGAGCAGTGTGTGAGAAACACCACGGTTTTTCCACAGTTCAAGTCCTGGAAAATTTGACACCCATCTCCTTGAGGAAGGAAAGGGGCAGGCACAGTATTTGACTGTTGCAGGTACACTGAAACGTACAGGCTTGATTGTACACCTTGAACTTTCTCACACTTAGTGAACAACTACCTAAATACTTCAGTATGAGAGAAAATATGTAACACTACTTGCTCAAAGATAGTCTACCAAGAATCACTTGACTTACAGTTATATATGAAGTGGCTGAATCTACCTCAAAGTAACCATGATACACTCAATCTGTCAAATGAAAAGCATGATGCTAAGAACATCAGTCTGATCTTTCTTCTCCTTTTAATTTAAAGGAAATTTTCAGAGAATTGCAGAATATGCTGAGCTGGAAGGGACCCACAAAGATCATCATGTACAAGTCCCAGCCCTGCACCACACCATACCCTAGAGTCACATCATGTGCCTGAAAGTCCAAACATTTCCTGAGCTCTGTCAGGCTGGTGCTGTAGCAATGTCCCTGGAAGCTGTTCCAGTGCCCAACCACCTTCTGGGTGCAGAACCTTTTCCTAATATCCACCCTAAACCTCCACTGACACCACTTCAGGCATTCCACTACTGTAAGAATCCCATCAAGCAACAGACTGCAGCTGAGTTATGCTGAATAGATGGGAGAAGGGATATCTGTCCATGCCCCCCAAACTGGAGTTTCTACCTGGGGAAAAGAAGGTAATTTGAGCTGAGCTCCAAGACAGTCAGTAGCATTCCTGGAGGGACTGGTTCCTCCTCATACTTGGCCCTAAAGGCAGTTTGCTGCACAGCCAGCAGCCACAGCACAGCTGGAAATTGGGAATACCCCATGGACCCTGCATGTGGTGGTCCTGGGCAGGGGGAGGAGGAGGAGCTGGAATTTCAGTGGTGGAAGGACATAAGTCCACAGGAAAACTGGCTTCAGCAGGGAGGTTTACCCATGGATAAACTGTTTCCTAAGTGATACAATGGTGTTACCATGGACAGAGGGAAACCACAAACTCTCAGCAACACAAGTTTCAGAATCAGACACACTTTTATATACTTTCCTCCCTGCAAATTCAAGCAGCTGGGAAAAGGGTGGCAATCAACATCTAAGTCTGCCCATACAGTTTAAGGTATCAGTGGAAACACAATGAAAGTATCAGACTGGTTAGATTTGTCTGATCTTTTTACAACTTCGAATGGCAACAACACAAAAGTAACCACAGAGGGTAACTTCTGCAGGTTTTATGGCAGTGCAGATTATTGTATGAAAATAGTATGATTCAAATAACAACAACCTAAAACCAAATGGTGGTATTTTCCTATTTACCTCCCAACCTTTCTCTTCACAATATGACACACAGAAGCACTTAAATGTGCATTTTAGATCATAGTAACACTACAGATTTTGCCAGGCCTAAACCCAGGACTTGGATCATGGGATTTCATCATTTGCTGGGTTCGTGTCTTGAGTAAACCAAGGCAGCCACAGCTGGAGGGTGAGGAACAGCTTCTTGCAGCTCTCAGACTTCCTGCTGAAAGCCACTGCCTTCACAGCAGGATAGGTGCCTCCAAAAGCACCTCCTGCATCAAAGCCAGGCCTCCTGCTTCAACCACTGCTGCCACCTGTCCCTGCTCCCTTCACAGCACCAACAGATTCCTTTGCTGGCACTTACAAATTTTCTTCAGAGACAATTAGAGGTATTATCACAAATCAGAACATGTATCTCAACCTAAATTTCCACATGGTTTCCCTCATCTTTCATCCATATTATACGCAGAAGGAAAACCAGGCTTGACTAAAAGGTCTGGACCTCCTTTGCCATGAAGCTACTGAGTGCTTCAAGCTGCAAGCCTGAACACATACTCAAATTTTGACCTTTTAAGTAATGCCCATGTGCTTTTTGTTCAGTGAAAGACCCTAAACAGAACATGTGACAACTTTAGTGTATGTCTGCTACCCAAATAAAAATATGCCAAAGCAATTCTTACATGAGAAACAGAGAAATTTCTAACAGCTTCCTGATTCTACCTAAAAATAAAACAAGTATTTTATTTAGTACATGGGCTTTTGAAGTCTTCTGAGTTTGCCAAACTATTCAATTTCTCATACTCAGGCAGAGAGATAAAAACTCATCAAGGCTGAGATGATCACAGGAAGAACCTGGCAGAGGCTGCTCTCTTTCATATGCCCTCATGGTTTTTCTGCCAAAAATAAATACATCAGATCACAAATGCTAACTACTATACATTTTTCATTTAAAGGCAACGACCTTCTCTGCTCCAGTGTGCCATACAATATTTTTTCATCATTATGTAGTGCCAAATTAGATTAACTAGTTAGCAATATAGAAACCTAATAATTCCATTTGACCATTTGGACCCATTTGACCTGACAGAGCTGTGGTCTGTCACATGAAACACATGAAATAGTTTAGAGATATGTAATTCTGTTTCTAATCACACCAGGAAAGTGATAACCTAGTGAAAAGATAAAATTAGAGGCACAGGAGCACAGTGTGCACATGTACAAAACTGCCACCCAGCAACTACTCAGAATACACATGAATTTTTGGTTTCCATTACTCTGAGAGTGAACTTCAGTTCTTTCATTTCTAACAGAAACACGCTCCTGAAATGCAGCCAGAAAATTACAGTGCCATGGTGCTTAAAACTCAGGCAAAATTACTGTGAAATATTTGTACTATGCAGATAATTATATCCACTATCAATTTGATCAAGTGACCCTACTGCTGAAGACTCTACATCAAACAACAAACAGCAACAGAAGCAAGCATAAACCTACTTAAAAAACAAATTTATTTGACTCGCCAAGTTATTTTAGAATACCAAAATATCTCAAAAATATTAATGTAAGCATTCTAATGAACATATTTGATGAAAGTTCATTAACCTTATTATTATGTTTGAGGATTATATTTCAGAGCACAGCTCTGAAGTCTGCAGAGTGTAAGGCTGTGTGTGCAGAAGGAACAACTGGATATTTCAACCAGGCAAACAACTTTGTAAGGAACAAATAGGAACAAAATTATTTTTAATTAAACAGAAAAGCACACTGTCAGAAGTCATTTTCATGACTTGTTTTTCCATAAAGGACACACTGTGTGCTAATATTGCTAATACTGCACAAAAGCAATTCCTATGATCCTTGAAGTGAACTGTTCAACTTAGGACATTCAGTTGATATTTCACCAGCAAATTTAGTTTCTCAAAGCAACAGTGTCCACAGTAAACAAGGAATGAATTCAGTTTCTGTAGTTATAATACTCCAATAAGCCATATCCACCTCCATGAGCATAAAAGCAAAGTGTTGGCATTTATATATTTTTATATGATTATATATATTTTTTTAATCTGAAAAATACTTCCTTTTATTTTAATAGCTCAAAAAAAGATCTTGACTGAAACACATTTGCCATGCTCATTTGGAATGAATCAAAGCACAAGCAATTAGCAGTATCTATATATTCTTAACTAAATAAGATGCTGAACACAGTGTAGAATTGAAAGTTCTATTTAGAATGCAAGATAATTAAGAAATGTTTTTCAAGGGTGCAAGAATAATGTAACAGGTTGTTTTTTTCTTCACCCACTCCTAGCACGTTGCAATCTTATTAATTTTAGTGGGTTTTTGCTTTTACTCCAGAAGGGTCCTCAGCTCATATTTTTAGATTTTATCCTCACAGTGCTTCTCTACAATGTCCTTACATAACCAACCAGTGGTTGAGCTCAAAAAGTAACCTGATTAATATACTTGCTCTGATTATTTATTGTAGGGTTTCTTGAAACCTTGTGATACTGCCAGGGAAAAATCACACTTGTATCAAATAATTTCAGAGTACCATATTTTGTATCATCATATACAGGCTTTCATTTCAATTCCGGTATTTGTCAGAGAAGTTACCACACCAACAACCACACATTTTTAAAATTCCCGTTCAACAACAACTGAAAAGACAGTTTGTATCATTGACATTGTAGCATAAACATATTCTGCTCAGTCGTATGTCTTCCATTTTCCTTTTATTTGAACAAAGCACAAAAAAGGAGAAAAAACTGTATTTTAAAATTACGCAGCTCAACTGGCAGATTAACAATGTAAAACAGTTGGGGAAAAAAGAAAAGTCTTTATCAAAATAGAAAGGGTTTATAGCAACAAGTAAATTCTTACAGAAATACTGAGATAAAATCAGTTTCTGTATATAAAACAACTGAAGTTGAATTGAGTTTCATTCCCAAGTAAGATAAATTCATTTTCTAAAATCATTCTCAAAGTGTTGATCAATACAGGAACAGGACTGGGTTTGGAGAAAAGTTTTCCATCTTAATTCCCAGCACTTGCTTTCTCCACAAGCTGTTTTGGTTTAGTGATTTAACACTATTTTAATTTTCTTAGATATCTCTTTAAGTTTGAAAAAGGTTTCTACTTATACACAAACAATCAGAAAGTAGACTTTTGCTCCGAGTTCCTTACAATCACTTAATTTCCATTTTCATAAAACAACTTTTCACTAGCAAGCAGAAATAAAATGACAATTCAAGATAAACTATATTTCATTTTTCACATTATCTTGAGTCATACATATACTTTTCTCTTGAAAGCCCAGGAATTAAAAAGAAAAGGAAAAAATTTGGACATTTACATAACAAAAGGTTTAGGTTGGTTTGCAAAATTTACTTCTGGTGAACTGACAAATTATTACTGAAAACACAAAGATTAGGTAAGTACACCTTGTTCAGAATAATTATTCATTTGTATTAACACAAAAAGTTGCAAAGAAAAACATTACTATCTCCAGAGAATAGCAGTCTATGACTATCATTGCAACCACCTTGCAGAAGCCAGATTATTCAATGCCATATAAAGACATACCTTTTTATCATATACATCTTGCCAGTTTACTCCAGCAAAGAAACTGTGGCGCATGATTTCCTTGGCATCATCTGGGCCTCCACCAAGTCTAAAGAGAGTGGGGGGAAAAAGCCACATATTAAACTTTTATAGGGAGATCAAGTTATTGCTATGGTTGGAAAAGTGACCATTTCTTTTTGACTATCTGGGAACAATTCTCACCCAATTAATATGAAAATTTCCCCTGTTTAATATGAATTCTGGTGATCTCAAGAGAATTCGTGATAATGGAAGTACCTGTAGTCTGTTCTTTTTGATTATTCCATCTACAGTGTTTGTCACTGTCCATGACAAGCTTTTTTAGTAATTCATTAATTTTAAAAATATACTTAAGTTTAGTTTGCCTGAAAGCTCAGCTAATGTCCTGGCACTATTAAAAACTCAAACCAACCCACTAATGCTGATATAAAATTTTGCCAAAGACGTGCCGGGCACTGAATCAGTAATGGCTTGTGCATCATTTTTATACAGTGTTCACTGCTGTTGCATCTGGGTGCTGTAACAATTAACCAATTACCATAAAATAGTCTCAATCTGAGTCAATTAGTATAAATTAATAAATTGTAGGCCTGCTGAGAAGGTTATTTAAAGGCCATTGTAAATAACCACACTACTCACTGTGGCCCATAGCTTGCCAAAGCCAGACTCTGTCTGGTAAATCATCTTAGGAAGTGGATTTCACCTACTTTGGGTGAACTTGCCCCAGGTGGTTTGAGCTCACAGAATTGGTCACTGCTGCCAAAAGAGGAGTGTGCTGCCCATACCTCTCTTCTCTCACTTGTCTCTACAGCATCATTCCCACTTGATGACTGTGAACAGAATCAGCTCTCTAACCTGGAGATAAACTAACCCTGGCATGACAATAGAAGAGAGAACTGGCCATTTTTTATTGCATTAGCAAGTCCACTTCGACTTGACAAGCTGAGTGAGCTCCCTTGAGCTGCTGTTGTTGGTTGAGAAATAACCCCACATCCAGGGATGGGAACCTCTGTCCTTCTCAACAGCACATTGACTTTCAGGACTGCTCAGCTCTCATCTGAATTCTCCCTGAGACTGGGGATCCTACTGCCCTAACAGAAGGAAGATACAGCAGAGAAAAAGCTACTCTTAACTAAATGAGCAGACCATACATGCTAAATGTTAACAAGAAGAGTGACAAAAACAGTGTTTCATTAAAAAGAACTGCTGAAGATATAAAGACAAATTCTAAAGGCAAGCATTTAAGTAAGATAAATTCACTTCTAAAGCATTTATTGTACGGAGGAATAATTTCCACAACCAAGAAAAAAGTCTGTTTTGGTATTACCCTGCTGCCAAATTTCAAAAATATTCTGGACTACTACGTCAGTCTTGCAATAACTAAGTGTCAAGTTATTCTAATTTTCAAGCTGTATGCCTCCTTATTTCTCAACTACTCATTGTAAAATTCTCTACATCTTGGCAAAACATGGCAGTTTAGCCTTCAGTCTCCAGACTTCTCTCAATATCTTCTAGCTGCTCACAAAAAGGCTGAGTTGTGTTAATCTCAGTGTTCTTCCCCTATTTAGCATTAGCTAGCACAATAACTTGAATATAAATAAGCTTCTAAATATAAGTTTGTAATAAACACTACTGTCTGCAAAGATTAATTACAAGGAAGCATCTTTCCAATTCTAAAGGTTAATATATTTGATGGGTCAGATTGTTTGGAGGTTAAAAAGCATTAGGAGTTGCTACAGAAACACAGTTTTACTCTACTCTGCCTGTATTTGGCTGGCTGGTCACAGTTTGCTTTTCCT